>NC_086105.1:90243850-90843850 GCF_963921235.1 Mobula hypostoma | reverse complement strand
AAGTATTGTCATATGCACAAGTAGAGGTACAGGTGCAATGAAAAACTTGCAGCTTTTTTTTAACCTATTAAGTAATTAATTTTACATGAAAAATTCTGTGCTAAAGGTGTATAGTGGATTCCAGTTGATCAGTGCATCTGCTTATTTGGGACAACTCTGGAAGAACGAAAACTAATCTAAAAGCAGCTGGAGTTGCCCTTGTTTATTTGGGACACTATGCCACTTAATTGGGACAGGAGGTTGAGGCTGAACGGCTTGTAATCAGCATCAGTCATGTGCACAAGCATGGCTGTTGGATGCCACACCGTGCTTACAGCAGTCTTAAATAGCATCAGTTGCATAAGTTTGTGTCCAAAAAGCAGGGATTTTTGCCACTTATATGAGCAAAAAATAAGCACTACACAAATTTAGAATTGCTTTGCTCACTGTGGTTTCAACCATTCAGGCTTGGAGCTGCCAGAAACAGCCAGGAGTGAAAATGAAACCATTTCCCTACTTCAACAAGTCAGGAAATGCAAAGTATGTGAAGGTATCAACAATCATCTTGAATGTTACAATGAAAATGAATATTTGGAAGATGCAATTAACAAAAGCACTGTATGAAGGCAGTCCGTTATCTGCATTAGGTGTGTGTACTGATTTTGTTCATTTACAGTCAATCAAAAGAACATGGCAGAGTACACTGGGTGAATTCCTCGGTCGGTAACTATTAGGAACCAATACATGATTTTATAGCACAGTTGTAGTATTGGTAGTGTTCTAATTTGTTCTGTGTTTTTTTTAAATACATAATTTTGTTACTCAGTTAAATGGTAGTTGTTTTTTTTATATATAACTTTTAACTATTCTCATGAAACTTCAGCTAATTGGAGCAGCCACTTAAATGGGCCAAAATGTAGTAGTCCCAAACTGGAATTCACTGTACTTACAAACAGATTAAATACATTTTTACAAACATTTTCAATCACTCCCAAAACACCAAACCATCTGTTGGAGGAACCAGAGGGTTGAGCAGCATCTGCTTGAGAAAAAGAATTGCTTATGTTTCAGGTCAAGGACAAAGAGCAGAGGCAAGATGTCAGCATAAAGAGTAGAAAGGGTGTGGTGAGTAAAGGCTGATTTATACTTCTGTGTCAAATCGATGCCGTAACCTATGCAAGTGGCCTACGTGCGTTGTGAGCATTTATACTTGTGCGTTGATGTGTCTGCGTCGCTCTACAATCCGGGCATGTCGCACATGCGCACACACCTGCCCATGCAAGGCTTCATGGTCATGGTAGTCTTTCTCGGGGTAAACAAGTTTAAAGTGAGCGTCTTTTTTCGTAAAAGCGAAATGTGTCCTCCATAATTTCGGAGGTCCGTAAAGCTTTATGGAAAGCATTGCAGCCAGAGTTCCTTCCCTGCCCTTCAGTCACCCAATGGGAAGCTATTGCAGCGTAGAAGGAAATACATAGGCTCTGCGTAGGGTTCGCGGCTACGCCGTACCTACGGCGATTTGACGCAGAAGTATAAATCAGCCTTAAATGCTCACAATGCGCGTAGCCCACTTGCGTAGGTTACGGCGTCGATTTGACGCAGAAGTATAAATCAGCCTTAAGGAACTTGAGGCGATTGATGTACTGAGGAGGGCCACCTCATCTCTCCACTCTTTGTATCAACGAAAGGTTTCAACCTGAAGCATCGCAATACTTTTCCTCCCAAATGCTGCTCAACCTGGTGATTTTTCTCCAGCAAATTGTTTGCTGCCCTAGATTCCAGCATGTGCAGACTGTGCTGACTCTTGTGTTTCTCAAAACAAATTGTTTCATCGTTGACATTCCTTCTTTATTTTGTTTTCTAAATTCAGTTAGACGTCCATGCATGGCTCAGAGGGTGCAAAGCACACGTCTATCCAAATCCACACACCTGGGTGTCAAGCACAAACTATGCTGATGCTCCAGAGCAGTGTTGAGGGTGTTCCGCACCGCCTTCGATGTCTCATGCTAGATGGGATATCCTGCACTTGTTCCCTCAATAGTCCAGCGTTAGACCTGCGCTGTTTTGCCGAGGGAGGTTGCCCAGAGCGGGGTTACTCGTTATCTCTCCCCGGCGTGGGGTAAATTACCTGTCCGCCGATGGTCCCGTCCCCTACACCGTTTAGAGGAGCTTCACCAGTTCCGGGGTGAACTCCGGGATGAGATGGACGCACAAAAACTCCGCCCTCACCTGAACCCGATTCGGAGCCCACACCAAAACTGTCGACTCCCAGGCCCACTGGGCCGCTGTCGCAACTCCTGGTTCCTGAGCCGTCCCACACCGAAATTCATCCCCCGGCCCCGTCGCATGCGGACACCTTTTGCCGCGCACCAGGAAACCGCGTCGCCGTCAACGGGCTCCACGCTCCTGATTGGTCTTCTCTCGAGCAGTTGTGGGAGATCCGCGTTCCTGATTGGTCTGCTCTCGAGCAATGGGTGAGGGTGGGGTGAGCTCACGCACGGTGAAGGAAGGGTTGAGCGCAGGGAGTGAGTGGGCCAACTAGCTGGCCGGTGAGGGAGTTGTGTTTCAGGTGGTGTGAGGAGGCACTGGGGGTTCGTGTTGGTTGTGAGTGTGAAGAGAAGTTGAATTAAGGTTATGCATGAAGCGGGACTATAGGGCTGAGCTGAATGGAATGTTTTGCTGTGATGGTGGAGAGGAGGGTCAAGCTGAAAGTGCAGGCTGTTGGCATTGTGACTGGGATGAATGAGCATTTTGATTTCGGACAAAGACAGTGATTGAAATGTAAACAGATCCTGGGATCAGACAATGTGGTTGTCTGTGTTCTATTTTGACATCGTGTGCCTCGTTTGGATAAAACACAGGTACAATTAGATATATACATATATATGTGTATAAGTGATTTTATAAGTGATTTAGTTCGATCTGAAACTCAAATCTGAATAAAGTTACGAAAAAAAAGTTTTTAAAGTTTTTTCTAAGGCAAAAGAAAAGTGGTCTATCTATGGCCATCAAGGAAAAGGTTGACAAGTTTGCCAGCAAAAAAAAAGCATTCAGAGTTATAAAGTCACAAAATAAAGAAATAAGGTTTTGATAAGAAAAGTAATAGTATTAATCTCGTATAGAAAAGATTAGTAAAAAAAAACGGCATGTGGGCCCCATAGACTGAAACAGAATTATTTTGTGGAATAAGGAAAGAGTGGACAAATTAAATATTTTGTGCTTGGAATTAAACATGCAAACTGGGTTGAAGGTGAAGTGAAACAGAAAGAAATTAGCATTTTTAAAAGTATAGCTTTTAACAGAAGTGAAAAGTAAAGATAAAGATTGGCTTTAATTGTTATGCGTACATGATCACATATAAAATGCTGGAGGAATTCAGCAAGTCATGTAGCATCTATGGAAATGAATAAACAGTCAACATTTTGTGCCGAAGAAGGTTGGGGAGATACCAGAATAAGAAGGGCAGGGTGATGGGAAGAAGAACAAGCTAGAAGATGATGGGTGAAGCCAGGTGGGTGGGGGTTGCATTGAGAAACTGGGTGGTGATAAGTGGAAAATGCAGAAAGATGGAGGAGAAGGAATCTAATAGAAGAGGAAAGTAAGGAGGAGGAGCACCAGGGAAGGTGATGGGCAGGTGAGGAGAAGAGGTAAGAGGCCAGAATGTGGAAATGAAGAAGAGGGGAAAACATTGCTGGAAGTTGAAGAAGTGGATGTTAATACCATCAGGTTGGAGGGTAACTAGACAGTATATGAGGTGTTGCTTCCCCAACCTGAGAGTGGCTCATCATGGCAGAAGAAGAGCCATAAACTGACATGTCAGAATGGGAATAGGGATAGGAATTGAAATGGTTGGCCACTGGGAAATTCTGCTTTCTGCAGATGTGGTTAAGATGCTTATCAAGCAGCCTGCCAATTTACATTAGATCTCACCAGTGTAGAGGAGGCTGCATTGGGAACGCCAGACATGGTAGACAGCCCAACAGATTTGCAGATGTGTGTTGTCTCACCTGGAAGGACTGTTTGGGGCCTGTATGCAGGGATAAGTGCCAGGAGGGAGATTAGTGGGGAGGGATAAATAGACAACAGAATCACTGAGGGAATGAAGTGGAGAGTGGGGGGAAGTAAAGAGTTCTTTGGAGGTAGGGTCCCACTGAAGATGAAGCAAGTTACGGAGAATGACGTGTTGGATGCAGAGGCTCATGTGGTAGGTGAGGGAAAAAGGAACTCTGTCCCTTTTAAGGCAGCAGGAAGATGGGGTGAGCACGAATGTCTGGGAAATGGAGGATGTGAATGGAGATGTGAATGAGGGTAGCATCAAAGGTGGAGGAAGGGAAACCCCATTCTTTAAAGGAGAAGGAAAACTCTGATGTCCTGGAAAGGAAAGGCTCATCTTGGGAACGGATGTGGTGGAGCCAAAGGAACTGAGAAAAGGGGTTATCATTTTTACAGGAGTCAGGGTAGGAAGAGATACAGCATGGTCAAGATAGCCTTGGGAATTGCAAGGCATCTGACCGTAAGTCCCAACAAAGGATTGTGAGGACTGCTGAGGAGGCTGGTACTAACCTCTGCAGTACCCAAGACATCTTCAAAGAGCGGTGCTTCAGAAAGGTGACGTCCATTAGGGATCCCCATCACCCAGAACATGCCCTCTTCTCACTGTTACTGTCAGGAAGGAGGTACAGAAGCCTGAAGGCACACACTCAGCAATTCAGGAACAGCTTCTTCCCCTCTGCCATCCGATTCCCAAATGGACATTGAAACTGTGAACACTACCTCACTTTTTTGGAATATATTTTATTTCTGTTTTTGCACTATTTTTAATCTTTTCAATATACATGTATATACTTACTGAAATTGATTTATTTATTCATTTTTTCTTTTTTACATTATCATGTATTGTATAGCACTGCTGCTGCTAAGTTAACAAATTTTCACCACCATGCCGGTGATAATAAACCTGATTCTGATTCTAAGGGGAAAATCAGGGTCTCTCTTCTACCTATCAGAGATATTTATCTGGAGTGCTGCATATGCAGGGTCCTTAGCATTGTCGGTGATTCCTCCCATCCATCCAACAACCATCAGGAAGGAGGTACTGTCGCATTAGGACAAGAACTATTTGCTGGGCTGTAAGACCCAGGTCTCATCACGTAGCGCCAGTGGTGTTACACACTTTACTTTTTAATTTGTGTTATAAATGCACCTTATTATTTGGTAATTTACTAGTGGTAATATTCAGACATCCCACCCTGCAAAAACTCATTTCAGGGAGGTAGTACCATCAATTTGCAGGAGACTCCAGGAACTTCCGGGAGAGGTGGGATGTCTGCAATAGAGTAGCTCCTTAGCAGCTAGCAAGCCAGTTTAAGTAACTAGGAAGAGGTACAGTCGACGTTACCTCTTCCTAGAGATGCTGCCTGGCCTGCTGCATTCACCAGCAACTTTGATGTGTGTTGCTTGAATTTCCAGCATCTGCAGAATTCCTGTTGTTTAGTTTAAATAACGTTAGCTATGCTAATGAATGAGTGACACCTTTTCAACTCACCTTAACATGTCTTTTATAGTCTTAACCCACCATGGGCAATAGAAAAGTCACTGTTGTAAACAGCGCAGCGAGCAACACTGTCATTATTTTTGACCCCTATTAGGCAGGGGTACACTTTAGGGTAGTCTGGGGTGACGTACATTTTATTTTTTTATTTTTTTGGATATATATATATATCTCTCTCTCTCTCTCTCAAAAAAAATTGATTTCTGGGTTATTGTATATAATTTGCGGGCATCAGGGAGCCACAATTAATATGCGAGAGACTGCTGGAACTTGCTGGAGAGGTGGGATGTCTCAATGGTTTGTGTGTGAGTTACAGTATTTCTACTGTGCGTGCAACTTGGTTTGTTCTTTTTGATATTGAGGGATGAGTTTACTGCAAGAAATGGCATTACAGTGAAAGATCGGTCATGACTTTATTGAAGCCACAGTAGGATTCTGAGGCCAGAGGGTCTACTGCTCCTGTTCCTTCACACTATACTCCAACTGGATGTCACTGACTGTCCTGCACGTGTCACACCTGAAAGCTGCTGGAGCTGAGGGAGACCACGGCTGAACTCCTGGGTTCTCTGAGGGTTCTGCACTTTCCAGCATCAGACACTAGGGTGGAGTGGAGCAAAGGCCGTGTTAGAGTGCGCCACTGCAAAAGAGCATCAGTTATGTTTTACTGTGACGTGTTAAATCGGGGTCATGGTTATAGAGCATGGAATCAGTCTCTTTGGCCCAACTTGACTTTGCCAGCGCTAGTCCCATTTGACTGCAGCTCGACTATAGCCCTCTAAGACTTTCCTCTCAGTGAACCTACTGAAATGTGTTTTAACATTGTATTTGTACTCACCTCTACCATTTTCTCTGATGGCTTGATCCACATATCCACTACTCTGTGTGAGGAAAAAAGTTAGAACTAACTTTGAATAATATTACCACGACTTTTTGATTCTGTGTAATGCAAATAACTTTGTGCTGTCTTGACAATCCTATTTTATTTAGCGAAACTACGTAGAGGAAAAAGTTGCAGATTTGATTCCAGCTGTGCGTAGACAGGCAATTGCAGCCTGGTGTGAGAGTGATAAGGTTGCAGTAGACTTTACTTTTCATTGAGTCTGTATTGGAAGATATAATAGCAGAGAGCCTTAAACAGAGCCAAAAGGTTTTAAAAGTCACATAATTAGTTAAAAGGAGATCTGTTTTTGGAGACCTGAGTGCAGTCAAGGTGTTTCAATTGATTGTAGTAAAAATACACCTGTATCTGGAAGGTCCAACTGCTGGTGAGTCAGTATCCTGGCAAAAACTACACCATGAAGACAAAAGAACACTCCAAGCAACTCGTGAAAAGGTTATTAAAAAAGCACAAGTCAGGAGATGGATACAAGAAAATTTCCAAGTCACTGAATATCCCTTGGAGTACAGTTAAGTCAATCATCTAGAAAAGGAAAGAATCTGGCACAGCTGTAAATCTGTCTAGTGCAGGCTGTCCTCAAAAACTGAGTGACCATGCAAGAAGCAGACTAGTGAGGGAGGTCACCAAGAGACCTAGGGTAATTGGAGGAGTTACAAGCTTCAGTGGCTGAGATGGGAGAGACTGCACGTACAACAACTGTTGTCCGGGAGCTTCACCAGTTGCAGCTTTATGGGAAAGTGGCAAAGAGAAAGCCACTGTTGAAAAAAACTCACATGAAATCTCAACTAGAATTTGCTGGAAGGCATGTGGGAGACTCTGAAGTCAGCTGGAAGAAGGTTTTATGGTCTGATGAAACCAAAACTGTTTTTTGGTCATCAGACTAAATGCTATGTTTGGCATAAGCCAAACTGCACACACCATCAAAAACACACCATCCCTACCATAAAGCAGAGTGGTGGCTGCATTATGCTGTGGGGATGCTTCACTGCAGCAGGCCCTGGAAGGCTCGTGAAGGCAGAGGGTAAAATGAATGCAACAAAATACTGGAGGAAAACCTGAAGCAGTCTGCTTAACCACCACAATGGGAGATGTCTCTTTTAGTCATCTGTGTGCCTTTAGATTGGAGGAAATGAGTCAATATTGGTTGCTCTGTCAATTTTTTGTTATTGCATCTAGTTTCAGTTCTTCAATTAATAATAGTTAGAACCTCTCAGGAAGTCATGCAAGGATTGGACACGTTCACTGGTTAATATGAAAACTACGTTGCATAACTTTGTTAACCGGAGATCATCATAGTGGAGTTACACAGACCAGGCCACTGTTGTTGTTATTTAAGTGTCTGAGAGCAGCCAACACCTGTCACGGAGATCGATTGCTGACGGTTTCCCAGTCCACAAAGATCAGGGTGGAGCAGAACACTGGCGATTAAGCTGGCAAGTAATGATAAGAAATGTTAGTTAAGTAATGCTGCATAAATATGTAGCAGTTAGAGGGAATACATGAGTGATGGTAAAGTTTGCAGCAAGATGTGTATGTGAGATAAAGTAAACCTCAGGAAATGTTGGGAATATGTGGAGAGTAACTGCCTAAAAGTTGGAATGTAATAAGGAAGAGATTTATACTTTTGCTGTGCTTTTCGCAATCCAGATTGTTCCTAAAGCATGTCATAGCCAGTTAGATACTTTATGAAATTTACACCTTGAAGAGAATTGGATTGTGCATGGATGGATTCCTCAGGAAGCAAACTTTTGATGGTAAAGTGTTTCTATTTCAGCACCTGCCTCTTCCAGTCCAATTGGTGTCTGCCTGAACCTTACCCGATGTGTCCTGCTACACTTAGCAGTACAGGGAAATCAATGATTCACGTAAAGGCACGAAGCTCGCCATACCCAGGATCACAGGTCAAGCGATTCCCTGTTCAGGATGATAATGTCAGCTGGAGCAGAGAGTGGGCAGCATATGATCCAGTGGACTACACGGCAGAGGTTGTCAAGGCTGGGCCTGAATGGGCTGACCCAGATTTTAGGTAAATTAATTTTGGCAAGTGAAGATTGAGAGTTTCTGTAGAAATGTGAAAATGACAGTATTAGATGTAGTGGGTCCTTGTACACTGAGGAGAAATTGTTTGGTGAAAAAAATTGATAAAGAAATTGAAATTTTGTGTCTATCTTCAAGGATAGACAGTGGTGGTAAATCACTGTTCTATGTAGAGCAGTGGACAGACAATAAAGTTAGTAGGAGTCAACAATTTGTATTCAAGAAAGTAATATGACTGAGTGTAGATAAATCTCCAGGACATGGTGACCTGCATTCTAATGTTTTGATGAACATATTGATGAAAATAGTGGGTGAACTGGATGCCATTTCCCAAAATTCCATAAGTTCTGGTGTGATTGGCACAAATTGGAAGCTACCAAATGTAACACAATTATTTAAGAAGGGACAGAAAGGCAACAGAGAAGTGAAACCTTCTGGTTAAGCAAATGGTAACATGGCATTTAGAAAAGAATAACATGGTTAGGTATAGTCAACACAAGCTTAATGAAAGGAACATCCGATTTAATATCTGCTACTAGTTTTTGTTTTTAGATATAAAGGCGAATCTTCAAAAGGCCTTCAGTAAGATGCTTCACAATCCCAGCACGTGTATTAATGATTGATTAATGTCAAAGAATCAAAATGAACAGTTTTTATTAGTTTGGGAGACTGATTAGTGGACCAGCAACTGTGCAAAATCTAGATCAAGGTTTTGGATGAGGGAATCAAGTGTAATATGTCCATGTTTACTGATAGAATGCTTCCTGTTAGTGTGGATGTGAGGAGGATGCAGAGGGTGTGACGAGTGAGAATACACCAAACGTAATATAATGTAGGAAAATGTAAGATTATCACATTGATTGGAAAAAAAATCATAATGTTAGAGATTTTTTAAATGGCCAGAGACTGAAAAGTGTGAGTTCAGAGGGAGATGGGTGTCCTTGTACACAAATCACTGAAAATTAACATTATAGGTGTAGCAAACAGTTAAGAACAAATTCAGAAAGTTAGTCCTTATTAGAAAGGGAATAGAATGCGAGAGAGATCCCATCCTAAGGAAGTTCATATTTGCATTCGAGGGACTGCTGAAAGGTTTATCAGATTGTGTGGTGGAATTCCAAGTTAGTTGGAGAAGAAGAGATTCAGCAGATTAGGACTATATTCTGTATTTCAAATAATGTGGGGTGATTTCATTGAAATGTAAAAAAAGTTTATGGGGCTTGATTGTGTAGATGTTAAGTTGTTATTTCCCCAAGCTGGTGTGGCCAGAACAGGAGGACACCATCTCAAAATAAGGAGCCTGCCATTCAGAAGTGAATGAGAAGGAACTAAATTACTCCGAGTGGTATTCCACCCGAGAGGACTGTGGAGGCTTAGTCCTGATGTATTCAAGACAGAGATTAATAAATGTATGGATCTTCAATGAATCAAGAAATATGGGTTTGTGGAGGAAAACGGAGGCTGAAGTAGAGCCAAGAATTCATTGACGAGCAGAGAGGGCTTGAGGAGCCAAGTTGTTAAGCCCAACTTCTGCTCTTATGAGTGGCTATGTTCAGGTTCCTCCCCTCACAGCAGTGTTTATGAAGTTGCTTCATGATTGGTGATAACCTTAGAACACACAGAAAAATAAAGTAATACTTGGCATGAAGGCAAATTTCTCTCATTATTTGTGACAGGAAGAGAGACCAATTGAAACATGCTCCATGTTTCAATGCACTGGATGGGAGAATTGATCGGAGGAGCAACCTAGGTGTGTATGAACTGGATAAAGACAACCTGCCTCGGTGAGTACTGATTCCACTTCAACACACACAAAATGCTGGAGGAAATCAGCAGGCCAGGCAGTATCTGTAGAAAATAATACACAGTCGACATTTCAGGTTTGTTGTGATCCCACTTGTTTGATTCCACTGGAGATGAGCTTCTGAGATTTGGAGCAGTGATAGGCATGTGATATCCTAGAATGCCTGACTGTTCACTCCAGTTTTAATTGCTTCATTTATGGCCGGTTCTATCCTCTGCTGCCAGTTGGACATTCTTCCTCAAACCTCTCTACCCCTCTCTTTCCTCCTTGAAACCTACCTCTGACAAAGCTTTTTGTTACCTACTCAAATATCTCCTAGAATCAGATTTTATCTGATAATCTGCTGTCAACTGCATCTGGTCACTTTAGTAAATGAATAAAGCCGTATAAATGGAAATAATCAGGAAAAAAAAACGCTGCTACCTGTCCCTTATAGTGTTGGTAACTGTGCCTTCAAATTGTAATTCGAACAACCCCTCAGTTAAAAACACAATTACGTGTTTTCTCTCTACTCTTTGCTAAGTGTCTCATTTCAAACATGCTGGTGTTAGAGAGCATTGGTAAAGTATCAGGGATACAGATGAAGTAGAGGGTGGAGGGATTCTGTAAAGGTTTCCAGTACTAATTACTATATAGATTCTTCATGGAGAAATATGAAGGTGTGGCATTTGAATAGTTAGATTCTGTTGGGGTTTGTATCTTCCACAGTTGAATTGTCTGAAGATAAAGAATAATTAATAAGGTGATGTATCAGAGGTCAACCAACCCATGACTGATATTTATATCAAACTTTTCATTACCCCAGTATTTCAATGTGTTTTATCTAATATCAGTAATGATAGTTGAGAATTTAGTGTCAACCACAACTTGTAGGTAACAAGCATGGACCTTGTGAACAATTGTCATATCATAGTAAATACACAGTTAGATCAGACAATGAGTTACGGTTTGCAAGGGGTTTACATCAGAGTTCCAGTAAACAACAAACAGGAGGCTGACTATGTGAATATTACGGAGAAAATTACAACAGTGAACTGAGCAAGATTATCACAGGAAGACCTAGGCTTGTGTTTAGGAGTATTAATAGGCTTGCCAATGCTTGACTATAGACATATAGCAGTGCAATTTATAAAGGTACTAACATCTCATTCCAATCAAACTGTGTAGAGTATTAATCTCCACAGATTATGCTAAAACACAGACTCAGCCTCACAGTATTGATAGCATATCAGCGCAAAAAATGGACATGCCTTCATCAGTTAAAGCACAATAAAAAAGCAGTTGCCAGTGCTTTGTCTGAATGATATGAACAGAGAAGGAAGTCTGTCACTTTAAAGGGAAGATTGAAAAGTGAACTCATTGAGATTTCATGAATATTCTATGGCAGGGGTGTCAAACTCATTTTAGGTCATGGGCCGGATTGGCCAAAATGCGACTTCATGCGGGCTGGATCAGTTGTGCACGCGAGTGCTCCCACAGCTTTCGTTGCCTTCGTTTTTTCAACCTGTTCTCATGTGTATCAGTCTCTGCTATAACTACAAAGTGTTTCACTTTACGAATTTTGTTTCTTATGGAGAAGATTTCCTAGCAAGCATTATTTTTATGATTGTTATTAACTTACAGTCGTAGGCTACAAGGAAGTTGTGATGAGAGAGAGAGAGAAAAACGATGCTATTTTGGCTAAGATTGTTTTGGGAGCCACACCCTTTCCATTAATAAACCATTTGAAATCAAACATTAGCAGATACAAATGTAGGCCTAATGAAACAAATTGTAAATGTAGGCTACACAACGGCACCTAATTTTTATTAGCCTGCTTCCAGCAATCAAACTCAAGACAATGAACACAGTTAGCCTCTGATTTTTTTATTGAAGTGATCACATTTACAATAATAGAATGGTCAGAAAATAAATGAATCACAATATTATGTCACTCAATATTTTATAATGCATTTTGCTTACATGTCGCAGTGCATCGAACAGTGTCACTCATTTTTCACTTGCTGCTTCCAGACACCTGACATCTCTTGGCTTTAACCAGCCTGTCAACATCAGGGACCAGTTTCTGGGCAGTTGTGATTTTCATAATGTCATTTAGATGTCTGTGTGTCAGCTGCGAGTGCAGTTTGGATTTGTTAATGTTCATTATGGAGAACGCCTGCTCACAGAGATATGTTGTCCCGAACATGCAAAGGATCTTTGAGACAAAGTCTGTCATCTTCGGGTACATCGGTCCCAGGTATTGGTAGAATGAGTCCAGACTCACAGTCTCAAATTTATATTTCAAAGCCGAGTTACACTGAATTTCAATTAGTTCCATTTGGAGTTCCTCCAGCACATCTGATGCTGCGTTGACAGCAAACGGCGAGCAAAATAGCGAGAATTCCTTCTCAAGCTGAGTGAAGACTTGGAAACGATTCTGAAACTCACTTTTCAGCCATGATATTTTGTCCTTGTACCTGTCCATATTGTCATTATTTCCGTGAGTGACACGCACAGACTGCAAAGAGGGGAAATGAGCTGGGTTGCTCCGGGATAGTTGCATCTCCCACAGGCCTAATTTAATTTGAAAGCCACGAATGCTGTTGTAGTATTCCGTAACAAGTTTGTTGCAGCCTTGCATGTTAACATTAAGCACATTTAAGTGCTCTGTTATATCCACCAAAAATGCAAGATCATGAAGCCAGTCTGGGTCATCCAACTCTGCCACTGGCTTCCCTTTTTTGTTCATGAATAGTCCAAAAACGTTTGAGCACAACCCCTCTGCTCAACCAGCGGACTTCAGTGTGGTAGGGTAGGCTGTGTCTAATATCACTTTCGGACAAAAGAATGTCAAATTGCTGATGGTTGAGTCCCTTGGCTCTAATAAAATTAACCGTTTTGATTACTACATCCATGACATTGTCTATTTTCAGGTTCCTGCTACATAATGCCTCTTGGTGTATAATATGAAGAAAATTCCAGAATTCCTGCTCTGGATTCCCTGTCTGAACTTTCTCACTGAGTTTCATAACAACACCTGCCTTTTTCCTGACCATGGATCTGTTGCCACGCTGACAGCGTGACTCCAATCAACCCCCAGTCTGTCCAAGGCCTCGACGAGGCTGGAGAAAACGTTGTTCGCCGTTGTGGTGTTTGTCATGGGCACCATCTCCACAAACTCCTCGGTGATGGTCGAAGATGCATCAACACCACGAATAAATATTCCCAATTGAGCTACATCAGTCACATTGGTGCTCTCATCAATTGCAATAGAGAAGGCAACAAATGACTTAACTTTGTCTTTTAGTTGACTGTTCAAATCTCCTGCGAGCTTCCCGATTCTGTCTGCCACAGTATTTCTTGACAAGCTGATATTACCAAAAGCCTGCCTCTTCTCAGGGCACAACAGCTCAGCCGCGGTCAGCATGCATGCTTTGATGAATTCCCCCTCTGGGTATGACTTCAATGCAGCAGCTATTTTGTTGGCCTTGACAGCTCCATCATGAGTCTCTCGACTTTTGGTGAACACTGGTTGCTGTTATTCCAGAGCTGCTTCAAGCTCATTTATCTTTTGCATTCTGAGTCGTCCTACATACTTGTCATATTTTTCTCCGTGTGACGTCCCGTAGTGCCGTTTGATATTGTACTCTTTTGCCACAGCCACTTGTTGCGAGCATATCAGACACACAGGTTTACGGTTTACCGTTGACCTCACAGAAGAAAAAACAACCTTTCCAATTATCGTTGAATATCCAACCTTCGATGTCAACTTCTCTTTTCTTGGAAAGCATTGTGAACCACAGCAGCAGACAATCTCAGCCTTGCTACAGGTGTTACTTACCTGAGTACTCTGTGTGTTTATACTGTGTGTGATGACGTAAGTGGGGCCCTAGTGGTCTTCAGTGCAGGGTGGTAGGTGCTTAAGCACAGCGGGTAGTTAACTGCTGCCTATTGTTTTCTAAGTACACACAGCAGGCTGCCGGCACAGACAGTGGTGGGAGAGAGAGCGACTGCCGTACAGATACATAATAAATGGTTGTGACTATACTTTTTTCTCCCCCAAAATCATCCCGCGGGCCAGTAGTTTGACACACCTGTTCTATGGCATCATAATAGAATGACAGATCCGGTAGCCTAGAGATTAAGTTATTAGACTGTTAATGGGCTGTTGATCAGAATCTGACTGTGATAGTTGCAAAATTACAATCCAAGTATTAAATTAATCAGAAGGGAAAAGCATGACTATTGTATTAGTTGATTCTCTCAAAATCCCAACTGATTTACTAATATCGTTTAGGAAAGGAAATCGTTCTCCTTACCTCACCCAGCCTATGTGCGCTTCCAGTCCCAGAGTGATCTGGTTGACTCTTAACTGCCTTTTTAAATGGCCCAGAAAGTCTGTTGAGGCATTTTGGATTGATATATAAATAACGAACTATCCAGCAATGCCAACTTCCTAAGAATTAAGAAAATAAATCAAAACATCACAGAAATGTGTATAATTTAAAGTGACTGAAAATACATCTAATACTGAGTGTAGACACTAAGTATTAGATGTGGGTCCATTTGGGTTCATTTACACAGTAACACATTTTGCTTTCCATGCAATTATGCTCCTGATCCTGAAAAATGCTTAGGATCAAGGCATGAGTTGTGAGGAGTGCCTCTCTCTCTATCCATGCTGGTTTCACGCTTTATCAGTGAGAGGAACCAAGGCTTCCATGATCCTTGCTGTTATTCCTAGGAATCCAATGGGAAGAACGGGAATGACTTCTCGAGGCTTGCTGGGAAAATGGGGACCAAATCATGCGGCTGATCCCATTGTTACACGGTAAGTAAATAAAAACTTTCACCCCACCCCTTCAGGATGTTCCAAAGTACTTACAGCTTTGCTTTTGAAATGCAGATATTATTGTAATATTAGAAGTGTAACATTCAGTTTACGCACAACAAGTTCCCACACATACTTTCTGTTAACAACTAGATATAAGCAGTCTCTCGGTTATGTCAGGGTTCTGTTACTGAGAACAGTTTGTTTGTCAGAAATGAACAGAAAGAGGAAGAGTGCCTGGGAGGGGATCACAGAAACAGCTGTGATGTGAGAGTCAGCGGGCATATCCCGCTGGTCTCCCAAATGCTCGTTGATGTATACAGTATGTGTGTTTGTAGGTTGGATTTTTGTAATTCAGGGAGGACCTGTATTCTGTTTTCTGTGATGTTGGTCAGATGTAAATGTTGGCCCGATCAGCGGAGATAACTTTACTGCCCTTCTAAATAGTGCCACCTATTTTTTTTTTAGCTTTTCTCTTTGTGTATAACCAGCTGAGGGAACAAACGGGCTCTTGTCTGTCAGTGCAGTATCCCCTCACTGCTGTCTGTATTTATAATGACACACAGGCAGTAGGTGCAATTTGCCAACATAACTGTCAGTCAGCTGCAATGAAACTCCATTCATAATGTGGTATAGAAAAACTTGCACCTTTCACCACTTCAGTACAGCTCCAGATAGTGAATGGCTTTTGAATACTAAGTTCAGTGACTGGAGCATACCTAGCAAGCTTACATGAATGTGGATTTGTAATACATTTCCTTTTAATGATATTGGTTGAAAAATAAATATAGTGGCTTCCAATTAATTGGGACACATTGGGACTGGTACATTTTGGCCTAATTAGCCTAAGTTTCATGCAAATAGTTAAAAGGTATTAAAAAAGACAAACTATTGTTTAACTGAGTAACAAATTATGTATTTGAATGAAATACAGAACTAATTAGAACACTACCAATACTACTACAGTACTGTAAAACTGTGTAATGGTTCCTGATAGTTATCAATGGAGGAATCCGCGTGGACTCCTAATACAAATAATGTCCTGCATTCATACAATGCTTTTGACAATCACACCTTCCAAATCTTCATTTTTATTGTAGTATTGATACCTTCAAATTCTTCGTAGTTCCTAACTTGTTGAAGTAGTGAAATAATTTCAATTTCACTCCTGGCCATTGCTGGCATCTCCCAGCCTGAATACTTGAAACTGCAGTGAACAAAACAGTTTTGAATTGTAGTACTGCTTATTTCCCACCAACTGTCAGTAACAAAAATCACTGCATTTTGAACACAAACACAGCAACTGATGCTACTTAAAAACTGTTCGTTCTAAGCATGGTGTAGCATAAAACAGTCACGTGACTGATGCCAGTTAGAAACTGTTCAACAACAGTCACCTGTCCCAATTAAGAGGCATAGTGTCCCAAATAAACAAAGGGAATCCTACTATTTTGTCAATTAGTTTTTTTTTCTCTAAGCGTTGTTCCTAATAAGTGGCTGCCCCAATTAATCAGAATCCACTGTACTTCCCAATAACAACATGGAGGATTTGCATGCTGCAGTTTGAAATGGTATTGTGGAATCTCTTGCGTCCATTCAAGAATGCCTCAGTTTTACATCTCATCTGAAGGTTAGTACCTAATGTAACTGTAGGTTTCATCATGTCTGGAACTCCATTGCCTGTCTAACTTTTGCAATGGCAACTGGAATTTGAACTCAGCACTTTTTGACCAATGCCTGGTACTCTGTGGAAGTGAAGTGGTAGATCTGGGATCAGCTTGCTGCACCAACTGCTTGTATTCAGAAAGACATGGTCATCACCTCTGGTAGCTGGATTTGATTTGATCCTACAGTAGATTCCCAGCTATGAAAGGGTATTGTCTGCTCTTTGAGAACTATTTGGACTTGATGAGAAAAAAAGGAGCATTCATTCTTCCATTACATCTATAAATTAGCCTCATCATGTGCATTGTCCAGTCTGTTCATTGTCTCTCTCCCTTTCCATGGTTAGCCATTACTGGGTGGAAATTCATCTCTGATTGGTCTCAGTTGCACATTGTGTAGCCCACCTAATATTTTGTTTTGTTCTAACTGGAGAGAAGATACCCAAGACAACGATCTATTCTGTCTATATTCATCCAACAGTTATATTTGTGACCAATCATGGGATCCTTGGCTCATGCTGATTTTCCTTGAGGAAAAGTTTACACATTTATCAACTTGGGAAGCAACAGTTCTCTACTGCTTTACTCAGTTATGATTGCCTGGTTAAGTACAGCTCCATGGCTGTATTTAAGTTTTGTTGATGACACCACTGCTATTGGTAAAATCAAAGGTGGTGATGAATCATCATATTGGAGGAAGATTGAAAACTCATTGAGTAGTGCCATAACGACAACCTTTCACGCAATGTCACCAAGACCAAAGAGCTGATTTATTAATTACAGGAGGAAGAAGCTGGAGGTCTGAGCTAGTTCTCATTAGGGATTGGAAGTGGGGAGGGTTAGTGACTTTAAATTCCTTGGTGTTAATATCTCAGAGGATCTATCCTGGGACCAGCACATAAGTGTCATCACAAAGAAGGCATGACAACACCTCTACTTTCTCAGAAGTTGTGTAGGTTCAGCATGCCACCAAAAATTCTGAGGGATTTCTATAGATACACCATGGAGATGATTCTAACTGGTTGCATCATGGCTTAGTATGTAAGCATCAATGCCCAGGAATGGAAAATCACAGGCAAAGCCCTTGCCACAAATGAGTACATTTACATGGAGCTGCCACAAGAAAGCAGCAGCATGGTCAAAGGTCCCCACCATCC
Organism: Mobula hypostoma; assembly: GCF_963921235.1. Taxonomy (NCBI): domain Eukaryota; kingdom Metazoa; phylum Chordata; class Chondrichthyes; order Myliobatiformes; family Myliobatidae; genus Mobula; species Mobula hypostoma. The sequence goes on along the minus strand of NC_086105.1, from coordinate 90,825,950 downwards.
AGGCTATGCACTCTTCTTGCTGCTACTATAGGGTAGGAGGTACAGGACCCAAGTCCCCCCACCTTCACCATGTGCAGGAACAGTTAGTTATTACCCTACAACCATCAGCCTCCTAAAGTGCTGTGTGTAACCTCATTCACCGCTACTCTGAACAGATTATATCATCTGTAGACTCACTCTGAAGAACTCATTGCACATCAAATTCTCAGTACGATTTTTATTTGCACAGTTTGTCATCTATTGCTCATTGGTTGATTATCAATCTTCACTGTTGATGTATTTTTTCCTGTAAATGCCTAAAAATAATTCTCAGATTAGCGTATGTATGGTAACATATATGTACTTTGATCATCATGTTCGTCCATCGTTGTCGATGAAGACCTCGACACCAATTGATGTCGAGACTAGCGTTTGATTTGGATTTAAGTGAGGGAGAGTTGCGCAGCGTCAGCCTCACTCTCTTCCCAATTCCCATCTGGATCCAGTGTCAAGACAAGAGTCGAGACGGCTGGAGATGGGACTAGGCGCAGTGAATGACCAGGACGTCTTCTGTGTCTTGTCATGCTCTACACATTCCACAACGCTTGCAGAGACCACCTTCTTGACTGTTGGACCTTCCATTAGTCTCTCATTTGCTCAATCCTCCGGAGTCTGTCTTCACATGCTGGGATAGACATCTCCCTACCTCACCGAGGGTTTGAGACCCATCGGCTACCCTCACCTGGTTTAGCTGGCTTGTCGAAGCTGTTGCCCAGAGTGTGGCTGCTGTCGTATGCAAACAACTACAGGGAGCCACAGGTGAGAGCTCGGTGCCAGGTGGGGACCAAAGGTGGATAAACCGCCCTGAAGAGGATGTGACTTGTTCCCCCACTACAGGTGCTACCCCTCCCTGACACCCCATACACTTTGATAATAAATTTACTTTGAACTACTCTTCCTCCTCATCACAGGTACAGTATGTTTCTTTGAAAGAATTCCACTTCAGTCCCCAACACCTGCCCATGCCCCAGCCCTGCAAGTACCTATTGACTTGCCTTTCGTTTTGAAATTCATAGCAGAATCTCTTTCCATTGCCCTTTCAGACACTAGGATTGTTCATCTTGTCCTTTACTGTCTCAATTCCCCAGACTTTGTCCCTCCCTCCTTCCCTCTTTCCCTCTTTCTTTCCCTCTGTCTTCCCCCATCATCCACATAACCACTCCCCTGAAAATCCACACTCTTTTTAACAGTAGAAGAGTATGTTTGTTAACTGATAGTTGAACCTTCAGCCGCTAATCTACACACTGCCTTTGTGGATTAGGCTTCTTCCATTTATCACTCAGTGTTTCTCAACATTCTTGCTTTCTTCCTAACTGAAAGACCTATTCATGTTCTTTTTCCATTGCAGGTGGAAGAAAGAAGGAGGTGAAAAGGTGATCCACAAGCTTTCTGGCAAACCCATCCTACAGTTTATTTCAATAAAGAGGAAAGACTGTGAGCAGTGGGCGATTCCAGGGGTGAGGACAAGATGTTGCACAGTATACCATCCTTACATAGTCTGTTTTCTCACCTCATTCTTTAATTCTGAAAAGTCCTGATTCTCTTTTAATCCCCCAATATCGTGAACCCAGTGCCAAGGTGTTTAGGGCTCTTCCCAACCTTGTATGATAGGATGTGAGGATAGAAGATCACAGGTGAGAACAGACAAGCTGGTCCATCATATCTTGCCTCACAATCTTGTTTCCAGTACAAACTCCACAAGCTCCTGGTCAATTTTGTGTGTTTCTTCACAAAAGTCAGAGAGGTGGGTAGGGGCTTGTTAGCTTACACCAATCTTCTTGAATAATGGGTATAATCAATTAATAATGATACATCTCACTGTGCATCTTTATAGAGCTTTCACCTGAGTTTCTGGAGCTATGGGACACAGCTCTGTGAACTATGTCACCCCATGTTATAACAATGAAAGATAAATGTGTTTGATGGAGAAGTAGCTGATTCCTGTTCCTATGTTTTTGTGTCCGCACATAAGAACCCCTTTTTGAATGATGACCATACCCTGATGGGTCCAGCAGTTATAATATTCTGGGAGTCTTTGTCACATTGCCCGGCTCCAACTAACACTGCTGTTCCCCCATCATTGTGCCACTGGCTACCTGACCTGTCTGTTGACATGATGGCCTGCTAATCCCCAACTAGTTACTATCTGAATAGATGGCTCATTCAAACTATCTATTCTTTCAACGTCTAAGTCTAAGAAATAAAATATTAAGTTCGTAGTTTAAAGGCCCCGACCATTTGCCAATTCCTTAAATTTCTGAGGTCTTTTAACCGGTTATGGGAATTTGGCGAGTTTAAGTCAAAGTTTGGATGAGGGGTCATCAGCCTGAAACGTTAGCTCAGATGCTGCCTCAAAACCTGTGTATTCCAGAATTTTATTGAGCAAGGAACAATCTGACAGAGGAACTTGGTGAGTTGAGTAGGATGGATGCAGGGTCAACAAACATCAACAATTTCGGTCCCTTGAACATTGCAGCTCTACCCACTGAGTACCTCTGGCAGACTGCCTGCTGCTCCAGGTCCCAGCATCTGCAGTTTCTTGTGTCTCCAGGAATTTTCTTCATAGTTCCACTGATCACATGGGAGTTGTTCTGATATGATAGCAACTCTCCATTTTGTTCAATCCTATTTGCATCGAGATCTACTTTCTGTCTCTGTTAAGTATCCAGGAATGTTGTGTAATGTTAAGTACTTTCTACAAGTTCAAATTCTTGTTGGTAAATTGACCTACTATTATCCCAGAGACCAAGGTGCAGTGGAAAAACTTTGTGTGCCTTCCATACAGATCATTTAATTACAATAGTGCATTGAGATAGTAATGGGAAAAATAACAGAATGCAGAAAAACGTGCTACAGATAGAGGAAAAGTGCAGTGCAGTTAGACAGTAAGATGCAAGGCCATTACAAGGTAGATTGTGAGGTCAAGAGTCTGCCTTATGTGCTACTTTGATTCATTCTCAAGTAATCCTAGCTCACCAGCCAAAGATCTGTTCAACTTGGAAATTAAGGAGTGCCCCTTCTCCCAGTCCCCAAACCACTGGTCTGAATAATTTAATTTGGAGTACTGTTGTCAGCTCGTGCATCTTGACCCCAACTCAGCGTGATACTTGGCGGCTCCATTTTGTAGCTTTCCTGACCATTTGTCTCTGGCCTCTTGTGAATATTTCAGGTAGTAAGGAAACATGCTGTGTATTTAAAGATTATGAATACATTAAGAGTGAGACATTTCAAGGTGTCTGTAAATTTAGCTCCTTCCATCCCTACCTGCACATCCCCCACCCCCCGCATCAATCATTAACTTCTGAGCTTGCTTAAATTGTCACTCTTTCTCATGGCAGGGCATGGTGGATGCTGGTGAACATCCTTCTACCACCTTGAAGCGCGAGTTCGAGGAAGAAGCACTCAATTCTCTGGGTATTCCTCATAGTATTAAGGATCCTATGCGGAAACAGTTCCAAGCCATTTTCAGCAAAAAGAACTCTGTGAAGGTGAGCAGGAGCAGGGTCAGTGCTTTCTAGGCCTTGTGCCCTCAGGGATGGGGGTTACATATCTAGGACTAGCATTGTAACACACACAAAACACTGGAGGAACTCAGCAGGTCAGACAACATCTATGGAAAAGAATAGACATTTAGGGCCGAGACCCTTCTTCAGGACTGAGTAGGAAGGGGGAGGATGCTAGAATAAAAAGATGGGGGGGAAGGGAAGGAGGCTAGCCGGAAGGTGATAGGTGGAGCCAGGTGGGTTGTACAAGTCTAGGGCTGGAGAAGAAAGAATCCGATAGGAGAGGAGAGTGGACCATAGGAGAAAGGGGGGGAGGAGGGGACCCAGGGGGAAGTAATAGGCAGGTGAGAAGAAGTAAAAGATCAGAGTGGGGAATTAGGGATGGAGGAGTTTGTTTACTGGAAGGAGAAATTGACATTGTCATCAGGTTGGAGGGTGCAACATGTGGCTCCTCAGCCCTGAGGGTGGCCTCATCTTGGCAAACAAGGAGGCTATGGACCGACACATCAGAATGGGAATCAAAATTTAAATGTTTGGCTACAGGGAAGTCTCACTTGTGGCAGATGATGCAGAGGTGCGCAGCCAAGCGGTCCCCAATTTACAATGGGTCTCACCAGTGTAGAGGAGAGCACTGGACATAACAGACGGCCCAGCAGATTCGCTGGGGAAGTGTTGCCTCATCTGGAAAGACTGTTTGGGGCCCTGAATGGAGGTGACGGAGGAAGTATATGGGCAAGTGTAGCAGGTAGGCCGCTTGCAGGGATATATGCAGGGAGATAAGTGGGAAGGGATGAATGGACAAAGGAATCATGGAAGGTAGAGGGAAGGGGGAAGTAAAGATATGTTTGGTGGTAGGGTCCCTTTGGAGATGGCAGAAGTTGTAGAGGATAGTGTGTTGGATGCGGTGGCTGATGGGGTAATAAGTAAAGAGGGACTCGATTAAGGCAGCAGGAAGATGGTGTGAGTGTGGACGTATGGGTAATGGAGGAGCTGCGGGTGGGGGCAGTATCAATAATAGAGGGAGAGAAACTCCATTCTTTAAAGAAGCAGGACATCTCTGATGTCCTGGTACAGAAAGCTGCACCCTCGGAACAGATGCGGAGGAGACAAAGAAACTGGGAAAAGGGAATAGCATTTCTTCAGGAGATACGGTGGGAAGATGTATTGTAGAGATAACCACTAGGTGTTTTATAAAAGATGTTGGTTGACAGTTTGTCTCCAGAGATGGAGACAGAGAGATTGAGAAAGGGGAGGGGGTTGTCAGAGATGGACCAAGTGAGTTTAAGGGCAGGGTGGAAGTTAGAGGCAAAGTTGATAGTTGAGGAGCTCAGCATGAGAGCATGAAGCAGCACCAATGCAGTCGTCAGTGTAGCGGAGGAAGAGTTGGGGAGTATAAGTGGTGAAGGCTTGAAACATGGACTGTTCTGTACACAGCCATTGAAGAGGGAGACATAGCTGGGGCCTATGAGAGTGCCCATAGCCACCCCTTGAGTTGGAGAAAGTGGGAGGAGCCAGGGAAAATTGTTGACAGTGAGGACTAGGTCTGCCAGATGGAGGAGGGTGGTGGTGGGAGGGGGATTGATTGGTTCTTTTGTCAAGAAAGAAGTGGAGAGCTTGAGGCCGCCTTGATGGGGGTTAGAAGCATATAGGGACTGAACATCCAGATAAAGGTGAGGCAGTCAGGGCTAGAAAATTGAAAGTTACTGAGGAGATCAAGGGCATGAAAAGTGTCACGGATATAGGTGGGGAGGGACTGAAACAAGTGTGATAGAATGGAATCAAGATATGAGAATAAAGATACGAGTTCAGTAGTGTAGCAACAAGCAGAGACAATAGGCCTACCTGGATAGTTCCGTTTGTGGGTAAGAGGTAGAAGCGAGCGGTGTGAGGTGAGGGAACTATGAGTTTGGTGGCAGTGGCTGGGAGTTCTCCAGAGTGGATGATATCAGTGATGGTGTCAGAGACAGTTTTCTGATGGTGTGGAGTGGGGTAGGTAGGTATGAGGAGATGTCTGAGAGTTGCTGCCTGGCCTCAGCAGGGTAGAGGTTGGTGCACCACACTACAACAGCATCCCCTTTGTCTACGGGTTTGATGGTAAGGTTGGCATTGGTGTGGAAGGCAGTGGGTTTAGAGGGGATAAGTTTAGAGGAGGAGAGTGGAGTGCTGAAGTTGAGGCGGTTGATGTCTCTTTGACAATTTGAGATGAAAAGATCCAGAATGGGGTGTCCAAAAAGAGGAGGAGGGTTAAAGACGGGAGAAGAGGTCATCAGCGCAGGATGTAGAATCCTTGCCAAAGAAATAGGCTTGGAGACAGAGGCGACGGAAAAAGAGCTCAACTTCGTGACAGGTGTGGAACTCACTGAGGTGCGGACAAAGGTGAGGCCTTTACTGAGGACATCGTCCTGCGTCAGAGAAGGAAGCTTGGATGGAATTGTGAAGATGTAGGAAGGATTAGAGATGGGAAGAGATCTGGTGGTGTCAGAGGATAGAGGAGGGTTGGGGTGTGAGGTGGGAGGAAGTTGGAGGCTCTGAGGACCCAAGAACTGATGGTGGGGCCTGGGGGACATGGGGTTGCAGAGTGGCGGTGTGGGAAGAGGAGACTTGGGGTCCAGCGGCAGCGCAGGTAGTCAAGGTCCAGGCTGGATCCGGAACAAGGGGTTGCACAATTTGTAGTCTGAAGGCGTCCGGGGTCGTAGCATGGGTCCAACAGTCCTGTGCAAAACCTGTATAAATTGGGTTCCTCCAGGTTCCTAGATTGTTTACTTTGAGAGAAGGGATGTTGTAGCAGATAGGAAAAGGGAACTTGTGCAGGGATTCCCAACCTGGGTTCCATGGACCCCTCAGTTATTGGTAGGGGTCCATGGCATGAAAGAATTTGAGAACCCATAGTTTAAATGGAGTTGAGACTACATGAGGGGTACATTTTGAGTGTTGTATCACAAAGGCACGGCCAATAGAGCCACTGCCTGATCTTGTATGATGCTCAGGTTCAGCTCTGACCTGGTGTAGTCTGGGTGTTCGCCTTATGATGGTATATGTTTCTTCCAATATCCTAAAGACGTGGGTTGGCCGCTATAATTTCCCCACAGTATTGTTCCATTCCCTGTAAAGTAGGAGCCTTGAAAAAGGAACCATTTCTGTGTGCTGTGTTTCTGATTGGCTTAGTTTGTGACAACTTGTCCAATGAAAGGAAGGTGAGGTCGTGTTGAGTGACCATTTTAGAACAGTCATTGTGAGGTCAAAGGATTCAAAGGACATGTATTATCAAAGTTATCTATGCAGTATATAATCCTGAGATGCGTCTTCTCCAAAGACAGTCGTAAAACAAAGAAAACCATGGAACCAGTTCAAAGAAAAAAAGTCAATCCCCCCCACGTGCAAAAATCAAATCGCGCAAACGAGGCAACAAGAACATCAACCCCCCGCCCAAAAAAACAAATTGCGCAAACAGCGACAAGAAAGAATGAGTGAACACAGAAAATCGAAAGAGTCCATATTCAGTTCAGATCAGTGTTCATTATCAGCAGGCTGCCCTGATTCAAAGTCACCCAAACTAGCATCAGGAAAAGGAATGGCCAGGATCTACAGTCCAAACACAAACCGCAGACCCAGAACTACAGTACCATCCTCAGACAGCATCGAGTGAAGGAGAGAGACCATTCAAACGCAGGGGCCTTCCCTCAGGAACAGTGAGCAAGAGTGAGAAAGGGAAACCTTCACACGCAGACACCTTCCTCTGGCAGCAGTGAGGGGAGCATGAGGCTGGGCAACAGCGCTGAACACTCACTTACCTTCTCCACTCACCTCGATATTTTCAATCTTCCTTCATGCTTTAATCAGTGAGATCAGGCAGAAATTAACCCCTAAGCTTCTTGGCCTCGAGGCCACTCGCCTCCCAGAACATTCTTTGAGACGGTGAAGTGCCAGATCATGTCAATCGGCCCAAAAACACACCACCAAACTCTAGGTCACACGCTCCAGCAGTGTCAGAAACACATTTAAAAGAAAAAAAAAGATATAAAAGAAGTTAAAGAAGCAGTTTTGTGGACCATGTGGTGAATGTTGCCCATGGTAGTGTTGTTTGCTGGTGCCGTCTCCTTCCAGATGCAGTACGGGATTGGGATTTCTGAGGCTTTGGCGTGGAGTAACATAAGAGGAGCAGGGAATGTAGGAGACATAGATCGGCCTGAGAAAGTGTGAGCTGACACGTGCCTCCCTGACTGTGAAACGACTTAGAATTAATTGTCAAAATAAGTTCCTGAACATATTATGAAGTTAAGCTGCTTTGGCTGGTTTCATTGTTTTTAAAGAACAAAGGTCACTGATCTGGAAGGCAATGTCTGGATTCCGGATGTTTTTTGTTGAAGATTGAAGAGCGGTAGTAGATGTTTCCATCCAGCTGGTAACCCATGATTTTTAACTTAGAGAAAATGGCAGTCGAGGCTGTGGACTGCTCCTCCTGCATGATGTGGTCTCTCTCATGGCTGCATCTGTAGGAAGTTCATTCAGCAGCTGCTCTTGACTGACTGACAAGGATCTGGAGGTGAAGTTGAATGTACTTAGGATCACCAGAGATGAATTTTAGTGAGGTGGACACGCCTTAGGTGCAGGCTACAGATAGTTGGGTGACCACCAGAGCAGTCAAGGGGTAGACAAACCATGGTTACCCTCTGACCATTTCCCTCACTAACAGTTATATCCCTTTGGATACCGCTGGGGGGGTGGGGGGGGAGGTGACCTTTCAGAGATCGATACCAGAAGCTAGATTAGTGGCACCATGCCCCATTCTGATGTAAAGAAGCAAAGGCTGAAGTCAAGCAGAGTGGGGAGTGCTAGTGCTAGGGATCTCTAGTAATGAGTGCAGATAGGCATTTCTGTGGCTGCAGATGACACTCAAAATGGTGTGTTGCCCCCCGATGACAAGGTCAAGCACATTTCACAGTGGGTACAGGACATGCTGAGAGGGGATGAGCAGCCATATTGGTACTAGTGACATAGGGATGTGGTCCTACAAAGTAATTCTAGGGAGCTAGGCATGAAGTTAAAATCCATCACTTCCAGGGTTGTAATATCAGGATTACTACCCCTTCCATGTGCTAGTGAGGGGAGAAATAGGTACATGGTGCAGTTCAACACCCGGCTAAGGAGCTGGTGCAAGAGGAGAACTTCAGATTTATGGATCATTGCATTCTCTTCCAGGGCAAGTGGGACCAATACAAACAAGACTGGAGGGAAACCAATATCATGGCTGGGAGGTTTGCTGCTGCTACTCAGGAGGACTTAAACTAGAATGGCAGGGGATGGGAACCACAGCAGCAGGATAGGGTTGAGAGCAAGAAGGATGGTGTGACATGTAACACTGAGAAGGACAATGGGAAACAGGCTAATCAACATGGTGGCACTGATAGGATGAAATGTATTTATTTCAATGCTCAGGGTATTATGAGTAAGGTGGATGGATTAGAGCCTGGATCAGTACATGGAATTACAATGTCATTGCTGTTACAGAGACCTGATTACTTGAGGGACAGGGCTGGCACCTAGACCTTCCTTGGTGTTGTTTTAAGAATGTAAGAGGTGGAGGTGTTGTACTTCTGATGAGGGAGAACGTCACAGCAATAGTCAGAGAGGACACATGAGAAAGCTCATCGACAGAGACAACTTGGGAGGAGCTCAGAAATAAGGAAGATACCATTATGCTGATTATACTATTGATCCCAATAGCCATAAGAGAGGTGGAGGAACAGATGTGTAGACGTTATGGTAGGTGCAGAAATAGTATTGATTGGAACTTCATTACACAAGAGATCAGGCAACATATACGGAGAGGAATAAAGAATCAACGTTTTGGGCCAAGACCCTTCATCAGGACTGGATGGGGCTTTGATAGGGCAGGCTTTCTCAGTGCATCCAAGAGGGGCTCTTGGAGAGTCCAACTAGAAGGAAAAGCATGTACTGGACCTGGTTTTGGGAAGTGAGACAGACTAGGTGACAGACCAGATAATGGAAGAACATTTTGGGAATAGTGACCACAACTTGTTATGGTTTAAGATGGTTGTGAGTAAGGATAAAATTGGGTAAAATAAGAATAAAACTCACAACGTGCTGGAGGAACTCAGCAGGTCGGGCAGCATCCGTGGAAACGATCAGTCAACGTTTCGGGCCGGAACCCTTCATCAGGACTGAAGAGGGAAAAAGGAAGATAAAATTGGATCTTGCAATATGGTATTAAACTGGGGGAGGGCAAATGGATGAGAGGATAATCCAAGGGGTTTTAATTGGGAACAGCTGCTGTCAGTTAAATCTACATTCGACCCTGTGAAAATTGTTGAAAGACCAACTGATCAGATTTCAGGATCTGCATATTCCAGTAAGGAATAAGGACAAGAGTGGTGAGGTAAAGAAACCTCAAATGACTCAAGGTCCTAATTTAAACAGGATGAAAAAGGAAGCATATTTAAGATTTAGGAAGCTTATTTAAGATTTAGGAAGCTAATATCAGACTGGGCCCTTGTAACATACAAGGATAGCAGGAAAGTACTCAAGCAGATAATTAGGAAGGCCCAAAGGGCCCATGAGGGCCCATGGTGAGTGGGTTGAAGAGAGTCTCAAGGCATTCTATACTTTTATTTAGAAAAAGAGGACAATCACAGAGGACAGATCCCTCAAGGATAAAGGAGGGGATTTGTGCTTGGGGCTAAATGAGTACTTTGCTTTGGTATTTACCCTCAAGAAGGATGTGAAATACATTGAGGGCAGGGTGGGGCATGCTGATACACTGGGACATTTTAAGGTTAAGGAGGAGATAGTGCTGGGTCTTCAGGTGAATAGGTCCTCAGAGCCTGATGGCATATCATTGATTGATTATTGAAAGAAGCAAATCAAGAGTTTGTTGGGACTTTGACAAAGATTTTTATGTCCTCTTTAGCAACAGGTGGTCTCGTACCAAATATTCTCCCTTTGTCAAAGAAAGGAAATAGGGATAGTCTAGGTTATTATAGGCCAGTGGTAGGGGAAATTATTGGAGAAGATACTAAGAGATACGATTTATGTGCATTTGGAAAGGATTGACCTGCTTGGGGGACAATCAGCATGGCTTTTTTTTGCGCGGCAGGTCACGCTGTACAAGCCTGATTGAACTTTTGAGGGGATGACAAAGGCACTTGATGAGGGTAAGGCAGTAGACATTGACTACAAGGACCTTAAGGCATTTGGAGATGTTCCTCATGGTAGGATGATTCAGAAGATAAAGATGCATGGGATTCAGAATGAATTGCAAGTTTGGACTTTGAACTGGCTTGCCCATATAAGAAAGAAAATAAGGCTGGAAGGTTGTTATGCTAGCTGGAAGTCTAGTGGCATTCTGCAAGGATTAGTGCTGGGCCCTCTTGTTTTTGATATAGTGTATATCAAAGACCTGGATGAAAACGTAGATTGGTGGATTAGCAAATTTGTGCATGGCACTAAGACTGGTGGAGTTGTAGACAGTGTAAAGGACTATCGAAGAAGACAGTGGGATATAGATACAGATATGGGTGGAGAAGAGGCAGATGGAGTTTAATCTGGGAAAGTGGTGGTGTTACTCGTTAGATTCTGGACTAGTTCCTGAGGATTGGAGGGTGGCTAATGTAACTTCACTTTTTAAAAAAGGAGGGAGAGAGAAACCGGGGAATTATAGACCGGTTAGCCTAACGTCGGTGGTGGGGAAACTGCTGGAGTCAGTTATCAAGGATGTGATAACAGCACATTTGGAAAGCGGTGAAATGATCGGACAAAGTCAGCATGGATTTGTGAAAGGAAAATCATGTCTGACGAATCTCATAGAATTTTTTGAGGATGTAACTAGTAGAGTGGATAGGGGAGAACCAGTGGATGTGGTATATTTGGATTTTCAAAAGGCTTTTGACAAGGTCCCACACAGGAGATTAGTGTGCAAACTAAAAGCACACGGTATTGGGGGTAAGGTATTGGTGTGGGTGGAGAATTGGTTAGCAGACAGGAAGCAAAGAGTGGGAATAAACGGGACCTTTTCAGAATGGCAGGCGGTGACTAGTGGGGTACCGCAAGGCTCAGTGCTGAGACCCCAGTTGTTTACAATATATATTAATGACTTGGATGAGGGAATTAAATGCAGCATCTCCAAGTTTGCGGATGACACGAAGCTGGGTGGCAGTGTTAGCTGTGAGGAGGATGCAAAGAGGATGCAGGGTGACTTGGATAGGTTGGGTGAGTGGGCAAATTCATGGCAGATGCAATTTAATGTGGATAAATGTGAAGTTATCCACTTTGGTGGCAAAAATAGGAAAACAGATTATTATCTGAATGGTGGCCGATTAGGAAAAGGGGAGGTGCAACGAGACCTGGGTGTCCTTATACACCAGTCATTGAAAGTGGGCATGCAGGTACAGCAGGCGGTGAAAAAGGCGAATGGTATGCTGGCATTTATAGCGAGATGATTCGAGTACAGGAGCAGGGAGGTACTACTGCAGTTGTACAGGGCCTTGGTGAGACCACACCTGGAATATTGTGTGCAGTTTTGGTTCCCTAATCTGAGGAAAGACATCCTTGCCATAGAGGGAGTACAAAGAAGGTTCACCAGATTGATTCCTGGGATGGCAGGACTTTCATATGAAGAAAGACTGGATGAACTGGGCTTGTACTCGTTGGAATTTAGAAGATTGAGGGGGGATCTGATTGAAACGTATAAGATCCTAAAGGGATTGGACAGGCTAGATGCAGGAAGATTGTTCCCGATGTTGGGGAAGTCCAGAACGAGGGGCCACAGTTTGAGGATAGAGGGGAAGCCTTTTAGGACCGAGATTAGGAAAAACTTCTTCACACAGAGAGTGGTGAATCTGTGGAATTCTCTGCCACAGGAAACAGTTGAGGCCAGTTCATTGGCTATATTTAAGAGGGAGTTAGATATGGCCCTTGTGGCTACGGGGGTCAGGGGGTATGGAGGGAAGGCTGGGTCGGGGTTCTGAGTTGGATGATCAGCCATGATCATAATAAATGGCGGTGCAGGCTCGAAGGGCTGAATGGCCTACTGCACCTATTTTCTATGTTTCTATGTTACATTTTGGGAAGACAAATTAAAGGAGAGATTATACAGTTAATGATAGGCCCCTCAGTATCATTGAGGTACAAAGGAATGTTTGGTTCCAGGTTCATAGTTAACTGAAAGTTGCAATGGAAGTGGATAAGGTGGTAAAGAAGACACTTCCAATGATTTAGAAACAGCTTCTTCCCTTCTGCCATCTGATTTGGATATTGAACTCATTAACATTACCTCACTACTTTTTTTATTTCTGCTTTTTGCACTACCTATTTAGTTTAACATAGATATACTCAATGTCATTCAAGGTTTTTTATTCTATTACGTATTGTATTGTACTGCAAAGATAACAAATTTCAAAACATCAGTCCGATGACATAAGCAGAAATGGGGAAGAGGTTCAATGCAATGAGAATATAGAGTTAAGAAAGAGGCTGAAGAGAAGGACCTCTAAGGTTGTAATCCTTGCACCACGGACTAGTGCAGATAGAAATGGGCTGATAGCACTGATGAATGAGTGGCTGCAGAGATGGTACAGAGGACAGGGTTTCCAGTCCTTGGATCATTGGAACCTTTTCTGGAAAAGAGATGACCTGTACTAGAGGGGTGGATTGCACCTGAACTGGAGGGGAACCAATATCCTGGCTGCACACTGCTCGGGAGAGTTTAAGCTAGTTGTTGTAGTCGTTACTGAAACTTGTTTGAGAGAGGAGCAGGGATGGGTGATTAATATACCAGATTTTCAAACTTGTAGAAAAGATAGAGGAGGAGGTAAGGGGGGGGGGGTGGTGGAGTTGCACTACTAATTTGGGACAATATCACAGCTGCACATAATGGAGGGGTCAGTCCATTTGGGTGGAACTCAAGAATAGGAAGGGTACAATCACACTGATGGGATTGTACTACACACCCCATTATAGGCACTGGGACATGGAGGAATCTATGTAATCAGATTAAGGAAATGTGCTTAGAAAAAGGTTTGTTGTCATGGGGGATTTCAACTTCCCTAATATAATCTGGGACTTCCTTAATGTAAGGGGTTTAGGTGGGGCAGAATTTAAGTGATTCCATGAAAGTTTCTTAAACCAGTATGTGGATTGAGAGGAGGGGCCATACTGGACCTGGTGCTGGGTAGTGAGTGGCCTGGTGACTGATCTCTCAGTGGGTGAGCAGTTACAGAACAGTGACCACAACTCCGTAACTTTCAGGATAACTATAGATAAGGATACATATGGTTCTTCTGAAAGAATTTTAAATTAGAGTAGGGACAATTACAAGGGTATTAGGCAGGAACTAAGAAGCATTAATTGGCAAGTCCACATCAGACATGTCGAGGCTGTTTAAAGATTAATTGCACAGAGTAAAGAAAAGTACAGAAGGAAGGACGGGGATGGAAAGATAAGAGCACCTTGGATGTCCAGAGACTTGATGAATTTAGTCAAGAAGAGAAAGGAAAAGTATGTAAAGATCCAGAAGTTAGGATCTAACAAAGCACATGAGGAGTATAAGGAAGCCAGAAAAGTAGTAAAGAATGGAATTAGGGAATCAGGAGGGGCCATGAAAAACCCTTGACAAATAGGGTTAAGATGAATCCCAAGGCATTCTATATAGACATCAAGAGTAAAAGGATAACTAGGGAGAGGGTGGGACCACTCAAAGATAAAGGGGGGAACATTTGCTTGGATGCAGAGAATGTGAGTGAGGCACTTAATGAGTACTTTGCTTCAATATTTCCCAAGGAAAAGGATATGGAGGACCAGGAGATCAGTGTTGAGTGTATAAATATGTTAGGGCCTTTAGAGGTCAGGGAGGAGAAAATGTTGGGCCTCCTGGTGAATATTAAGGTGGTAAGACTCCAGGACCTGATGGAATTTACCCCAGGTTATTGAAGGAGGCAAGAGACGAGGTTGCTGGGCCCTTGACCATTATCTTTGCTTCCTCTCTAGCCACAGGTGAGATCCCGGAGGACTGGTCAGTGGCTAATGTTGTACCTCTGTTTATGAAGGGAATAAGGGAAAATCCTGGAAACTATAGACCAGTGAGTCGCGTGCCCACTGAATAAAATTCTTACGGATAGGATTTATGAGCATTTGAAAACCCATGGCCTAATTAGAGAGAGCCAGCATGGCTTTGTGCAGGGCAGGTCGTACCTTACCAACCTGATTGAGTTTTTTGACAAGGTGATGAGAGAGATTGATGAGAGTTGGGCAGTGGATGTTGTCTACATGGATTTTATTAAGGCATTTGACAAAGTCCTTCACAGGAGGCAAAAACAGAAGATTAAGATGCATGGGATCCGTAGCAAATTGGCTGTTTGGTCTCTGAACTGACTTTCGCATAGAATCAGAGGGTAGTGGTTGAAGGGACTTATTCAAGCTGGCTATCTGTAATTGGTGGAGTTCCCCAGATATCTGTGCTGGAGTCTCTGTTGTTTGTAATGTACAGTGGCATGCAAAGGTTTGGGCACCGCGGTCAAAATTTCTGTTACTGTGAATAGTTAAGTGAGTAGAAGATGAACTGATCTCCAAAAAGTCATAAAGTTAAAGATGAAACATTCTTTTCAACATTTTAAGCAAGATTAGTGTATTAATTTTGTTTTGTACAATTTTAGAGTGGAAAAAAAAGAAAGGAGCACCATCCAAAGTTTGGGCACCCCAAGAGATTTGAGCTCTCAGATAACTTTTACCAAGGTCTCAGACCTTAATTAGCTTGTTAGGGCTATGACTTGTTCAAAGTCATCATTAGGAAAGGCCAGGTGATGCAAATTTCAAAGCTTTATAAATACTCTGACTCCTCAAATCTTGTCCCAACAATCAGCAGCCATGGGCTCCTCTAAGCAGCTGCCTAGCACTCTGAAAATTAAAATAAATGATGCCCACAAAGCAGGAGAAGGCTATAAGAAGATAGCAAAGCGTTTTCAGGTAGCCGTTTCCTCAGTTCGTAATGTAATTAAGAAATGGCAGTTAATAGGAATGGTGGAGGTCAAGTTGAAGTCTGGAAGATCAAGAAAACTTTCCGAGAGAACTGCTTGTAGAGTTGCTAGAAAGGCAAATCAAAACCCCCGTTTGACTGCAAAAGACCTTCAGGAAGATTTAGCAGACTCTGGAGTGGTGGTGCATTGTTCTACTGTGCAGCAACACCTGCACAAATATGACCTTCATGTCATCAGAAAGAAAACGTTTGCTGCATCCTCACCACAAAATTCAGCGTCAGAAGTTTGCAAAGCAACATCTAAGCAAGCCTGATGCATTTTGGAAACAAGTCCTGTGGACTGATGAAGTTAAAATAGAACTTTTTGGCCACAATGAGCAAAAGTATGCTTGGAGAAAAAAGGGTGCGGAATTTCATGAAAAGAACACCTCTTCAACTGTTAAGCACGGGGGTGGATCGATCATGCTTTGGGCTTGTGTTACAGCCAGGGGCACGGGGAACATTTTACTGGTAGAGGGAAGAATTAATTCAATTAAATACCAGCAAATTCTGGAAGCAAACATCACACCGTCTGTAAAAAAAAAACTGAAGATGAAAAGCAGATGGCTTCTACAACAGGATAATGGTCCTAAACACACCTCAAAATCCACAATGGACTACCTCTAGAGGCGAAAGCTGAAGGTTTTGCTATGACCCTCACAGTCCCCCGACCTAAACATCATCGAGAATCTGTGGATAGACCTCAAAAGAGCAGTGCATGCAAGACGGCCCAAGAATCTCACAGAACTAGAAGCCTTTTGCAAGGAAGAATGGGTGAAAATCCCCCAAACAAGAATTGAAAGACTCTTAGCTGGCTGCAGAAAGCGTTTACAAGCTGTGATACTTGCCAAAGGGAGTGTTACTAAGTACTGACCATGCAGGGTGCCCAAACATTTGCTTTGGGCCCTTTTCCTTTTTTGTTGTTTTGAAACTGTAAAAGATGAAAATAAAAAAGTAATCTTGCTTAAAATATTAAAGAAATGTGTCATCTTTAACTTTATGCCTTTTGGAAATCATGTCATCTTTTACTCGCTTAGCTATTCACAGTAACAGAAATTTTGACTGGGGTGCCCAAACTTTTGCATACCACTGTATAAATCATCTGGATGAGAATGTAGATAGGTCAGTTAGTAAGTTTCTGGATGATACCAAGATTGATGGAGTTGTGGATAGTGTAGAAGACTGGCAAAGAATAGCACACGATATAGATTAATTGCAGATATGGGCTGAGAAATGGCAAATGGAGTTTAACCCAGATAAGTATGAGGTGTTGCACCTCGGTGGAGCAAATACAAGGTACACTGTTAAGAGCAAGGTCCTTAATAGCGTTGCTGAGCAGAGAGATCTTGGGATCTGAGTTCATAGCTCCTTGAAAGTGGCTACACAGGCTGATAAGGTGGTTAAGAAGGCTTATGGAATGCTTGTTTTTTTTAGCCAAGGCATTGAGTTCAAAAGTCAGGAGCTTCTGTTGCAACTTTATAAAATTCTGGATAGACAATATCTAGGACAGTGGTCCCCAACCTCCGGGCCGCGAAGCATGCAGCAGTAGCCAGAACGCACCCAGCACATCTTTAAGAAAAAAGCCAAAATAAACAAGCTAATTAATTAGGTGCCACCCAGCACGTAAATGTTGGCCGAGATCAGAGGCGATTGCCAATTGCGTAGGGCAAGTGAAATCGGCAATCACCTCTGATCTGGGCCAATAGGTTTTTTCACTCAGACGGTCATGGATACCTGCAGTGCACTGCCTGCTATGGTGGTAGGGGCAAATACATTAGAGACTTTTAAGAGACAGTTGGATAGGCACATGGATGTAAGGAAGATGGAGGGCTATGGACATGTTATAGGTAGGAGGGATTATTGTTGAATGTTTTTAATTTGCTGTTTAGCTGGTTCAGCACAACATTGTGACCCAGTTCCTGTACTGTATTATTCTACATTCTACACACTATAAGCCAGTGATGTTAAACATGAACCTGATTCTGATTCATATGCATTCTTGCCTTTATTGATATGCATGCTGAGTATAAGAGTAAGGAAGTCGTGCTTGAGGGATACATACTTTAGTCAGACCACTTGGACCATTGCCTAAAGTTCTGCATGCTCCATTACAGGATGATGTGGAGACTGTGGAAAGGTTGCACAGGAGGTTTACCAGGATGTCTCCTAGATTAGAGGGCAAGAGCTCTACCTACCTCTCTCCATGATAACTTGTAGCTTGAATTTGGAATTGGCTTGCCCATAGAAGACAGCAGAGGGTTGAGGGGCGTGGTGTGTTCTTCTGGCTGTGGGTTTGTGATCAGTTGTGCTCTGCAGGGGTCGGTGGTGTTTATTTTGCTTGTGGTAGATGTAAGTGACTTAGATGAAAATGTCGATGGGTGGCTTGGTAAGTTTCTGACAATATAAAGCTTGGTGAAGTTGTGGATACTATGTGGAATGCGATCAAAGAAAACGGAATACCATTCAGTTATGGGTATGGGTGTGGAAATGGCTGATGACATTTAATTCAAGCAAATGTAAGATTTAGTACTTTCGGAGATCAAACATTAGCAGGAAGTGTACAGTTAGTGTCAGGACGTTTAAGTGATGGATCTTGGGGTCCAAGTCCATAGCTCCCATAGTGGCCACACGGGTGGATAAGCCAATCAGTAAAGCACAGCATGCTTGCCTTCATTGGTCAGGCCATTGAGTGGAGGAATAAGGAAGTCATGTTGCATCTTTATGAAACTTTGGTTGGGTTTACTTGCGGTATTTTATTCATTTCTGGGTGCTCCATTACAGAGAGGATGTGGAGTGTTTGGAAAAGATACAGAAGAGGTTGTTGCTTGTATTAAGAGTGTATGATCTAGAAAGAGAGGTTGTTGAAACAGGTAGTTTTGTCTGGAGTTTTGAGGCTGAGGGAGAGGTCTGATAGAAGTTTATGAAATTGTGGGAGGCATACAGGAGTTAGACAGTCAGAATCTTTTTCACATGGTAAAAATGGCAAGTACCAGAGGATATACATTTCAGGTGGGGGGGTGGGTTTAAAGGAGATGTGGAAGGCAAGAGAGTTTACACAATGTTCTCTCTCCCACTCTCTCTCTTTCTTCCCCCTCCCACCCCACCCCAGATTTACACAGGATACGTGGATGATCCACGGAACACTGACAACGCCTGGATGGAAACAATGGCTGTGAATTTCCACGATGATACTGGTATGTGTGGAAAGGAGGAGCTGTAAGGAGGGGAAGTAGGAAGATGAGAAATGTGGAGACAAAGTTGCGGATGAAGAACAGATTTTTACAAGCCCTAGAGCACATTGGCTTTAAAGTACTTTGTGTCTGTGTACCGCCTTTTACAACTTCCAGATGTTCCACAGTTCTTGCTTTTGTTGGCATTAGTGTCAGGGGTCCTAATCATGAGCTCTATTTCCAGGTGACAGTGTGGGAGAACTGAATCTACATGCAGGTGACGATGCTGCGGATGTCCAGTGGCTTGACATTGACCAGAACATGCAACTCTACGCCAGCCACTTGCAATTCCTGAAGAGTGTTGCTGAGTTACGGGGTAGTCATTGGTAGTTGCAGACGGTGTATGAAGTAATCTAAAGAGGATCAATGACACAATGTCAGCGGAGACTGAAATGCAGAGGAGAGAATAGCCACTCTCTCCTTTTTACCCTCTCCTTCCCTTTCCCCACTCTCCTTTCTCCTCACCATCAATACCTTGTACTCTTTCCCCTTGGCCTTCCCTATCACTTTTCCTTACCCACTCCTACCTTCTACGTACTCCCTCTCTCAGCCTCTTCCCAGTCATTTTACCCTCCCACCTTCACCCACCTCCCTCCAGGCTTGCCTGCTCTTGCTTCCTTTTACCTCTCCATTTCTCATTCAAGATTAATAATGTTTAAGAGAAAACGCAAGAAAGTATAGAAAATGTGTACTCTTCGCTATAATAGTTGAAGTAAATGACTGCAATAAACATTTAAATTACGTGAAAGGATATAGTCTTGAAACTGGATCACCCAGTGACTAATCTGTTTTAGGCAGTAAACATGTGAAAATAACTTAACCTGGAGTAGATTGTGCCAATAATTTTTACCAAATGAAATTAAGCCCCCACAAAACTGCATCAGGCATTTCTGTGTTAGCTTGTCTGTTCCTTTCCCTGAGTCAGGTGCACACTTACTGAGATTACTTGTGTAATGCAGATAGTCTCACCACAATCCTATTGATCATGGGGCTGAGCATTTCCTACAATGCCACTGTACACCAACGAAGCAGCTAACAAATTACACTAACAGTGCTTAAGAGAAGTGTTGATCGGTACATGGATGGTAGCAGTATGGACAGCTATGCCCCTCGTGCAGGTCGATGGGAGTAGGCAGCTTAAATGGTTCGGCACAGACTAGATGTTTCTGTGCTGGACTTTTCTATGATTCTAAAGTTCTTCATTGACCATGACATGCTTTTGGATATCCTGAGGGTACCATGCAAGTCAAGTTCTTTCTTATAGGGAAAGGCTGGTATTTCAAATGGCAACCAGGAGGTGTAAACAATAGAATTCTATTCCACTGTAAATATTAGCTTTAACCTATGATCAATCAAAAATATGTAGCAGCACACACAAAATGCTGAAGAACTCAGCAGGCCAGGCAGCATCTATGGGTAAAAAGTACAGTCGACCTTTCCAGCAAAACCCTTCCACAAGACTGGAGAAAAAAAGCTGAGGAGTAGATTTGAAAGATGGAGGGTGGGGAGAGAGAAATGTCAGGCAATAGGTGAAACTTGGAGGGGGAGGGATGAAGTAGAGCTAGGAAGTTGATTAGTGAAAGAAACAAAAGGCCATGGAAGAAAGAAAAAAAGGGGGGGGAGGAGCACCAGAGGGAGGCAATAGGTGGGTAAGGAGATAACATGAGAGAGGGACAAGGGGATGGGGAATGGTGAAGGGGGGTGGGGAGGCACTACTGGAAGTTTGAGAAATTGTTGTTCATGTCATTAGGTTGGAGGCTACCCAAACGGAATATAAGGTGGTGTTCCTCCAACCTAAGTGTGGCCTTAACCCGACAGTGGAGGAGGCCATGGGCGGACATATCAGAATAGTAATGGGAAGTGGCATTAAAATGGGTGGCCACTGGGAGATCCTGCTTGTTCTGGTGAACGGAGCGTAGTTGCTCAGCGCAGTGGTCTCCCAATCTACGTTGGGTCTCACCAATATACAAAAGGCCACACCGTACACAGTATTTGATCCCAACAGACTCACAGGTGAAGTGTCACCTCATCTGGAAGGACTGCTTCTGGCCCTGAATGGTAATGAAGGAAGAGGTGTAAGGGCAGCTGTAGCACTTGTTCCACTTGCAAGTGTAAGTGCCAGGAGGGAGATCAGTGGCGAGGGAAGAATGGACAAGGGAGTTACGTAGAGGGCGATCCCTGCAGAAAGTGGGGGAGGGGGGAGATGTGTTTGGTGGTGGAAGTTTCAGAGAATTATGTGCTAGACACGGAGACTGCTAGGGTGGTAGGTGAGGACAAGAGGAACCCTATCCATGTTAGCGTGGTGAGAAGATGGGGTAAGAGCAACCGTGTGAAATGGAAGAGATGTGGTTGAGGGTAGCATTGATGGTGGAGGAAGGGAAGCCCCTTTCTTTGAAAAAGGAGGGCATCTTCGTTCTACAATGAAAAGCTTCATCCTGAGAGCAGCTGTGGCAGAGACGGAGGAATTGAGAGAACGGGATGGAGTTTTTTACAAGTAGCAAGGTGGGACGAGATATAGTCCAGGCAGTTGTGAGAGTCCGTTGGCTTATAATAGACATTGGTGGATAAGCTGTCTCCGGAGATAGAGACAGTGAGATCAAGAAAGGAAAGGTAAGTGTCGGAAATGGACCAGGTTAATTTGAGGTTAGGTTGGAAGATGGAGACAAAGTGGATGAAATAGATGAGTTCAACACAGGTGCAGGAAGCAGCACCAATGCAGTCATTGATGTAGCGTTGGAAAAGTGGGGGGACAGCCATCAGTGTAGGCTTGGAACATAGACTGTTTCACGCAGCTGACAAACAGGCAGGCATAGCTGGGCCCCATGCGAGTGCCCATGGCTACCCCTTTTGTTTGAAGGAAGTGGGAGGACCCAAAGGAGAAATTACTTAGAGTGAGGACAAGTTCTACTAGGCAGAGGAGAATGGTGGTTCAGGGCAACTGGTTGGGTTTTCTTCAGCTGTGAGTCTGTTGGGGTCATATACTGTGTTTGGTGCTCCCGGTGTGGCTTCTTGTATATCGGTGAGACCTGATGTAGATTGGGAGACCGCTTCACCAAGCGTCTATGCTCCGTCTGCCAGAACAAGCGGGATCTCCCAGTGGCCACCCATTTTAATTCCACTTCCCATTCTTATTCTGATATGTCCATCCATGGCCTCCTCCACTGTTGGGATAAGGCCGCACTTAGGTTGAAGGACGACACCTTATATCCCTTTTGGGTAGCCTTGAACTTGATGGCATGAACATTGATTTCTCAAACTTCCAGTAGTGCCTCTCTTCCCCCCCGCCCCCATTCCCATACCCTTGGCCCTCTCTCGTTATCTCCTTGCCTGCCCATCTCCTCCCTCTGGTGCTTCTCCCCCTCCCTTTTTTCTTTCTTCCGTGACCTTCTGTCTCTTTCACCAATCAACTTCCTAGCTCTTTGCTTCATCCCTCCCCCTCCACGTTTCACCTATCACCTGGTGTTTCTCTCTCCCCTCCCCCCCACCCCACCTTTCAAACCGGCTTTTTTTCTGCAGTCCTGCCAAAGGGTTTCGGCCAGAAACGTCGACTGTACTTTTCACCCATAGATGTTGCCTGGCCTGCTGAGTTCCTCCATCATTTTGTGCGTGTTGCTCAGATTTCCAGCATCTGCAGACTTCCTCTTGTTTGTGATTTGAAAAATATGCAGCATGTAACTTTTCATTAAGCAGCAGCATTCTATGGCTGGCTGATCTGGAATACAGAAAAGCAGAAGAATAAACAAGTAACAGCAGAGAGACTTCAACAACAGAAGTGATTCAGCTTGACCACATTGCCAGCAACTCCAGTTTCTAGGAGGGACTACTATTGTGGATCAGTGTCTTGGAACTTCTCAGTAAAAGCCATCATAATATCAACCCAAGTGGCTTTCTACTTTTGAGCAGTCAATGCTGACCTGACCTGTGCATCGATGACATGAAAAGTTGAAATACTTGTACCTAAAAGAGGGAGTGCTGACAAGACCATAAGATATAGGAGCAGAATTAGGCCATTTGGTCCATCAAGTCTGGTTCCCCATTTCATCATGGTTGATCCATTTCCCCCTCAGCCCCAATCTCCTGCCTTATCCCCATATCCCTTCATGCCCTGATTAATCAAGAATCTATCAACCTCTGCTTTAAATATACCCAATGATTTGACCTCCACAACTGCCTGTGGCAACAAAGTCACCACTCTCTGGCTGAAGTAATTCATCATTTCCATTCTAAATGGCCATCCCTCTATATGGAGCTGTGTCCTCTGGTCTTAGGCTGCCCCACGTTAGGGAACATCCTCTCCACATCCACTCTATCAAGGCCTTTCACCATTCAACAGATCTCAATGAGAACACCCTTTCTTCCGAACTCCAGTGAGTACAGGCCCAGAGACATTAAACACTCTTGACATCACAAGCCTTTCAATCCCATAATCATTTTTGTGAACCTCCTTTGAACCCTCTCCAATTTCAGCACACCCTTCTTAATAAGGAGCCCGAAACTGCTGACAATACTCCAAGTGAGGCCTCACCAGTGCCTTATAAAGCCTCAGCATTACACCCTTGCTTTTATATTCTAGTCCTCTTGAAATGAGTGCTAACATTGCACCTGCCTTCCTCACCACAGACTCATCCTGCAAATTTGCCTTTAGGGAATCCTGCAAGAGGACTCCCAATTCCCTTTGCACTTCAGATTTTGGAATTTTCTCTCCATTTATGAAGTAGTTTATGCTTTTATTCCTCTACCAAAGTGCATGATCATACATATCCTGACACTATATTACATCTGCCACTTCGTTGTCCGTTCTCAGATTAGAGGGCTTGTCTACTGAGTCCTTATGGGTGGAGCTGAGAAACAGGAAAGGTATGGCCACATTAGTGGGATTGTATTACAGACCACCCAATAGTCAATGAGAATTGGAAGAGCAAATCTGCAGAGAGATAGCAGGCAACTGCAGGAAACATAAAGTTGTGGTGGTAGGGGATTTTATTTTTCCATATATTGATTGGGACTCCCATACTGTTAGGGGTCTAGATGGTTTAGAGTTTGTACAATGTGTTCAGGAAAGTTTTCTAAATCAATATATAAAGGGACCAACTAGAGGGGATGCAATATTGGATCTCCTGTTAGGAAACGAGTTAGGACAAGTTACGGAAGTCTGTGTAGGGGAGCAGTTTGGTTCCAGTGGTCATAACACCATTAGTTTCAACTTGATCATGGACAAGGATAGATCTGGTCCTAGGGTTGAGGTTCTGAACTGGAAGAAGGTCAAATTTGAAGAAATGAGAAAGGATCTAAAAAGCATGGATTGGGACAGGTTGTTCTCTGGCAAGGATGTGATCGGTAGGTGGGAAGCCTTCAAAGGAGAAATTTTGAGAGTGCAGAGTTTGTATGTTCCTGTCAGGAATAAAGGCAAAGTGAATAGGAATAAGGAACCTTGGTTCTCAAGGGATATTGCAACTCTGATAAAGAAGAATAGGGAGTTGTATGACATGTATAGGAAACAGGGAGTAAATAAGGTGCTTGAGGAGTATAAGAAGTGCAAGAAAATACTTAAGAAAGAAATCAGGAGGGCTAAAAGAAGACATGAGCTTGCCTTGGCAGTCAAAGTGAAGGATAATCCAAAGAGCGTTTACAGGTATATTAACAGCAAAAGGATTGTAAGGGACAAAATTGGTCCTCTTGAAGATCAGAGTGGTGGGCTATGTGTGGAACCAAAGGAAATGGGGGGGATCTTAAATAGATTTTTTGCGTCTGTATTTACTAAGGAAACTGGCATGAAGTCTATGGAATTAAGGGAAACAGGTAGTGAGATCATGGAAAATGTACAGATTGAAAAGGAGGAGGTGCTTGCTGTCTTGAGGAAAATTAAAGTGGATAAATCCCCGGGACCTGACAGGGTGTTCCCTCAGACCTTGAAGGAGACTAGTGTTGAAATTGCAGGGGCCCTGGCAGAAATATTTAAAATGTCGCTGTCTACAGGTGAGGTGCCGGAGGATTAGAGAGTGGCTCATGTTGTTCCGTTGTTTAAAAAAGGATCGAAAAGTAATCCAGGAAATTATAGGCCGGTAAATTATTGGAGGGAGTACTAAGAGAAAGAATCTACAAGCATTTGGATAGACAGGGACTTAATGGGGAGAGTCAACATGGCTTTGTGTGTGATAGGTCATGTTTGACCAATCTGTTGGAGTTTTTTGAGGAGGTTACCAGGAAAGTGGATGAAGGGAAGGCAGTGGATATTGTCTACATGGACTTCAGTAAGGCCTTTGACAAGGTCCCGCATGGGAGGTTAGTTAGGAAAATTCAGTTGCTAGGTATACATGGAGAGGTGGTAAATTGGATTAGACATTGGCTCGATGGAAGAAGCCAGATAGTGGTAGTAGAGAATTGCTTCTTCGAGTGGAGGCCTGTGACTAGTGGTGTGCCATAGGGATCAGTGCTGGGTCCATTGTTATTTGTCATCTATATCAATGATCTGGATGATAATGTGGTAAATTGAATCAGCAAATTTGCTGATGATACAAAGATTGGAGGTGTAGTAGACAGTGAGGAAGGTTTTGCAGAGGGACTTGGACCAGCTGGAAAAATGGGCTGAAAAATGGCAGATGGAGTTTAATACAGACAAGTGTGAGGTATTGCACGTTGGAAGGACGAACCAAGGTAGAACATAGGCACTGAGGAGTGCAGTGGAGCAGAGGGATCTGGGAATACAGATACAAAATTCCCTAAAAGTGGTATCACAGGTAGATAGGGTCGTAAAGAGAGCTTTTGGTACATTGGCCTTTATTAATCAAAGTATTGAGTATAAGAGTTGGAATGTTATGATGAGGTTGTATAAGGCATTGGTGAGGCCGAATCTGGAGTATTGTGTTCAGTTTTGGTCACCAAATTACAGGAAGGATATAAATAAGGTTGAAAGAGTGCAGAGAAGGTTTACAAGGATGTTGCCGGTACTTGAGAAACTCAGTTACAGAGAAAGGTTGATTAGGTTAGAACTTTATTCCCTGGAGTGTAGAAGAATGAGGGGAGATTTGATAGAGGTATATAAGATTATGATGGGTATAGATAGAGTGAATGCAAGCAGGCTTTTTCCACTGAAGCAAGGGGAGGAAAAAACCAGAGGACATGGGTTAAGGGTGATGGAAAAGTTTAAAGGGAACATTAGGGGGGGCTTCTTCACACAGAGAGTGGTGGGAGGAATGAGCCACCAGATGAGGTGGTAAATGCAGGTTCTTTTTTAATACTTAAGAATAAATTGGACAGATACATGGATGGGAGGTGTATGGAGGGATATGGTCCGTGTGCAGGTCAGTGGGACTAGGCAGAAAATGGTTTGGCACAGCCAAGAAGGGCCAAAAGGCCTGTTTCTGGGCTGTAATTTTTCTATGATTTCTATGGTTTCTCCTAATCTGTCTATGTCCTGTAGCCTCTGCTTCCTCAACATTACCTGCCCCTCCACCTAGCTTCGTATTGTTCACAAACTTGGCCAAAAAGCCATTAATTCCGTCATCCAGATCATTGATGTGCAATGTAAAAAGAAGTGGTCCCAACACAGATCCCTGTGGACACCACTAGTCACCAGCAGACAATCAGAAAAGACTGCCTTTATTCCCACTCTTTGCCTCCTGTCGATCAGCCAATGCTCTATCCATGTAAGCATATTTTCTGTAATACCATGGCTCATAACTTATTTAGCAACCTCATATGTGATACTTGTCAAAGGCCCTCTGAAAATTCAGGTAAACAAAATCAACCAATTCTCCTTTGTCTATCCTGCTTGTTATTTCTTCAAAGAATTCCATCAGATTTATCAGGCAAGATTTTCCCCTAAGGAAACCATGCTGACTTCAGCCTATTTTATCATGTGCCTCCACGTAACCCTAAACCACCTCCTCGACAATCAACTCCAATATCTTCCCAACCACTAAGGTCATACTAACTGGCCTATAATTTCCTTTCTTCTGCCACTCTCCCTTCTTGAAAAGTGGAGTGACATCTGCAATTTTCCCTTCCTCCGGAACCATGCCAGAATCTACTGATTCTTCAAAGATCATTATTATTGCCTTCACAATCTCTTCAGATATCTCTTTCAGAATCCTGGGGTGTAGACCATCTTGTCCAGGTGATTTATTTACCTTCAGACCTTTCAGTTTCCCAAGCATCTTCTCCCTAGTAATGGCAACTTCACTCAATCATGCCCCCCGAACTTCCTGCATACTGAAGACTGTTGGTATCCTCTTTAGTATTATCAGCTAGTTTATCTTCATATTCTTTCTCTTCCTTATTGATGACCTTTTTTAGTTCCCTTCTTTTGGTTTTTAAAAGCTTCCCAATCCTCTAAATTCCCACTAATTTTTGCTCTGCTATCATCCTCACTTGTGTTCCTTTCCAATCAGTTTTGGCCAGCTCCGTTCTCCTGCCTATGTAATTCCCTTTACTCCACTGTAATACTGATATAGAAACATAGAAACATAGAAAATAGGTGCAGGAGTAGGCCATTCGGCCCTTCGAGCCTGCACCGCCATTTATTATGATCATGGCTGATCATCCAACTCAGAACCCAGCCTTCCCTCCATACCCCCTGACCCCTGTAGCCACAAGGGCCATATCTAACTCCCTCTTAAACATAGCCAATGAACTGGCCTCAACAGTTTGCTGTGGCAGAGAATTCCACAGATTCACCACCCTCTGTGTGAAGAAGTTTTTCCTAATCTCGGTCCTAAAAGGCTTCCCCTCTATCCTCAAACTGTGACCCCTCGTTCTGGACCTCCCCAACATCGGGAACAATCTTCCCGCATCTAGCCTGTCCAATCCCTTTAGGATCTTATACGTTTCAATCAGATCCCCCCTCAATCTTCTAAATTCCAACGAGTACAAGCCCAGTTCATCCAGTCTTTCTTCATATGAAAGACCTGCCATCCCAGGAATCAATCTGGTGAACCTTCTTTGTACTCCCTCTATGACAAAGATGTCTTTCCTCAGATTAGGGGACCATGCTCCTTCTCATATTGCAGGGTAATTCTATTATATTATGATCATGTCCCCTCAGGGTTCCTTTAACTTAAGCTCTGTAATCATTTCTGGTTCATTGCACAACACCCAATCTAGAATAGTTGATCCCTTAGTAGGCTCAACCACAAGCTGCTCTAAAAAGCCATCTTGCAGGCATTCTACAAGTTCATCCTCCTGGGATCCAGCATCAATATGGTTTTCCCAATATACCTGCATATTGAAATCCCCCATGAATATCGTAACATTGCCCTTTTGACATGCATTTTCTATCTCCTGTTGTAATTTGTAGACCACATCTTTGCTACTGTTTGGAGGTCTGTATACAACTCCCATCAGGGTCTTTTTACCCCTGCAGTTTCTTCATTCTATCCACAATGATGATACTCCACAGGACCGAAAGAAGCTGCAGAAGGTTACAAATCTAATCGGCTCCAACTTGGGTACTAGCCTACAAAGTGCCCAGGACATCTTCAGGGAGCGGTGTCTCAGAAAGGCAGCATCCATTATTAAGGGCCTCCAGCACCCAGGGCATGCCATTTTCTCACTGTTGCCATCAGGTAGGAGGTACAGAGGCATGAAGGCACACACTCATTGACTCAGGAACAGCTTCTTCCCCTCTGCCATCTGATTCCTAAATGGATGTTGAATCTTTGGACACTACCTTTTTAAAAAAAATACAGTATTTCTGTTTTTGCACCTTTTTTTGGTCTGTTCAATGTACGTATACTGTAATTGATTTACTTGTTTATTATTATTAGTTTATTTTTTCTCTCTCTGCTAGATTATGTATTGCATTGAACTGCTGCTGCTAAGTTAACAAATTTTACGTCACATGCTGGAGATAATAAACCTGATTCTGATTCTGACAATTCTACACCATCCAACCCTATGTCACCTCTTTCTAATGATTCGATTTCATTTTTTTACCAACAGAGCCACCCCACCCCCTCTGCCTACCTAATGTCCTTTTGATACACTGTGTATCCTTGGATGTTAAGCTCCCAACTATAATCTTCTTTCAGCCACAATTTAATGGTGCACACATCATAGATGCCAGTCCATAACTGCTACAAGTTCATCTACCTTATTTCATATACTGTGTGCATTCAAATATAACACCTTCAATCCTGCATTTATCACAGGATTTTTGTACCTCTTCTACATTGCAAGGACTCCAATTTTGCCCTATCGTCAGTCTCTCCTTGCTTACAGTCTCACTACACAGTGCCTCTGTTTGTAACCCAACTACCCCATCCTCAGCCTATCACTCTGGTTTCCATCCCCTTGCCAAATTAGTTTAAACCTTCCCAAACAACTCCAGCAAACCTACCTGCAAGGATATTAGTTCCCCTGAGGTTCAGGTGTAACCCGTCTTTTTTGTACTTTCCACTGAAGAGATCTCAATGATCCAGAAATCTGAACCTGTTCCCCTGTACCAGTTCCTCAGCCACACATTCATATGCCAAATCATCCTATTCTTACCCTCACTGGTGCACAGCACAGGCAGCAATCCAGAGATTACTATCCTAGAGGTCCTGTTTCTCAGCTTTCTACCTAGCTCCCTAAAATTTCTCTTCAGGATCTCCTCACCTTTCCTACCTATGTCACTGGTGCCAATATGTACCTAGACTTCTGGCTGCACACCCTCCCCTTCAGAATTCTGTGGACCTGCACCGAGATCGCGATGTCCCTGACCCTGGCACCTGGCAGGCAACATACCATCTGGGTGTCTCTTATTACATCCGCAGAACCTCGTCTCTATTCCTCTAACTATGAAATCTCCTTTCAACACTACAGGCTGCTTGGCCTGCTGCGTTCACCAGCAACTTTGATGTATGTTGCTTGAATTTCCAGCATCTGCAGAATTCCTGTTGTTAACACTACAGTCTTCTTGAGGTCCTCTCACTTTTGAGCCACAGCGCCAGAATCAGTGCTGGAGACCTGGTTGCTGCAGCTCCCCTCCCTGGTAGGTTATGCCCCTCAACAATATCCACAGTGGTATGCTTATTAGTGAGAGGAAGAGCCACAGGGGTACTCTGCACTGGCTGCCCATTTCCCTTCCTTCTCTTGACAGTCACCCAGTAACCTGCCTCCTGCAGTCTAGGGGTAACTTCCTCCCTGCAGCTTCTATCGATCACTTCCTCAGTCTTGCATATGAGCTGAAGGCTATCGAATTGCAGTTCCAGTTCCTTAATGTGTTCTCTGAGAAGTTGCAGTTCAGTGCATCTGGTGCAGATACAGTTATCCAGGAGGTTGGATGTCTCCCAGAATTTCCACACCTCACACACAGGACAAAACACAGCCCATGGAGCCATTCTCACTGCACTAACTGTGCTGTAACAGACAAGGAATTAAGAATAAAGAAGAAACTTACCAGATACTTACCTTGCTCAAGCCTGATGAGCCGAAGCCACTCCAACACTGGCCCACTCACACAATGGCTGCTCCGCTTGAACCTGCCTTATTTTTATTCACCCTTTCTAATGAATCCTGTTCACTGACTCACTAATCCTGTCCAATCAAGATGAGGAGTTTCAATTTTGAGATCAAGAGAAAGGGGTCAGTGTGGTTTCAATTTATTAGGTGGCAACTTTTATTTTATTTAGAAATACAGAATGGGACCAGACCTTTCTGGTCCAGCAAGCCTGAGCTGCCCAACTATTCCCACATGACCAAATAACCTACTAACTTGTACCTTTTAGGATTGTGGGAGGAAACTGGAGCAACCGGAGGAAACCTATACATGCACAGAGAGAACATACTAACTCCCTACAGACAGAGGAGGAATTGGATCCAGGTTGTTGATGTTGTAACAGCATTACGCTAACTGTGAACCCAGGTTGCTGGTGTTGTAATAGTGTTACACTAACTGTGAACCCAGGATGCTGGTGTTGTAATAGTGTTACACTAACTGTGAACCCAGGTTGCTGGTGTTGTAACAGTGTTACGCTAACCGTGAACCCAGGTTGCTGGTGTTGTAATAGCGTTACGCTGTGAACCCAGGTTGCTGGTGTTGTAACAGCGTTACGCTAACCGTGAACCCAGGTTGCTGGTGTTGTAACAGCATTACGCTGTGAACCCAGGTTGCTGGTGTTGTAATAGCGTTACGCTAACCATAAACCCAGGTTGCTGGTGTTGTAATAGCATTATGCTAACTGTGAACCCAGGTTGCTGGTGTTGTAATAGCGTTACGCTGTGAACCGAGGTTGCTAGTGTTGTAACAGCGTTACACTAACTGTGAACCCAGGTTGTCGGTGTTGTAATAGCATTACGCTAACAGTGAACCCAGGTTGCTGGTGTTGTAATAGCGTTATGCTAACTGTGAACCCAGGTTGCTGGTGTTGTAATAGCGTTACGCTGTGAACCCAGGTTGCTAGTGTTGTAACAGCGTTACGCTAACTGTGAACCCAGGTTGTCGGTGTTGTAATAGCATTACGCTAACAGTGAACCTAGGTTGCTGGTGTTGTAATAGCGTTACGCTAAATGCTATGCTATTGTGTAACCATAATGGATCACCTACAGTCCCAACTCCATTGGGTTGGTGGACTTCAAAAGTCAACAGTGGCAGAAAAATAACTCTAAATCAAAGGTAAGGGTTATACAGAGAAGTCATTCAGGCTATTCTTCCCTGGACCCAGCACATATTTTCCCTTTCAAGCTTGTATCCATTTCTCTTTAGAAAGGCATTGGTTCACTAACATAACGCTGACAGGAATTCACACCCGCAGTAACAACAACTTGAGGCACAGATCTTAATTACTCCAGTCAAGTTTAATTCATGAGGAGGAGAAATAGGAAATAACCAAGAAGTAAGTGTGAGAACTTAATTCCTTTATATCACATAATAAAATCAAATCTGCACAGTGAAGAATTTTCCACATTAGATCCAGTGATTGCACAACGAGATCTATTTTGCCAGGAAAATACTACAGTTGGGTGGGTGGGTGATCAACCAGACTAATTTGTTCTTCAGTTGCAGCTCCCACCCAAGGTATTTTATACATAATCACACTGTCTAATCAGCAAAGCAGCTCCTTGGGGTACAAGAATACCAACTGAATATGAGATCGGAGCACAGTGAACAGGCAGTTAAAAAAAAGTGCTGTGTAGAAATTGAAATGCTTAGAGTCTATTTTAAAATGTAAATTGCACATTAAATCAACTTAGTGCATGTTTTTAATGCAACTTCCAGTGCAGTTTGTGACCATCTGTGTGATGATGTCAGTGCACATGATGTTCTGCTGTACCAGCAAACACTGGACCAACAATGTGCATGCTACGACCTTCAGCTACCATTTACAATTCTTAGTTGAAGAAATGTAACTTGCACAGCTGATAAGCACATGAATTGTAAGATTCCTATTTTGGCACTGACGAGGCCTTGTTGACACCATGTCTGGATCTCATGGCCCTACAACTATTCACAGCACTGATGCTACTGCAAACTCAGCGGTGACAAACGCTTACTTCAATGTGGTGTAGAGCTATTGGCAACCTGAAATTACTTCAGTAATGAGGGACAGATGGAGAGATGACTTAACATACAAGTTCTTTCCTTTCCTGCATTTTCCAAAAACATAGAAATCTACAACATATTACAGGCCCTTCGGCCCACAATGTTGTGACAACCATGTAATCTACTCTAGAAATTGCCTAGAATTTCCCTACTGCACAAGCCCTCTAGTTTTCTAAGCTCTGTGTACCTACCTAAGAGTCTCTTAAAAGACCCTATTGCATCTGTCTCTCTGACTATCGCTGGCACTACATTCCATGCACTCACCACTCTGTGTGAAAAACTTACCTCTGACATCCCCCTTGTACCTACTTCCAAGCACCTTAAAACTGTGCCCACTCGTGTTAGCCATTTCAGCCCTGAGAAAAAGCCTCTGCTATCCACACGATCAATGCCTCTCATCCTCTTAGCCACCTTTATTAGGTCATATCTCATCCTCCATCGCTCCGAGGAGAAAGGTCAACTCCTTCATCTTGTTGGCAGTTTCCCTTACAGTTGCCCTGAATGCCATGGAAGGCGTATGCTTTTGACAGCTGTGATCTACCTCCCATGATTCCTGCAATGATGCAGGAGCTGTGAGCCCCGTAAGCAGCTGCAGTCGGCAAACGCATAACCGAGTGGCAACAGTCCAACCATTTTTCTTAAAGGCATTTTTCCCCAAATTCAGAACTGCTTGGGATCCCCTGATCTGGCAGCAACAGTGGACTCAGTACCCACTGAGTATGATGGACACAAACAATATAATCAGGAATAAAAAACAGTAAGACAAGGCATGCTGTAGGTCAAACAAGTAAGTCTCTTTGATCATAAAGTGCTTTGGGTATTAGACTTGAGAGGCTTCTCAAAGGATTCATCCTGATATTCCTTCCACAGGCTTTCGCAGGTTCTTCAAACATTTCTAGAAGATTCTATAGTCAACAATGGTGTGTAGCAGGATGGAGCCTGCTTTCAAAAACACCATGAAGCCTCAGTAAACAACAGGAATTCTGCAGATGCTGGAAATTCAAGCAACATACATCAAAGTTGCTGGTGAACGCAGCAGGCCAGGCAGCATCTATAGGAAGAGGTGCAGTCGACGTTTCAGGCCGAGACCCTTCGTCAGGACTAACTGAAGGAAGAGTGAGTAAGGGATTTGAAAGCTGGAGGGGGAGGGGGAGATGCAAAGTGATAGGAGAAGACAGGAGGGGGAGGGATAGAGCCGAGAGCTGGACAGGTGATAGGCAAAAGGGGATACGAGAGGATCATGGGACAGGAGGTCCGGGAAGAAAGACAAAGAGAGGGGTGGGGTGACCCAGAGGATGGGCAAGAGGTATATTCAGAGGGACAGAGGGAGAAAAAGGAGAGTGAGAGAAAGAATGTGTGCATAAAAAGGAGTAACAGATGGGGTACGAGGGGGAGGTGGGGCCTTAGCGGAAGTTAGAGAAGTCGATGTTAACATTTTAATTCCACATCCTATTCCCATTCTGACATGTCTATCCACGGCCTCCTCTGCTGTAAAGATGAAGCCACACTCAGGTTGGAGGAACAACACCTTATATTCCGTCTGGGTAGCCTCCAACCTGATGGCATGAACATCGACTTATCTAACTTCCGCTAAGGCCCCACCTCCCCCTCGTACCCCATCTGTTACTCATTTTTATGCACACATTCTTTCTCTCACTCTCCTTTTTCTCCCTCTGTCCCTCTGAATATACCTCTTGCCCATCCTCTGGGTCACGCCCCCCCCCTTGTCTTTCTTCCCGGACCTCCTGTCCCATGATCCTCTCGTATCCCCTTTTGCCTATCACCTGTCCAGCTCTCGGCTCTATCCCTCCCCCTCCTGTCTTCTCCTATCATTTTGCATCTCCCCCTCCCCCTCCAGCTTTCAAATCCCTTACTCACTCTTCCTTCAGTTAGTCCTGACGAAGGGTCTCGGCCTGAAACGTCGACTGCACCTCTTCCTATAGATGCTGCCTTGCCTGCTGCGTTCACCAGCAACTTTGATGTATGAAGCCTCAGTACAAACTTTGCATGCTTAAATTACAACCAGGAGATGCAGAATCCTTTCCCGAGGGGGAGGTGGAGCTTATCAACAGTCAAAACCTGCAGGAAGTCAGAAATGCAGATATATTCATTAATTAAGCCCCGACACCCATTATCCACTCAATGCACTCTCAAAGACATTGAATGCAAAACCGATCATTATATGAGGCCTGGTGTACAGGAGACATTTCGTATCGGGAACCAGAGTAAATGCAAAATGTCCGAAAGAGCTTCAGGTGAACATTATTCCAATAATAAAAAAAATAACTTCTAGCCAAAGAGGATGACATCCTGGGCTCTATCATGGAGTACTTGAAATAAAATAATAATACAGGAGGTTAGATCAAACTGAAGTAGCAAGTCGTACAGAAGATCCAAAGAGGCCCCAAGAAAGGCAGGTTCAGAATGTACATGTGTAACCTTACACTGTATAATGTGATGAATAAGGCAGCTGAGCGGCAGGTACAAATAACTGGATGGATTTATGATGTGAAAGGAATAACTGAAATAGGGCCCCAGAGCAGAGCAGGATTAGGCACCTAAGCAACACACACAAAACGCTGGTGGAACGCAGCAGGCCAGGCAGCACCTATAGGAAGAGGTACAGCCGACGTTTCGGGCCGAAACGTCGACCGTACTTCTTCCTATAGATACTGCCTGGCCTGCTGCGTTCCACCAGCATTTTGGTGTGTGTTGCTTGAATTTCCAGCATCTGCAGATTTCCTCATGTTTGAGGATTAGGTACTTAATATTCCTAGATACCAAGTGTTCAAAAAAGTTAGGAAAGAAAAAAAATAAGCCAGCCAAAGCCAATTAATTGACATACTGTACTAATGGAGAAGTTATGTTTGCAAGGTCAAAGACAGAATACAGGTGGTTAGAGTAAAGAAGCAAGGTGGGTGCCATCAACATTTTGTAGATCACTAAATATGGAAAGGAGGGGGCTAATATACAGGAAATTTACAGAAATAGAAGTGGTGACACTAAGGGATTCTAGTTACCCCAGTACTGATCAGGATGTTGACTGACAAGTGGCAAGGTTGCAGGGGAATTTATGAGATTGGTTCTGAGTAATTGCTTAATCAGTATGTTTTCATCTCAGTGAGGGATATCAGTGTTGATCTGTTTCTGAGAAAAGAGGAAGGAGAGAAGCACAAATGGAGGAAGCAAGGTGAGACAAGTGAGCTAAGATTGTGCCTAATGTGGTCCTCTGCTGATGAAGGTAATAAATGAAGAACCAAAGCTCAGGAGTACTGCATGCAATTTCAGTGAAAACTTCTTTATACAGGATGTGATGATTCTCGTGGCAATGCAAAATGGTTCCAGGGATTGGAGGATTTTAACTTTAAGGTTAGAGTGCAGAAGCTGGCTTGCTCTTTTGTGGAGATACGATTGAAGGGTACAAGTTTGAAAGGGTTTTAATGTGAAGCACATCACATTAGCATGATTCATGGAGGAGTAAAGAACTGGTGTGAAACAATGGACTTTACAGGGCTTTGTGGAACGAGCCAGAGGATGGGATTGACTGCAAAGTGCTTACATAGTCCTATGGTCTGAATGTCTTCCTCCTGTAGTGATTCTATCATCAGGCCACCTCGGAATCAAATGGATGCTTTTCTTTGTGTGAGAATAGACTGAATTCCGGACTATGGGGAGAGGGCAGATGATTGCACGTCCCCCCATGGCAGAGAAGTGGCACAAAGCACCAGAACAGAAGTGTGTGGAGGGTTGTGGTGAAGGAGTTAGAGGTATCACAGGTAAGTAAGGATCAGACAGTGAGAGATAAATAGGGGAAGAGGAGTGGCAGGGGACATAGTGGTGGTGGGAGTTCACAGGGATAGAATGTGGAAATGGTGGAGTTAAGGATAGGATGAGTGGAGGAAGATAATAGGGAGTGAGGGACGGCATGAATGGGGAGGCAGGCGGTAGGAGAATAAGGGAGGAGAAGGAAGGAAGTAGAGGGGAGTTGAGAGGCATAGGGTGTGGGGGGAAGGACAGTGAATAGAGGAGGGAGTTGAAGGGGTACAGATGTGAGGAATGAAGGTGGGGACTTGGAGGTGAACGTTGAGAAGAGATTTGGATAAAATCCTGATCTCACCTGGTTTGAAGACAATGAAAAGGGAACAGATTTCCCATTTACAATGATCGTGGAGGGCTGGAACTTGACTCCAAGTACTTTCACAGTGTTTATCTTGATGTAGGAAGCCTCCACATTCACGTGTAGCACCTTGGAGATCAGCTTGTTCTACAGCAAATAGACAACACATATTTGTCAGAATTCAGTGTGGGAGTCCAGAAGAGAGCTGGGGTTATGCCACTGAACAACCCTGGGCAATCAGGGAACCCCAGCATTTCCAGAGAGGAGGCCACTTGGACAATTGAACTGTCAACTAAGTATACCTATTAAGTGCAACACTGAGTGCGAGTCTTTGGAATGATCAGTCCTTAATTGGGATACATGTAGTGCTTCCTTGCAACCCTGATCTGAAGACCAATCTGTAGAATACTGCCAAGAGCAGATATAGGAAAAAACAACAGCACTTTTCTTAAATTCTCTTTTAGTGCAATTGTTTATTCATGA
The DNA here is from genome assembly GCF_963921235.1 of Mobula hypostoma. Taxonomy (NCBI): domain Eukaryota; kingdom Metazoa; phylum Chordata; class Chondrichthyes; order Myliobatiformes; family Myliobatidae; genus Mobula; species Mobula hypostoma. The sequence continues at coordinate 90,789,031 of NC_086105.1, read as the reverse complement.
TAAGAAATATCTGGAGACATAGCAAGGGATATGCATTTGTAACTAGGAATATTCAACCTGAGCCTCGATCTTATACTCATCTGTACCATGAGCACAGACATCCAACAATGTATTGCATGGTGATTGGGAGTTGGGAATCTGCTTGATCAGTCTGAGATCCTGAGACTTTCAGAAACTGTATAGCTTGAAAATTAACTCCACTTCTGTCAGGGCAGTGATTGAATAAGGGTAGAGCCAAGGCTGATGTAAACATCTCTACGATTACTCAGCCTCCACTATTCACAGGTGAAGGGTGGCCACTAATCTACAGTATAAATGTCTCCACGGTCACTCAACCTCCAGCATTCACAGGTGAAGAATGGCCACTAATCTACAGAAGTCAGACAGGGGAGGGTAGGAGAATGATAACCAGTAGCAATAAAGGTTTCTTTCCTGATGTACAAACGGGTGTCCTCAGTGGCTTATCTCTAACTTTAATGCCACTGAACAGTTCTTACTGGCATTACAGTTAGCGATAAGCCACTGAAGATGTAAATCAGGAAACAAATCTTTTACACAATTGGTCATAGAAATGTGGAACTCTTTCCCGCAAATAATGCAGAATAGATTTTTCTTGCTGGATATAAGTACAAAGGTATGTGAAACAAAGGCAGGTAATCACATAGAAGTTTATAAGAGCATAAGAAATAGGACCAGGAGGAAGCTATCTGGCATGTTGGGCCTGCTCCACCATTCCATAAGATCATGGCTGTGGACTCAGCACTACCTCTCCGCCTACTTTTCCCCGTTGGCCTAATTCCCCTACTGAGCAAAAATCTAACTGTGTCTTAAATATATTTATTAAGATAGCCTCTACTGCTTCCCTGGGCAGAAAATTCCTCAGATTCACTACTTTCTGGGAAAAACAATTCATAAGACCATAAGATATAGGAGCAGAATAAGGCCACTCAGCCCTATGTTTCACCAGTCTATCATGGATGACTTATTATCCCTCTCAACTCCATTCTCCCCGTTACCTTTGGCGCCCTGACTGACCTAGAACCTATGAACCTCTGCTTTAAATTATACTCAATAACTTAGCACCCACAGCTGCATCAACCCATAAATTCCTTCTCATCTCTGTTCTAAATGGGATGTCCCTCTATTCTGAGGCTGTGGCCTCTGGTCCTAGACTGATCCACTATTTGAAACATTCTCTCCACATCCACTCTGTTTAGGTGTTTCAATATTCAATAGGTTTCAATGAGGGTCACCACTTTTTGTTCTAAATTCCAGTGAGTACAGGCCCAGGATCCATCAAATACTCCTCATACATGAACTATTTCATTCCTAAAAATCACTTTCATGAACCTCTCTGGACCTTCTCCAATGCCAGCACATCTTTTCTTAGATAAGGGGCTGAAAACTGCTCACAGTACTCCAAGTACAGTCTGGCTAGTGTCTTATAAAACCTCAGCATCACATCCTTGCTTTTATATTCTAGTCCTCTCAAAATGAATGCCAATATTATACTTGCCCCCTTCATCACCAACTCGACCTGCAAGTTAACCTTTAGGGCAGGGGTTCCCAGCCTAGGGTGTATAGACCCCTTGGTTAATGGTAAGGCTCCAAGGCAACTCTGATTATTGAATTTTTCTCCATTTAGAAAATAGTTTACACCTTTATTCCTTTTACCAAACTGCATGACCACACACTTCCCTGCATTATATTCTATCTGCCACTTCTTTGCCCATTCTCCCAATCTGTCCAAGTCCTTCTTCAGCCTTCCTGCTTCCTCAACACTACCAACCCCTCCAACTAACTTTGTGTTGTCTGCAAACTTAGCCAGAAAGTCAACAATTCTGTCATCTAAATTGTAGACATATAATGTGAAAAGAAACAGTCCAAATATCGACCCTTCAGAACACCACTTGTCACTGGCAGCCAGCTAGAACAGGTCCCTTTTATTCCCACTCTTTGCCTCCTGCCAGTCAGCCAATGCTCTATCCAAGTCAGTACTTTTCCTGTAATACCATGTCTTATCTTGTCAAGCAGTCTCTTGTGCGGCATCTTGCCAAAGGCCTTCTGAAAACCCAAGTACGCAACATCCACTGATTCTCCTTTGTCTATTCTGCTTGATAATTTCCTCAGAGAATTCCAACAGATTTGTCAGGCTAAAGGAAACCATACTGACTTTGGACTACTTTATCTTGTGCTTCCAAATACACTGAAACCATCCTTAATAATGGACTCCAACCACTGAGGTCAGGCAAACTGGACTATAATTTCCTTTCTTCTGCCTCCCTCCCTTCTTAAAGAGGTGGTAACATTTGTAATTTTCCAGTCCTCTGGAAGCATTCCAGAATCTGGAGGAACTCAGCAGGCCAGGCAGCATCTGTGGAAAAAAGTAAACAGTCGATTTTTGTTTTTCCGAGACTGGACAAAAAAAAAGATTAGAATTCAAAATAAGAGGTGGGCGGAGGGGAGGAAGGATTAAAAGGTGGTAGGTGATAGGTAAAACCGGGAGGGGGAGGGGAGGGGTGTAGTAAAGAGCTGGGAAGTTGATTGGTGAAAGAGATAAAGGGCTGGAGAAAGGGGAAACTGATAGGAGAGCATAGAGGACCATGGAAGAAAGGGAAGGGGGAGGAACACCAGAGGCAAGTAAAGAGATATGGTGAGAGAGGGAAACAGGAATGGGGAAGAGGGGAGCAATTACCAGAAGTTGACGAAATTGATGTTCACGCGATCTGGTTGAAGGCTACCCAAACAGAATATATGGTGTTGCTCCTCCAACCTGAGTGTGGCCTCCTCGTGGCAGAAGAGAAGGCAGTGGATTGACATGAAGGAATGGGATGGGAAGTAGAAATGAAATGGATGGCCACCAGGGTATCCCACATTTTCGTGCACTGTAGGTGCTCGGCAAAGCAGTCTCCCAATCTACGTCGGTTCTCATTGATATACAGGTCACTGGATACAGTAGATTACCCCAGCAGACTCACAGGTGAAGTGTTGCCTCAGCTGGAAGGCCCTGAATGGTAGTGAGAGAGGATGTGTAGGGGCAAGTGTGGCACTTGTATTGCTTGCAGGAGTAAGTACCAGGTGGGAGATCAGTGCGGAAGGGCAAATGGACAAGAGTTGCGTAGGGAGCGATAGTTGAGGAAAGTAGAAAGTGTGGGTGGAAAGATGGTGGGATCTCATTGGAGATGACGGAAGTTATGGAGAATTATGTGCTGGATGTGGAGGCGAGTGGAGTGGCAGGAGGATGAGGTCAGGGCAGACATCCCTGGTGAAGTGGCGGGAGGACGGGTGAGGGCAGACATGCGCAAAATGGAAGAGGTGTGGGTGAGGGCAGTGTTGATGGTGGAGGGAAGAAAGCCCGTCTTTAAAGAAGGAAGATATCAAATGTTCATTCCAGAATCTAGTTATTCTTGAAAGATCATTACTAATGCTTCATAATCTCTTCAGCTAAATCTTTAAAACCCTGAGGTGTAGTCCATCTGGTCCAGGTGACTTATCAACCTTCAGACCTTTCAGTTTCCGTGCACCTTCTCTTTAGGAATAGCAACTACATTCACTTCTGCCTCCTGACACTCTTGAATTTCTGACATACAGCTAGAGTCTTCCAAAGTGAAGACTGGTGCAAAATACTGAAGTTCGTCCGTCATTTCTGTCCCTCATTATTACCTCTCCAGCGTCATTTACCAGCAGTCCAATATCTATTGTTGCCTCTCTTTTACTCTTTATATATTTAATAAAGCTTTTGATATTCTCTTTGCTATTTCTGGCTAGTTTACCTTTGTATTTCATCTTTTCTCTCCTTGTGGTTTTATTAGTTGCCTTCTGTTGTTTTTTAAAAGCTTCCAATCATCTAACTTCCCACTAATTTTTGCTATATTACATGACCTCTCTTCTGCTTTTATGCTGTCTTTGATTTCCCTTTTCAGCCACAGTTACCTAATACTCCCTTTAGAATACTTCATCCTTGGGAGGTATCTATCCCAAATGTATCTGGGGGTCTTCCAAAGTGCCCCCAGAAAACTCCAACCACTGCTGTTCTGCCATCATCCCTGCTAGGGTCCCCTTCCAATTAACTTTAGCTAACTCCTCTCTCGTGTGTCTATAATTCCATTTACTCCATTGTAATACTGATATATCTGACTTTATCTTCTCCCTCTCAAACGGCAAGATGAATTCTATCATATGAGGAGTGATTGATAAGTTCGTAGCCTAAGGTAGAAGGCGTCAATTTTAGAAAACCTAACACATTTATTTTTCAACATAGTCCGCCCCCCATATGTACACACTTAGTCCAGCGATCGCGGAGCATACGGATCCCTTCTTTGTAGAAGTGGTCCACAGCAGGGGGTGATTGATTAGTTTGTGGCCTAAGGTGGAAGGAGATGAGTTATTAACTTCAAACTTTCTGCATTATCACCCAAAGAGTTGAACTACACGTGCAAATAACGAGAGCATCTTGGACCTCCAGGTGGTCCACAGCAGGGGTGATTGATAAGTACGTGGCCTAAGGTAGAAGGAGATGAGTTATACAGCTCTCATTACATGCACGTGCAGTTCAACTCTGAGTGATTATGCAAAGTTTATTAACTTCAAACTTTCTGCATAATCACTCAGAGTTGAACTGCATGTGCATGTAAAGACAGCTGTATAACTCATCTCCTTCTACCTTAGGCCACGAACTTATCAATCACCCCTGCTGTGGACCACTTTCTGGAGGTCCAAGACGCCGACTTCGACAAAGAAGGGATCCGTATGCTCCACGACCACTGGACTAAGTGTGTACATGTAGGAAAAATAAATGTGCTAGGTTTTCTAAAATTGACTCCTTCTACCTTCGGCCACAAACTTATGAATCACCCCTTGTAATGTGAGCACCACCTCCCAAGGGTTCCTTCACCTTAAGCTCCCTAGTCAAATCTAGTTCATTACACAACACCCAATCCAGAACAGCTGATCCCCTAGTGGGCTCAACCACAAGCTGCTCTAAAAAGCCATCTTGTATTCCCTCTCTTGGGATCCAGCACCAACCTGTTTTTCCCAATGTCACCTCTTTCTAAGGATTTGATTTCATTTGTTACCCATAGAGCCACTCCATCCCCTGTCCTTTTAAAACAAGGTGTATCCTTGGATGCTTAGCTCCCAACTATTATATCCTTTCAGCCACACCTCGGTGATGCCCACAATGTCATTCCTGCCAATCTCTAACTGCGCTACAAGATCATCTACCTTATTCTGTGTGCATTCAAACATAGCACCTTCAGTATTGTATTCATCACCCTTTTTGATTCTTTCCCCCTGTTACACTTTAGTTCATCCCACTGATTGCAATTTTGTCCCAACATCTGCCTGTCCTTCCTCACTAACATTGCATTTAGTTGTATAGCTTCCTCAGCCCCGTCACTCTGATTCCCATCCCCCTGCCAACCGCTTCAACCATCCACAATAGCTCTAGCAAACTTGCCCCCAAGGATGTTGGGCTCCCTCAGGTTCAGGTGTAACCAGTACTTTTTCTACAGGTCATACCTTCCCCAGAGGAGATTCCAATGATCCAGAAATTTGAACCCCTGCTCCCTGCAGCACTTTCTCAGCCACTCATTCTCTGTATTATCATACTTTGGAGGTCTTGCTCTTCAGTCTCTTCCCTAATGCCCTATACTCACTGTGCAGGAGCTCTCCCTCCTTCCTACCCATGTCATCGGTGCCAATGTGCACCGTGACCTCTGGCTAATCACCCTTTCTCTTGAGAATTTTCTGTACCTGCTCTGAGACATCCTGCTCCCTAGCACCTGGGAGGCAACACACAATCCTGGCTTCTCTTCTGCAGCCACAGAACCTGCTGTCTGTCACCCTAACTATCGAGTCTCCTATCACTACCGCTCTGCCCGACTTTGCCCTTCCCTGCTGAACCGCAGAGCTGGCCTCAGTGCCACTGGCCTGGCTGCTGCTGCTGTGCCTGATAGGTCATCCCCCCGGTGGCGTTCAAAGGGTATACTTGTAACTGAGGGGAGGGATTCAGGGGAATACCCCCCGGTGGCGTTCAAAGGGCATAAGTGTAACTGAGGGGAGGGATTCAGGGGAACCCTGCACTGACTGCTTACTCCCCTTGCTTCTCACGGTGGTCACCCATCTACTAATGTGGCACCTTATTGAATGCCTATCTTTCCGGGCCTTTCTGCCTCATGTACTCATCTGGTCTCTGCTTGCAGGTGAATGGTGTTGAGAGGCACATCAGCCATGCTCAAATTGAGAGGTGAATGGACCTCAGGAGATTAACTGGCCTCCTCTGTTTTATTCAGTGAGTCACCCACAGCACAAAAGAGGAGATTTCATTTGAGAAGGTTGGTGTAGAAGAGGAAGCTACATTATGAAATAGCGATTGATTAATGTTCTACCAGTGGTTGTTTACCAACATGGGACCTAAATAAAGAGCTTTGAGTTCAAGGAGTTGTAGGCATCATACCTCATCAGTAGTAAATTCAACGTAAGTGTAATCGTTTCTCTCGTACGTATCCAGACTCTCACCGTCATCCCAAAATAGGAAACCCCTTGCTGATGTGTTCTGGGACAGTGCCACAAGCAGGTGAAAAGGGTTGCCACTACTCACCCAAGTGGTTGTGGCAGGTTCCTGTTATAAAATAGAAACAAATGCGTAGTGTCACCCTGCAGATTGAAAGATCACTGTTGACTAAGGATATCAGGTTATGAAGATAAGAGAAATACATGAGATCAACAAGGTTGTGTTGCCCTATAAACTGTTTCCTTGGTACAAGGTATCCAACACAATAAATTAGTGTCTTTGGGAGAAAGACTTGCATTTATACAATGCTATTCATGACTTGCCAATTCCCAAAAGACTTTGCAACCAGTTAGTCACTTCTGAAGTGCTGTCACTGTCACTGTTCCAATTTATCAACTGGTGCACAGCATTGTGATGATCAGTTGTGGTCTAGTGTTGACTGTGGGATAAATATTGGCCACGGCAATATAGGGTTGACGAATCATTAAAGCAGAAGGGATCTCAGATTTCCGCCTCATCCAAGTGTTTTTTTCAACACCGTAGCACTCTTAACTCAGCATGAAAATGAGTAAATACTCCGAGAAATTTTAAAAGGAGTTAAAAAAATATCAGCAAGGAATTTAAACATGAAATCAAGGTACCTGTGTGACAACGATCTCCCCCTCCCTCAGGTGCAGGTTGATGGTGTCCAGAGGAGCGGGAAGTTTGACATACTCTCCTGTGCTAACAAGTGGAGATCCCTGTTGATAAAGGAGTAAATGAAAATGTGTCTCGTCGTGACATCATCCTTGACATTGTCCAAACAATATTGTACATAGGTTTAGACAAGAGCGCCCATCAACAAAATATAGTGGGAAGTATTATAGACTCATTGAGTTGTACAGCACAGAACAAAAGATCTCAACTGTTTTCTCCCCTTCCTAGATGTAGCCTGATTTACCAAGTTCCACCAACATTTTGTATGCATTGCTCAGGAATCCCAGCATCTGCAATATCTCTTGTGTTTGCCCTCTTGTTTTTGACACCCCTATCAAGGGAAAAAGATTTGGACCATCTATCCTACCCTATCTATGCCTCGTATAATTTTATATATTCCACCTCTATTCCTCAGCGTTCAGGGAAAACAAACCCAGCCTATCCAATCTCTCTGACAATCAGAATCAGGTTTATTATCACCCCATGTCTTCACCACTTTCTCTAGTGCAAACACATCCTTCTAACAGTATAGCTACCAGAACTTCTAACAGTATAGCTACCAGAACTGCACACAACATTCCAAGTGTGCTCTAACTAGTGTTTTGAAAATGTAACATTATGTCCCAACTCTATGCCTGATCTATATTGGCAAGCATGCCATATGTCTTCTGCATCACCCCACCTTTCAGGAAACTGGTGTTGCAGAATAAAGCTTTCAGCAGGTGAAGTTCAGTAACCTGACTTTGGTTAAAAAGGCATTTGGCTATTCATTTATTATTGTCACCCGTGAAAAGATTTGGTTTGTGTGTCATGCAAACATATCATTCTGTTCATATGTATATTGAAGTAGAACAAGAGAAAAGAAACAAATCTGAATGTAAAATATAGTGAGAAGTGCTGTATTTCAGCCTAAACAAAGCACCTTTGACAGTGCAGCATTCCTCCCTCTATGCAGCACTTGAGTGTGTCAGCCCGGATTTGTGTGCCTGGAGTGGAAGTTAATCATTTGAATTTCTGTCCTAGAGATAAGATTGCTGTTCACTGAAGCACTTTTACAGCTCCAATATACTCCCACAAGTACAAACTGTAAGCTGTTTATGTGCCGTGCACAAGAGCAGACAACATCCTCTCCAGTTAACAAGCAACCTATTCCAACTTACCGTGTAGAAGTCGTACCAAACCCCTTTGGGAAAGTATGCAGTCACAGCACTGCTCCCTGGATCTAACACTGGTGAAATGAGGAGGCTACGACCCCACAGGAACTGTCGGTCAATGGAGAGAGTATTTTTATCTTCAGGAAACCTGAATTGAAAAATGAGGGACAGATACAAAACACCCAGGTTAAAGAGAAAGAGGGCTCTCAACAAGCCCCCACACTAGACAGAAGAACACACAACACTCCTGGTGTGCTCTCTCCACAGCCCCATATAATTGAAGGAAGATTTCTCTACTCTTGTACTTGAATTCTCTTACATTGAAAGCCAACATACCATTTCCCTTCGTAATTGCTTGCTGTACTTTCAAATAGATTTTTAGTGAATGTGTACACCCATGTTCCTCTGAATACAGCTCCTCCCTAGGTTACAGCATGGCTCTGCTCCTCTCAACTGGTCGTAACGCAAACTGAGTTCTGACACGGCAGAAGATGTCTACAGCCCCCTAGGAGCTGGCAAATCCATCTGTCACTCTCCCAGATGTTTGCTTGCATGTATGTAATCAGATGCTCAGAAACGGGGAAGGATCTGGACCGACCCCAGTTAGTCTCTCCCCATTTAAAAAAAAGCCAACTTCCTACATAGTCTACCTAAGTGGATGACCTCTCATTTTTCCAAATTATAGTCCACCTGTCATGTCCTCATCTACTTACTTAATCCACCTGTCTCCATTCAAGCATCTCTACAACTTCCCTGCAGCCCACTGGATATATTACACATGGTTCTCTGATTTACAGTATATCACTGATGTGGATTGTGAACAGCTGGGACTCCAGCACAAATCCTTATGGCAACCCATTAGCCTGAGACCCCAACCAGAAAACGGCCTCTGTATTTTCATTCTTTCCCTTAATTATGTTCATGCCATTCCATTACTGTAAATCCCACTTCTTAAAATTTTGTTTATAGTCATGCCACACACCATAGAATGAAGCCTCTTGCCCCAACACATCCATACCATCCAACAATTTACACTAATCTTACCCAAACCATTCTATTCTTCCCCCATCTCCATCAACTCCCTCCAAATTCCACTACTCTCCACAACTTGTATATCTCTGGGACGTAGAAGGAAACCGCAGCAGTCAGGGAAACATATGAGATCAGAGGGACAAGGTGCAAACTCCGTACAGAATATCAGGATTGAAGCCGCCTCTCCACGGATGTCTCACAGCAGTTCTATTAGCTGAGCCACTGCGACACCTCTTGGGGTCATCAAAGGGTGCCAGAAGGCTAACCGAAGAAGATGCCGTCGATAAGTGGTGACTCTTTGCACGCAGCTCTGATGGGAATGATCAAATATTCCTGTTTAGGACTACCTCAGCTGAAATTCAGTCACAGCCATGAGGGTACCCGAGTAAGCAACGTCGTTTTAGGACATTTAAAAATCTATTGAACCTCAAATTTGGTAGACCCCGGATGGCAGCCTCAGTTTGCGAGTGCAGTTGCCCTTTAAGAAAAAGGAAGTAGGGAAAGCTGGCTGGTCTGCCGGTACAATGGAAACTCAGAGGCCTTAAACCAACCCCCACTTTCCCGCACTCCTAACTGCCTACCAGTGAATGTACAGTTTCTGGAAAATAAAAATTGAAGACCTAAGAGCAAGACTGCAGTACCAGAGACATTAGGGACTATGGTGTACTTCACTTCACAGAGACATGGCTCACCCCCACCATTTCAGGTGCAACATTGCAGGCCGAGGGCTTCACCATTCATTGCAAAGGCAGGACGGCTGAATCTTTTAAAGGTAGAGGGGCTGGAGTATGTTTCATAATTCACATTGTGGTGCATAGACATGGTAGTTCTGTCTCAATCCTGCTCACCGACCTGGACCATCCAGTGGTCAAATATCATCTATTTTATCTGCTGAGGGAGTTTTCCACTATCATCCTGGTCGCAGTGAACATTATACCCCTGGCCAACATCAGGCAGGCACTGGAGGAGCTGAGCACTGTGATCAGCAGTAACGAAACAGTGCACTCAGATGCCTTCCCTATCATTGCTGGGATTTCAACCAGGCCAGCTTGAAGATGTCTCTGAACAACATAACACCTGTGGAACCAGAAGAGCCAATACAATTGACCACCGTTACAACATCATCAAGAATGCCTGCTGTGCCATCCCATGCCTGCACTTTGGAAAGTCCAATCAGCTGGCTGCACCTCTACTTCCAGCGTGTAGGCAGAGACTAAAGACTGCAACACCAGTGGTGATAAAGAGGATGGTATGGTTAAGGGAGGCAGAGAAGCGCTTTCAGAACTGCTTTGAGTCAGTGGACTGGACAAGGTTCAGGGATTCATCTTCCAACCTGAATGAATACGCCACAGTTGTCCCCAACTTCATCAAGACCTGTGTGTCTTTGAGAACATCCCGGATATACCTGTACCTAATGCAAAAGCCATGGATAAACCAGGAGATCTGTAGCCAGATCTCTGGCATTCAAGACCGGTGATCCAGAACTATACAAGTCGATACGACTTATAGAAGGCTATTTTAAAAGCAAAAAAAAAACACTTCCCATTGAAGTTAGAGAGGGAATCCAATGCACCTCAGCTCTGGCAGGATTTGCAAGCCATTATTTACTACAAGGCAAAACTTAACATTATGAATGGCTGTGATGCCTCACTCATAGATGTGCTCAACGTCTTTTATGCACACTTTGAAAGGGAGAATAAAACTACACTTGTGTGAGTCTCTTTACCATCTGATGACCCTGTGACCTCTGTCTCAGAGGCCAAGTTCAGAACATCTTTCAATAGGATGAACCCTTGCAAGGCATCAGGTCCTGATGGTGTACGTAGTAAGGCACTGAAAACCTGTGCCAACCAACTGGCGGGAGTGTTCAAGGACATCTTCAATCTCTCACAGATACAATCGGAGGTTCCCAACTGCTTCAAAAGGGCAACTATCATATTAGTGCCCAAGCAGAGTAGGGTGAGCTTTCTCAATAACTATCACCCAGTTGCACTCACATCTACTGTGATGGAAGTGCTTTGAGAGGTTGGTCAGGGCTAGAATCAACTCTTGCCTAAGCAAGGACCTGGATCCGCTGCAATTTGCTTATCGCCACAATAGGTCTGCAGCAGATGTGATCTCACAGGCTCAATAGTAATACCTACATCAGGTTTCTGTTTATTTATTACAGCTCAGTATTCAACACATTCAAGCTCCAACACCTGGCTTCTGTACCTCCCTTTGCAAATGGATCCTTAACTTCCTCACAAGGAGACCACAGTCATCGCCAATTAGAAATAATATCTCCATCTCACTGACACTGTGAAAGGGCTAGGTGGCTTGGACTTTGTCAAATGTGTTCAGGAAAGTTTTCTAAATCAATATATAGAGGTAGCTATGAGAGAGGATGCAATACTTGATCTCCTATTAGGGAACCAGACAGGTCAGATGACAGAAGTTATGTGTAGGCGAACATTTTCGGTCCAGTGACAATAATGTCATTAATTTCAAGTTAATTATGGATAAGGATAGGTCTGGTCCTCGAGTTGAGGTTCTAAATTGGAGAAGGGCAAATTTTGTGGAAATAAGAAAGGATCTAGGAAGAGTGGATTGGGATAAATTGTTTTCTGGCAAGAATGTGTTCAGTAAGTAGAAGGCCTTCAAAGGCGAAATTTTGAGAGTGCAGAGTTTGCATGTTCCTGCCAGGATTAAAGGCAAAGTTAACAGGCATAGGGAACCTTGGTCTTCAAGGGATATTGGCGATCTGGTTAAGAAAAAGAGAGAGGTGTATAGTAGGTATAGGCAACAAGGAACAAATGAAGTATTTGAAGAGTATAGAAAATACTAAAGAAGGAAATCAGGAAGGCAAAAAGACATGAGGTTGCTTTGGCATATAATGTGAAGGTAAACCCGAAGGGTTTCTACAAGTATATTAAGAGTGAAATAAGGGACAAAATTGGTCCCCTAGAAGATCAGAGTGGTCGTCTAGGTGTAGAACCTCATGAGATGGGGGAGATCTTAAACAGTTTTTTTGCATCAGTATTTACTCAGGAAACTGGCATAGCGTATATGGAAAGAAGGGAAACAAACAGTAGTGTCATGGAACACATAGAGATTAAAGAGGAGGAGGTGCTTGCTGCCTTACAGCAAATAAAGGTAGATAAATCCCCCAGGCCTGACATGATATTTCCTCGGACCTTGAGAGAGACTAGTGTAGAAATTGCAGGGGCCCTGGCAGAAATATTTAAAATGTCCTTGGCCATGGGTGCGGTGCCAGAAGATTGGAAGGTAGCTCACGTTGTTCCATTGTTTAAAAAAGGCTCCAAAAGTAAACCAGGTAATTACAGGCCGGTGAGCCTGACATTAGTAGTAGGTAAATTATTGGAAGGTGTTCTGAGAGATCGGATATATAAGTATTTGGACAGCTAAGAGCTGATTAAGGATAGTCAGCACGGCTTTGTGCGTGGTAGATCGTGTTTAACAAATCTTGTACAGTTTTTCAAGGAGGTTATCAAGAAAGTAGATGAAGGAAAGGCTGTGGATGTTGTCTACATGGACTTTCAAAAGGCCTTTGACAAGGTGCCACATGGGAGGTTAGTTCAGAAGGTTCAGACACGAGATATCCATGGAGAGGTTGTAAACTGGATTTGAAATTGGCTGTGTGGGAGAAGACAGAGAGTGGTAGTGGATGATTGTTTATCAGACTGGAAGCCTGCGACTAGTGGTGTGCCTCAGGGATCTGTGCTGGGACCATTGTTGTTTGTTGTCTGTATCAATGATCTAGATAATAATGTGGAAAATTGGATCAGCAAGTTTGCTGATGACACTAAGACTGGAGGCATTATGGACAGAGAGGAAGGTTTTCGAAGCTTGCAGAGGGATCTGGACCAACTGGAAAAATGGGCCAGAAAATGGCAGATGGAATTTAATGCAGACAAGTGTGAGGTGTTGCATTTTGGAAGGACAAATCAAGGTAGGACATACACAGTAAATGGTAGGGCACTGAGGAGTGTGGAGGAACAAAGGGGTCTGGGAGTTCAGATACATAATTCCCCGAAAATGGCGTCACAGGTAGACAGGGTTGTAAAGAAGGCTTTTGGCATCCTGGCATTCATAAATCAAAGTATTGAGTATAAGAGTTGGGATGTTATGGTTAGGTTGTATAAGGTTAGGTTGTGAGGCCAAATTTGGAGTATTGTGTGCCGTTCTGGTCACCTAACTATAGGAAGGATATCAGTAAGATTGAAAGAGAAGATTTACTAGGATGTTGCCAGGTCTTCAGGAGTTGAGTTACAGGGAAAGATTGAACAGGTTAGGACTTTATTCCTTGGAGCGTAGAAGAATGAGGAGAGATTTGATAGAGGTTTACAATATTATGAAGAGTATAGACAGAGTAAATGCGAGTAGGTTCTTTCCACTTAGATTAGGAAAGATAAATATGAGAGGACATGGCTTTAGGGTGAAAGGGGAAAGGTTTAGGGGGAACATTAGGGGGAACTTCTTCACTCAGAGTGGTGGGAGTGTGGAACGAGCTGACATCTGACGTGGTAAATGCAGGCTCACTCTTAAATTTTAAGAATAAATTGGATAGGTACATGGATGGGAGAGCTCTGGAGGGTTATGGAGTGGGTGCAGGTCAATGGGACTAGTGGAATAAAGTTTCGGGACAGACTAGAAGGGCCGAATGGCCTGTTTTCTGTGCTGTAGAGTTCTACGGTTCTATGTTCTATGACAATCAACACAGGCACACCTCAGGGATGTGTGCTTAACCCACTGCTCTACTCTCTCTACACCCACGACTATGTAACTAGGCACAGTTAAAACACTATCTATAAATTTGCTGATGTCACAACTATTGGCAGAATTCCATACAGTGATGAGAAAGTGAGACAGATCAGCTGGTTGAGTGGTGTCGCAACAATAACCTTGCATTCAATGTCAGTAAGGCCATGGACTTCAGAAAGGGAAAGTTGAGGGAAAACACACCATTTCTGATCCTTATCGAGGGATCAGAAGTGGAAACGGCGAGCAATTTCAAGTTCCTGGGTGTCAACATCTCTGAAGATCTATCCCAGGCTCAACATATTGATGCAATTACAAATAAGGCACGACTGTGGCTAGATTTCATTAGGAGTTTGAGTAGACTCCGTATGCCACCAAAGATTTTTGCCATTTTCTACAGATGTAACACGGAGAGCATTTTAACAGGTTGCTTCTCCCTCTGGTATGAAGGGGCCACTGCACAGGATCAATCAAAGCTGAAATAAGTTGCAAACTCAGCCAGCTCCATCATGCGCACCAGCATCAAGGGCATCTTCAAAAGACGAAGTCTCAAAATGGCAGCATTCACCATTAAGGAACCTCGTCACCCAGGCATGCCCTTTTCTCATTCTACCATCAAGCAGCCTGAAGACACATTCAATGTTTCAGGAACAGTTTCTTCCCCTCTGCCATCAGATTTCTAAAAGGACAATGAACCCATATACACTACCTCACTTTTTTTCCTTTCTTTCTCTCTTTCGCACTACCTACTTAATTTATTTTTATATTTGTAATTTACATATGTAATTTATAGTTTTTTATTACTTATTGTGATGTACTGCTTCCAGAAAACAACAAATTTCATGACACATGCCAGTGATATTAAATCTGATTCTGATAATATATCCACTTATTCACCCTTATCCATAATGCTCTAACCACCCCAGATAATGGTTACACATTTGTTAAGAGGATTTCCCGATCATAAGTCCACGGTGACCCTGTCCAAATCTATCAGTATTTTCAAAGTGCCCGTTACCATTTCCTTCTGGATTACTACTAGTTCCATCACTCCCTTCTTTCTTAAACGCTGGGAATATATTCATTACATTCCAATCTATGGGAACTGTTCTGGAAGCTATGGAATTTCAGGAAGTTCCATAGTTTCCTCTATTCCAGTCACCCCCTTCACACCCTTAGAGGGCAGCCTATTAGGTTCTGGGGATCTATTACTTCTCAATATTTTTCTAATATAGTTCCAATATTTTCCTCAATGTTTGACTTTTAACTTGTTTTAGCTCTTCATTCATTCTCAACCTGCAGTTCTCCTCTACTTACAAGAGATTTTTTCTTCTGTGTGATATTTGTCCAAGTTATCTGAGATTTCTTTCACATCTTAACATGGTTTCTCCTCTCTGTCTGTGAGACGTCTACATTAACTTTTGCTGATCTTTTCTTACTAGACTCTTGTGCTCTTTCTTCCATTTGCTACCAATGTCTTGGTCCTGATAACAATCATGAGAATGGGATCATTAGAGCCTGTTGCCTGATGATTCTGAGAACGGAGTAGTATTATAAAGTCACAACTTACTCAAAGAGGAGAGCTCTGGCAACAGTTTCTCCCCGGATATGTGAGTGATGGAAGAGCGTGTAGAGGTATGGGAGCAGAGAGTAGCGGGTAAGGAGGGCACGCTTCATTGCAGCTTGAGCGGGTGCACTGAACGCAGTCGGGTCCTGAGCCTGGAGAACAGAGAAGCCATTTCAGAGAAAAGAGGACCATCATTAAAGTAATGGCAGAAAATTGCAACTATATTAATTCAGACCCATTGTCTTTAATCTAAATACTTATAACTGCCAAAGAAGCAATGCAGGATGTTGCAGAGTTTAAGGGATGGCTACTGTCCTGAGGTCCTCATCTCAGTCCTACTGCCATAACATGGGCCATTATCTTGCAGGAGAGATTCTGACTCAGAGTGAAAAGTATTAGCTGGAAATTGCCTCGCCTGCCCAAGCAATCGGTCTGACTAATGATGTAGGGATTTATTAACTGTTTTTATCCAGGATCCTTGTAATATTCCCATTGACTCTCAGTGGATGAGAACATCTCAGTATGATGGCTACCTCGTGTCAAGTGCCCTCAGGTAGTGCTTCCATTGTTGGGAGACAGTGGAGAACTCCTCAGGGTATAACAGCACCCTAATTTGTTTACTATTTCCAAGAGGAAGTGTTAGCCCTTCAGAGAGCAGCTGATGCCTCTCAGTCTGTACTTGGTGGAGTTCAGGAGAATGGTGGGGGAAGCTCTCACCCAAATCTACCAAATACTGAAAGGCCTGTATATAGTGGACATGGAGAGGGTGCTTCCATTAGTAGGAAAGTCAGTAGGAAAGTATTTGAAGGCATTAGTAGGAAAGTATTTGAAGGCAGAGCCTCGGAATAAAGAGCCTCTTTAAAACTGAGATGAGCAGCTATTTCTTCAGCCAAAGGATGGTGAGTCTGTGGATTCCTGGCTATTGGGTGTAGTTAAAGCTGAAATTCATAGGTTCTTGATTGGTAAGAAGGTTAATGGTTATGGGGAGAAGAGGTTTGAAAAAAAAAATCAGCCATGATTGAATAGTGAAGCAGAGGCTTAATCCTGCTCCTATACCTTATGATCTTATAATCCGATAACACTGGTACTGGGATCCTGGGAATGATCCCCCTATCCAAGACAGCTGCTGGATTTGTGATTCCCCCACCACCACCAAGAAACACACTGTGGACGCAGTACCTAGGTTGAGAGTGCACTGCAGTAGTGAGGGAGTACAGCACCAATGGAGCTTCTGTCTTTCATATATGGACATTAAACCCTTTAGTCATTCAGCTGGACGTTAAAGTACTGCAGGAACTTTTTGAAGAAAACCAGTGGTCTGTCCTCTGGTGTTACGGAAACATTTCTCAACTAACATTCGAAAAAGAAGTTAACCCAACTGGTTAACATTGCGAATTGTGGCTCTTGCTGTGCACAAGTTGGCTGACACATTTGTGACAACACTTCAAAAACTGGAATAATGCCCAGGGGCATGCTGCAGTCGTGAAGGGCTCAGTATTAATACAAGTCTTTCCTTTTGCAACTTTTCAGATTGTTTTCCCAAATAAATATATGCAAGTATATGTTACAAACTCTGGACCACCTTCTCGTTTTGGGTGTTGTGGTTTCGAGAGAAGGGGTAGAAAGCACCAAGCTGCATCCATCGCACGCACATTTCCTCTGTGGTACTGCCGCCAAATCCACATATGTCTGCACCGACCAGAGGAATTCCAAACATATTGAAGTTCAGAATACCTGTGGAACAGAAAGGGGTCAAGGTGCAGAGTGATAACAACATGACTCTCTGTAATCTCGCTCACACAGTCTGTTCACATTGGCAAACCTCTAACTAGGTCTTGAGCTTCATGCCAGCTGCCCTTGTCCTAACTCATTACCCATGATTATCATGCAGAGCGTGGTGGGTATATGGAACAAGCTGCAGAAGAAGTAGCTTCAATTCAATTAAGTACAATTATAGTCTTTAAAAGATGTAGACATGTTGGTGGACAGGGAAGGTTAAAAGGGAAGTGGGCCAAATGCAGACTTCATGGGATTAGCTTGAATTGGCACCTCAGTTGGCATGGATAAGTCCAAGTTCAAATTTAATTGTCATTCAACCACACACGTGTATACAGCTAAACAATACAGGATTATTCCAGGATCAAAGTGCAAACCACAGCACATACAGTCACACGTAGCATACAGTAACACACAGCACACGGCACATACAGTCACAAAATAATATTAACACAAAGCACTGAGTGGCATAGCCTGAAGTTTGAAGGTGCATGGGATGTTGTCCTGGAGCCATGTTTCTGCAAGAACAAGCACGCAGCATTCCACACTGGGTCGGCCACAAAGCCAATCCCACTTGACTTCCAGGGAGAGAACACTGGAGAGCAGCACTAACAGGAGAGGTGACCTGCAGGGGCCACCCCCAACCCAGCATTTCACCGTCGCACCTCTGTTCTCTCCCACACTGCCTCCAGTGCCTCCTCCCCTGGGTAGATATACCAGGTAACGCCGTGGCTTGAAGGCCTGTTCCATGTAACAACTGAGGCCATGTGGGTCTCACCAATGCATTAATGAGCCACACTTGGAGCATTTTGTATTATCAATGTTCAACAGGGTCTTGCAATCACAAGTAAAATGCTTAGAACAATAATTTGCATTACTTGTTGGACCCGTAGAAGCCGCTGTGACCAAACGTGCCACCATCTTTGAGGCTGGACTAAAAGACATGCTTCTGTGCTGTATAACTAAATCACCCTTAGCCTGCTGACCTGCATTGAATCGACTTTCAACAGTAAACACAAAATAATCTGCAGATGCTGGGGTCAAAGCAACACTCACAACACGTTGGAGGAACTCAGCAGGTCGGGCAGCATCCGTGGAAACGATCAGTCAACGTTTCGGGCCGGAACCCTTCATCAGGACTGTAGGGGGAAGGGGCAGAGGCCCTATAAAGAAGGTGGGGGGAGGGTGGGAAGGAGAAGGCTGGTAGGTTCCAGGTGAAAAACCAGTAAGGGGAAAGATAAAGGGGTGGGTGAGGGGAAGCAGGGACGGGATAGGCAGGAAAGGTGAAGAAGGAATAGGGGAAAACACAATGGGTAGTAGAAGGAGGCGGAACCATGAGGGAGGTGATAGGCAGCTGGGGGAGGGGGCAGAGTGAAATAGGGATAGGGGAAGGGAGGTGGAGGGAATTACCGGAAGTTGGAGAATTCTATGTTCATACCAAGGGGCTGGAGACTACCTAGACAGTATATGAGGTGTTGTTCCTCCAACCTGAGTTTAGCCTCATCATGGCAGTAGAGGAGACCATGTATGGACATATCTGAATGAGAGTGGGAAGCAGAGTTGAAGTGGGTGGCTACTGGGAGATCCTGTCTGTTGTGGCGGACGGAGCAGAGGTGCTCGACGAAGCGGTCCCCCAATCTGCGTCGGGTTTCACCGATGTGGAGGTGGCCGCACTGGGAGCACCGGATGCAATAGATGACCCCAACAGAGTCACAAGTGAAGTGTTGCCTCACTTGGAAGGACTGTTTGGGGCCCTGAATGGTGGCAAAAGAGGAGGTGTAGGGACAGGTGTAGCACTTGCGCTTACAGGGATAAGTGCCGGGTGGGAGATCCGTGGGGAGGGACATGTGGATCAGGGAGGCGCAGAGGGACCGATCCCTGTGGAAAGTGGAGAGGGGTGGAGAGGGAAAGATGTGCTTAGTGGTGGGGTCCTGTTGAATGTGGCAGAAGTTGCAGAGGATAATGTGCTGGATCCAGAGGCTGGTGGGGTGGTAGGTGAGGACAAGGGGAACTCTGTCCCTGTTGTGGTGGCGGGACGATGGGGTGAGAGCCAAAGTGCGGGAAATGGAGGAGATGTGGGTGAGGGCATCATTGATGACAGCAGAAGGGAAACCACGATCCTTAAAGAAGGAGGACATTTGAGGTGTCCTGGAACGGAAAACCTCATCCTCGGAGCAGATGCGGCGGAGACGGAGGAACTGGGAATAGGGAATGGCATTTTTGCATGTGGCGGGGTGGGAAGAGGTATAGTCCAGGTAGATATGAGAGTCAGTGGACTTGTAGAAGATATCAGTGGACAGTCTGTCTCCAGAGATGGAGACCGAGAGATCGAGAAAGGGGAGAGAAGTGTCTGAGATAGACCAAGTGAATTTGAGGGCTGGGAGGAAGTTAGGAGTAAAGTTGATGAAATTGACGAGCTCAGCATGGGTGCAGGAAGCAGCACCAATGTAGTCATCAATGTACCAAAGAAAAAGTTGGGGAGCAGTACCAGAATAGGTTTGGAGTACAGACTGTTCCACATAACCAACGAAGAGGCAGACATAGCTAGGGCCCATGTGAGTTCCCATAGCTACACCCTTAGTCTGAAGAAAGTGGGAAGAGCCAAAAGAGAAGTTATTGAGTGTGAGAACCAGTTCCGCCGATCGGAGGAGGGTAGTGGTGGTGGGGAACTGGTGAGGTCTATTGTCCAGAAAGTAGCGGAGGGCTTTGAGGCCTTCTTGATGGGTTCCTCCAGCGTGCTGTGAGTGTGACTTTCAACAGTGCCTTCCCTTGTTTATAATTCCTTCCATGGTCCCACTCATCCATACTTGCACCAATCTTATCTTTCTATATAATATCCACACTCAACCAGTCCTGGTCCCCTGATAACCCTGAAATTTGACTGCTCTCCCACCAGCCATCCTGTCAACTATTACCAAGACTTTCAGGCCTGTGGTGCACTCCGTGAACGACACTGCCTCCTTTCCCTCGTGTAATATGCTTTATAGCCTGACAGGTTGTTGGGCAGGTCCTCGTAACAGAGTACCACTGAAATACTGATGTTCTAGTGTCATGCACTAAAAACAGAAATGCTGAGAACAGGTCAGGCAACATCTATGGAGAGACAGAGTTAAAATTTCAGTCCAGTGATCAGATTTGCAGCATTGCGGGCTTTGACAATTATATTACTTTTGTGAGCCAGTGGCTGGGGTACAAGAACTCAACAACAGAGCATAATGTCCAGCCAGTCCGTACTTGTTGATCAGGCAGGTGGGTCCTTAAATCCCACCTTCATATCTGCCCTGCAGTTTACAGTTCATTTGACAATAGTGCCTTTGTACATCTGAGCTGCGAAGGACAGAATATAAATGGCATGGTGGTACAGTCGCTGCCCTGCCTCAAAGTCCAATGACACAGGTTCAATTACTGAATAACTCAGGTACTGTACTCCCCGAGGATGAGTGGGCTCCCTCCTGCTGCTCCACGTTCTTCCTACATCCCCAGTCAGCAGACAAATTTGCTGCTGTGTGAAACAGAGTGGTAGAACCTGGAGGGAATTGATGGGAATGTGGAAATAAAATGGGATCAGTACAAATGAATGATTGGTCGGAGGTGTGGACATAATGGATGAACGTAAGAACATAAGAAATAGGAGCAGGAGTAGGCCATCTGGCCCATCGAACCTGCCCCACTATTCGATAAGATCATGACTGATCTGGCCACGGACCATCTCCACCTACCTGCCTTTTACCCATAACCCTTAAATCCCCTACCTACAACAGCAACGAGAGGGTCTGTTTCAATGTTGTATGACTCTTTGACTCTAAATAGACATTATAGCTGTTTTATTTGAGTGGCATCTGTGGTGTGGCAAATTCTTCCACCGCTGAGTTGGAAAGCCTTGGTTTTAACGCTCACTCCAGATTTGAAAACAAGTTGACTGTCCTGAAGCGGTAGAGGGGTATTGTCTCTCCGATGTAGGTGCCATAACTTAGATGAAAGGTTGAACCCTGCTCGTCTCTCCTCTCCCAGGGGATGTAAACAATCCCGTGACACCAGGTGCCCCAGGTTTTCTTGTCAATGTACAGTATATCTCTCAGTCACCATCCTCACCGACACAGGTTATCTCATTCCTGCCTGTGGGATCTTGCTGTGCAAAAGCTGCAGTTCCTTCATTCCCACAGTCACTACGGTTCAATGACAAACAAATACTAGGATAGCCAGCTTGAGAAACAGAACCCCGTTTTGGTGCAGCAAGTAATCTGCTGGAAGGACACTAAAGGCTGAACAGCATCTGTGGGAAGAAAGGAACTGTCGAAGTTTCAGATCAAAGTCCTGCATCAGGACTGGCAATGTTCTGGGTCAAAACCCTGCAGCAAGATTGTTTGTGGCACCTGATTCCAGCGTCTGAAATCTCTTGGGTCTTCATTTTTCGTGTGCTCTAATCAGGTGCTGCCTCAAGCCGCTCTGTCCACTCAGGTGATCCACAGCAGAAAAATGCTAAATTTCTGACAGTCCTCGAAGTAAACGATTGGCAGTATTCAATGTAAGACATGGTCCGTGCAGAGCACCGCATTTCCTTTCTCACCCAGTCCCCCACCCTGGAATCACTTTCCCTCAGGACACTCTCTGCCTTTTCCTCCTATACTGAGGCTGCTACAACCTTGGATTCTCCCCTGCAGTTAGTAACATGGCTGTTTCAACTTTGACCCTGCTGTTCACAGAAACTACACATTACTAAGACATAGAATGAATAATGTTATGATATGTGTAAATGACACAGGAAAAATGATAGTTATGCTCGAACATATTGTGCCTTCAAATGGTTGGTCTAATTTCATTAAAGGATATCAAAGTCATAAGCTGGCTGGTGGCGTAGTGGCATCAGTGCCGGACTTCGGAGCGAAGGCTCCCAAGTTCAAATCTAGCCGGCTCCCCAGGCACGCTTTCCATCCGTGCTGGGTTGAGGGTCGAGCTAGCAACTCGACCTCATAAAAAAGAAATTGCCTGCTACAGAAACATCAACAGCTAAAAGTTGATGGCCTATGCTCTCTTCTGAGTTTAAAAGGCAATTTCCTTCCTTCCTATATCAAAGTCATGCTCAAAGAGGACCACAACCTTATCATGTGTCAATGACCTGGTGAGCTAAGCTGGCTGGAGTCAGGGCTTTATGCTTTGGCTCCTTGCAGGGTCACCCATGTCAAACAGGTCAAAGGGTAGAGGCCAGACTAAGAGTGGTCCACTGATCCACCAGGTTCAGGGGTTCAGCTCAGGGCCAACAACCCTGACTGGTAGAACAACTTTGTTACAGAAATAGCAATGAAGAATCCTTCTGCATCTGAGTGTGATGGTACTGAGTCTCCAGCCAGGACTACATGACTGACAAGAGTGTAGCTACTAACATGATGAAGGAAGCCCTGAACACCACCAGAGAGGGAGGATCTTCATTGCTGCTGTAAATACCGGCCGTGTAAACGGGCAGAAAGGAAGTACATCAAAGTCAAAGCTGAGTTTACTATCATATGCACAGTACTGGTATGTACAGGTGCATTGGAAAACTTGCCTACTGCAGCATCACAGACACATAGCATCACAAGCAGCATTTACAAGAAAAACACAATTGTATATTATACACAATTTTTACAAGAAAATGCATTTTAGTGCAAGATGGTCAAGTGCCCACAGTGTTGCTGAACCACAGTGGTAAGAGTTTTGCCAGTTGGTTCAAGAACTGAATGTTTGAAGGAAGGTTCTTGAACCCAGTGGTGTGGGACTTCAGGGTTTTGTACCTCCTGCTGGATGGTATCTGTGAAAAGATGGCATTGCCTGGGTGGTGGGGATCTTTCAGGATAAATGTTGACTTCTAGAAGCAGCGCCTCCTGTACACACTATTAATGGTAGGGAGGGATGTGCCCTGATGTATTGGGCAGACTCCATTATTCTCTGCAGTTTCTTGAGTTCCTGGACATTCAAAATGCCGTACCAGACCGTGATGCAACCAGTCAGGATTCTTTCATCTGTAAAAATTTGTTAGAGTGTTCAATGACAAGCTGAATATCCTCACGTAGGGTCAACAGCCATCTAGCAAACATGTGCCATGAAGTGCGGAAAGGGCATCCTTTGCATCGAAGCTTGGTCTGGCCATTCACTGCAACAGAACCTCCCCCAGCCGTCTTGGACCCCACCATGCCGCTGGATCCGGGAGGGGATGTCAAGAGGGTGGGTCTGGACCTGTGCAACCCCCTACTCACCTAAAATCCACTCACGCACACGCTGTTCCTTTCTGAGGAGTGGGGTCCCACCCCACTAACTGACTGAAAGGAACCATCATCATCTGATGGGATGGATAGCCAGAGAGAGAGAGAGAATATCCTTAACCTCCTAAGAATTAAAGGTGTTGGAAGTTTCCTTTGGATTGCATCTGTGTGCCGGTCATCTGATTTGTTAACACCCAAGAATCTGCTGACTCTCGGTTTTGCTGCCGTTGAGAAATAGGTTTTTTTTTGTGGAACCACTGAACAAATACATTAACCAAGGCAAAACATTTCTTTAATGGGTATAATGTTCTCCTATGTCCACGCAATTGCTGACCTCTCTAGTGCAAGAACATTCAAGATTTTGATTTGGTGCTCGCATTGTTGATGTATAAAATTTCTTAACAGAAACAGAACTCAGAGCTTACAACACATTCACAGGTTCTTACCTGGAATAGAAAAGTACATGTCCCTCCACTGGCTCCTATTGTCTCCCAGCCAATGTCCCGAGTACTTGCCTTGACTTGGGAATGTTGATCGGGAAATGACAAATGGTCGTTTTTTACGGATTTTAATCAAAGCACTAGGACAAAGAGAAAGTAGCATTTTAGCAAATCAACACATTAGAAAATACTAACACTTATTCTTTTAAAAGCCCGGTCAACTTAGAACACAGAGAGGCAAGGATGTGAAGAAAGTTTCTGGCACATTGGCCTTTATGGGTCAGGGCAGTGAATACCAGAGTTTGGACATCATGTTACAGCTGTACAAGACATTGGTGAGACCATCGCTGGAGAACTGTGCAGAGTTTGGGTCACTATCAGAAAGGAAGGATATGATTAAGCGAGAGAAGGTATAGAAAGGATTCACAAAGGTGTTACTGGGACTGGAGTTATGAAGTGAGACGGAGAAGGATGAGATGGTTTTCCCTGGAGCAAAGGGAGTCTTGTGGAAGTTTATAAAGTCATGAGCCACATAGATAAGGTCGGTGGTCACAAACTTTGTCCCTAGAGTAGGGGAGTCTAAAACTAGAGTGCACAGATTTAAGATAAGAGGGGAAAGATTTAAAGGGCATCTGAGAGTCAATTTTTTCACATAGAAAGTGATGGGTAAATGGAATGAGCAACCTAAAGAAATGGTACGGCTGCATATAAATATATAAAACTAAAAAGAAATTTCGACAGGCAAATGGAAAGTAAAGGTTTAGAGGAATATGGGCCAAATGCAGTTCAGGCAAGCACCTTGATTTGCATGGACAAGTCAGGCAGAAGAGTTCTGTGACTCTATAACTCTGGTTTATATTATTTCTGATGGTTCTTTCCAGAACCCATATGAAAGTTCACACAAACTGACCTTGCTGAGGCCTTGGCCTCCATCAGCCCATACAGGCTATGTACATTATAGTGCGTAGATACCTTCTGCTTTACTGAGGCACAAATGCTTTTACTGCATAAGCTGCCACCCAGCACGCCTATGAGAAAACACAGCAGAGCATGTAACTTCAAAAGTACTGAGGCACAAACCCCTCCCTCCTCACACTGACTTTTACTATCACACCATCCCACCTCCACTCATCACTTACCACAATCCTGACCTTCTCCCATTCACCACAGATCCACCTCATCCCATCATCCTGCCTCTCTCCGCTAAACTTCTCCTTACTGGTGATCCTCCTCACTTTCCCCTCCACTACCGATCCTACCCCCTCCCCTTCTCATCCCTCATCACAATCCCTCCAGATGCCCTCCCCATTAATACCTTTTGACTCACTCCAGCCTCTCACAGTCCTCTGCTCTCACCAACTCTCCACACTCTTCCTCTCATAATTCTGCACGCTCTCATTCACAAGTCCCCTATCCTCCCCCATCCCATTTTCATTTTCCGCACCCCCTCATTAGTGATCCTCCCATATCAATGCTCTATCTTCACACTCAGCAGCGTTAATCCTCACTACTGAGCTTCTCTCCCCTCCCCAGTGACACGTCCAATGAGCACCCCATTAACTGACTCTCTCTTCCAATTGTGTTGCTGGTGCTCTCATCTACTGCTCTCCCCTTTGCTCATGGCACTCCCAGTTCCAAGGAGTAACAACTTCAGAATGGCAAGGAGCTATTAAACCAAGAGCATGATTCATAACAAACAGCTAGTCCCATACAATAGCTTCCATACTGTTTTCCTGTTTATCCTGCCTTCCTGTTTATCCTTTCTCTAGTTTATTTTTCCACTCCAGATATCCTCCTTTCCGATTTATCATCCCTGCCCAGATAGCCTTCATTCTGGTTTATTTTTTTCTGCCCCTATCTGACGGTGAAGGGTATCATTCCCACTGTAAGTCTCCAAGGCCTGACTCACTCTTCACCTGGGACATAGGGAGGGTTTTCGAGCTCGTTGGTCGGGCACCCGCTCTCAGATCCATCCACAAAGTTGGAAGGCTCGTTCATGTCCTAGAATGTTCCAGAAAGATGAATAAATAAAAATGCTACTGAGGTTAACCTCTGGAAAGTTTAAAGTGATAGATAGGAAGTTTTCATTAACTTGGCAGGCCCACTTGTGCTGTGCAAAGTCCTACTTTTCAATGTTAAAGGGTATAACAGCACTGGGAAGGACAGAAAGAGAGGCAGGCACTGTTTTATTTACAGAAGGCTGAGGGGAAATTGAATACAAGTACATAAAATGAGGTGCAGAACTACTGGACACTTTTCCTTTTGATGTAAGGGTTCAGGTAAAGAGATCCCAGGTATAAAATAAAGGGGAAGAGAATGAATGAGGAAATCTATAAATGCAATATGTGACTGGAATCCACAATACACTGTCTGCAGATGTAGTGGTACAGGAGGCAGGTTGCATCTTGGCCCTCAAGAGAGAACAGGACCAATATAGGGTACAGAAAAACTGGTGACGGATGGAAGTGGTGAGCTGCTATGGTACAGAACAAGAGGGGAACTATGGGCTTACTGGTCTCCATCTGGGCAATCTGCAGGCAATCTCAATAAATCCATAATAGAATAATAACCATAATAGAATCCATGGAAGTCCACACCAACTTGGGCATTCAAGCAGTGTACAAAAGACAGAAACTGTGCAAACACAAAAAGAAAGAGGTAATAATAATAATAAATAAATAAGCACAGGATATCAAGAACATGAGATGAAGAGTCCTTGATAGTTGTGGGAACATTTCAATGATGGGGCAAGTGAAGTTATATCCTTTGTTTCAAGAGCCTGATGTTTGAGGTGTACTAACTATTCCTGAACCTGGTGGTGTGAGTCCTGAGGCTCCATAACCTTATACCTGATGACAGCAGCAACAAGAGAGCATGTCTTTGGTGGTGGGGGTCCCTGCTTTCCTGTGACAATGTTTCGTGTAGATGTGCTCAATGGTGGAAGGGCTTTACCCATCATGGGCTGTGATGTATTCAATAATTTTTACAGGATTTTCCATTCAAGGGCATTGATGTTTCCATACCAGACTGCGATGCAAACAGTCGATATTCTCTCCACTACACATCTATAGAAGCTTGACAAAGTTTTAGATATGCCAAATCTTCACAAACTCCAAAGGAAGTAAAGGCGCTGAAGTGCTTTCTTCGAAATTGCACTTACATGAGAGAAACTGACAAATTAGGAGAACTATCACATGGATCTTAAACACTAGCAGGGATAGGTTTATGGAAATCAAATTATTTCCAGTTTGGAGGAAAGTAAATGCAGAGAAGACCATATATTAGAGGTCTTAAAGTTTCAGCTAAAAACTTCCCTCTATTTAACCTCCACAAACTGACAGAAACAGCTGGGACAGAAGAGAGGACCATGTGGGATTCAGCATCTGTGATCTGTGAAGCACTGCAGGCTGAGTTTTCGATCTTCAAAAACCAGTATGCTCATCTGACCTTTGGTACAGGAATAGTGACAATCCTGATGTCCGCAGGCCATTTGTACCTCAGACAAAGGAGAATCAGAGTTCAAGTTCGAAGTAAAATTTATTATCAGAGCACATATATATCACCACATACACCCCTGAGATTCTTTCTCCTATGAGCATACAGCCAATCTATAGAATAGTAACAGTAAACAGGATCAATGAAAGAGCAAGAGCATACAAGACAACACTGTGCAAATGCAAATATAAATCAATAGCAATAAATAATGAGAGAATGAAATAACAAGATCAACAGTCATTAAAGTGAGATCATTGGTTGTGGGAACATCACAATAAATGGGCAGGTGAGTGTAGTTATCCTCTTTTGTTCAAGAGCCTGATTGTTGAGGGGTAGGAACTGTTCTTGAACTTGGTGGTGCGAGTCCTGAAGCTCTTGTACCTTCTAACTAATGGCGAGTAAGGGTGAATAAGAAGCATTGAATGCAGATTGATGCATGATATTGTCCTGCATACTTTAACTGCCTCACATTGGGTGTCTCCACTAGTGACAACTGTGCCTTCAGGTTCTCTTTCCCTTTCTCACCCTCCTCTCCAGCTAAATTCTCTGCCTCGATGATTGTGCTTCCTTACCCTTGTCCTAATAGGTAGCTCAGCATCACATTTTTGTCTTGTTCTAGGCAATGTTTTCCAATATAGTAAGCTGCCATTTAAATATAAGCTGTAGATTACTGCTTGTGGTGCCCATTATTGCCAGAGCTGAGTCTGCTGGTCCTCATACCATACATACTAATCAGCACTGAATAAAACTAACAAGCATGAACCCTCTCCTGCCTTCCCCACTTCTTTTCCTTACATCAGAGACGTTGTGAACATGGTCCATTCACTATTGCCATAAAGTCAATGAACACAGGCCCTTCAGTCCATCAAGTCCATGCTGACCATCAACCATCCATTTATAACAATCCTAGCTCAATTCTTGTTCGGTGGAAATTTAGAATTCACTTCACAACAAAGAGCCTGGCTTCTGAGGGTCACTGGTGAATTTAAAGATAGGATCTTTGTTGGTTGACTGAATTCAGGGATATGGAGCAAAGGGGAGCTAATAGAATTCAGATACAGATCAGTTGTTAACAAATTAAAAGGCAGGACAAGTTCGAGGGACTAAATGGCCTTATCCTGGTCCTACAAATCATACTTACAATCCAGAGGCCATCAAAGGGCACAGCCTTGTGGAAGTACAGCAGGTTATCCAACCACCACTGGTGTGTGTCTGAATTTGTAAAGTCAGGGAATGCTGTCAATCCAGGCCAAACCTACATCCCATGAGAAAAAAAACAAAACAAAAACACTATTAAATCATTCAAGAGAAAGAAATACAGTCAGAATAAATTCAGCACAGCACAGTTGTCCTTCTCCAGGTCCCCTTCCTGCCAACTTGAACTAAAACTCGCATGTGAATCCCCTTGCCTCCATCGTAGTCACCCTAATCTAACACGGGAAAGGTGAAGCCGATAAGCAGAACATACCCTTTCCTGGGCAGTAATCTCTCGCCCATCCTCAGAGCCCAAACATTCCTGCCCATGTTGCTTTCTGAGATCGATTCACTTCACAAACACAAAAGGTTCTGCAGTTGCAGGAAACCTAGAGCACCACACATAAAATGCTGGAGGAACTCAGCAGATCACGTAGCATCCATGGAAATGAATAAACAGTCGATGTTTTCAACTGGGACCCTTCATCCTGACTGGAAAGGAAGGGGATTATGTCAGAATAGAAATGTGGTGGAGGGGAAGGAGGACTACCTAGAAGGTGATAGATGAAGTCAGGTGGGTGGGAAAGGTAAAGGGCTGGAAAAGAAGGAATCTGAGAGGAGAGAAGAGTGGACCATGGGAGGAAGGGAAGAAAGATGGACTCCATAACTCTATAGCTCCATAGCTAGGGTCCATGGCCAACACTTGAGTTTGTAGAAAGTGGGATGAGCTGAAGGAGAAATTGTTGAGGGTGAGGACCAGTTTGCCAGACAGAGGAGGGTGTCAGAGGGAGGGGAACTGGTGCAGTTCTGGTTTCCATACTTGAGGAAGGATATACTGGCTTTGGAGGCAGTGCAGAGGAGGTTCATCAGGTTGATTCCAGAGATGAAGGGGTTAATTTATAAGGAGAGATTGAGTCACCTGGGACTATACTCTGGAATTTAGAAGAATGAGAGGGGATCTTATAGAAGCATACAAAATTTTGAAAGGGATAGATAAGATAGAAGTAGGAAAGTGGTTTCCATTGGTAGGTGAGACTAGAACTAGGGAACATTGCCTCAAGATTCAGGGGAGAAGACTTAGGATGGAGATGAGGAGAAACTGTTTTTCCCAGAGAGTGGCAAATCTATGGAACTCTTTGCCCAGGGAAACAGTTGAGACTTCTTCACTAAATATATTTAAGATACAGTTAGATAGATTTTTACATAGCAGGGGAATTAAGGGTTATGGGGAAAAGGTAGGTAGATGGAACTGAGTTTATGGACAGATCAGCCATGATCTTATTGAATGGTGGGGCAGGCTTGATGGGCCAGATGGCCTACTCCTACCCCTATTTCTTATGTTCTTTTGTCAGGAAAGCAGTAGAAAGCTTGTAAGGACTTCTTGATGGGGGACGGAGGTGTATAGGGACTGGACATCCCTGTTGAAAATGAGGCAGTCAGGGCCAGAGAATTGAAAGTTGTTACGGAGATCAAGAGCATGTGAAATGTTGCGGATATAGGTTGGAAGGGATTGAACAAAGGGGCATAGAATGAAGTTCAGGTACATGGACACAAATTCAGTGGGGCAGGAGCAGGCAGAGACAATAGCCCTACCTGGACAGTCAAGTTGGTGAACTTTAGGTAAGCGGTAGAAGTGAGCAGTATGGGATAAGGGAACTATGAGTTTGGTGGCAGTAGATGGGAGACCTCCAGAGTTGATGAGGTCGGTGATGGTGTCAGAGACAAGGTTCTGATGGCCCTTAGTAGGATCCTTATCAGGGGGTAATTAAAAGGAGGTGTCTGAGAGTTGCCGCAGAAACAAAGTAGAGGTCAGTCTGCCACACTGTAACAGCACTTCCTTTGTCTGCAGGTTTGATGGCAAGGTTCGGATTGGTGCAGAGACAGCGGAATGCAGTGTGTTCAGCGTATAAGATTTGAGGAGAAGAGCGGAGTGCTGAAGTCGAGATAGTCGATGTCTCATTGGCAATTGGAAATGAAAAGATCCAGAACAGGTAGAGAACCAGAGCGGGGTGTCCAAGAAAAGGACAATTGGAGACGGGAGAAGGGATCATCAGTGCAGGGTTGCCTCCATTGCCAAAGAGGTGGGCTCAGAGATGGAGGCAACAGGAGAAGAGCTTGGCATTGTGGCGGGCACGGAATTCACTGAGGTGTAGGTGAAGGGTGACAAGAGCAAGGTCCTTGCTGAGGGCAGAACATTCTACTTCGGAGAGGGGAAGGTCAGAGGGGATGGTGAAGACTGGCAAGGATTAGAGGTGGGATCAGAGGGGGGAAGGAGAGTTAGCGGCGACAGAGGAGGTGGGAGAGTTGGGGTGTTCAGGGAAGGAAGATGGAAGGTCTGAGGACCCAAGAGGTGATGGGGAGCCTGAGTGAATGTGAAGCAAGCCCTTTGTCTGAATCCAGAAGATACGTTGACTGAATCATCTGTTTTACTTCCTACCTCGACACAGTCTTTGAACTCAAGTGTACACTGGCAGGCGAAATGCAAGAACCAATCGGATACACTGAATTCAGCCATACGTACAGGCTCGATATGGGAACCAATCGGATACAGTGAATTCAACGATACTTACAGGCTTGATATGGGAACCAATCGGATACACTGAATTCAGCGATACGTACAGGCTCAATATGGGAACAAGTGCACACCAAATGCAAGAACCAATCGGATACATTGAATTCAGCGACACTTACAGGCTCGATAT
Organism: Mobula hypostoma; assembly: GCF_963921235.1. Lineage (NCBI taxonomy): Eukaryota > Metazoa > Chordata > Chondrichthyes > Myliobatiformes > Myliobatidae > Mobula > Mobula hypostoma. The sequence continues at coordinate 90,757,464 of NC_086105.1, read as the reverse complement.
GGGAACCAATCGGATACACTGAATTCAGCGATACGTACAGGCTCGATATGGGAACCAATCAAATACACTGAATTCAGCGATACGTACAGGCTCGATATGGGAACCAATCAGATACACTGAATTCAGCGATACGTACAGGCTCGATATGGGAACCAATCAAATACACTGAATTCAGCGATACGTACAGGCTCGATATGGGAACCAATCAGATACACTGAATTCAGCGATACGTACAGGCTCGATATGGGAACAAGTGCACACCAAATGCAAGAACCAATCGGATGCATTGAATTCAGCGACACTTACAGGCTCAATATGGGAACCAATCAGATACACTGAATTCAGTGATACTTAAAGGCTCGATATGGGAACCAATCGGATACACTGAATTCAGCGATACATACAGGCTCGATATGGGAACCAATTGGATACACTGAATTCAGCGATACGTACAGGCTCGATATGGGAACAAGTGCACTGAATTCACCGATATGTAAAGGCTCGATATGGGAACAAGCGCACTGAATTCAGCAATGCGTACAGACTCGATATGGGAACAAGTACACTGAATTCAGCGATATGTAAAGGCTCGATATGGGAACAAGTGCACTGAATTCAGCAATGCGTACAGACTCGATATGGAAACAAGTGCCAGCTAACCTCTCAGGACAGTCACTCCCAGAGTTCACAAACTACCCCTGCACGGTTACCCTACTGAATCTGCTGCACGTTCCTTACCTTTCCAATCAGAGGACTTCCAGATGCATTGGAGATGAAGACTCCCCGTTTCAGGCCTTCGTCATATGGCCAATAGGAACCTGGTGGTTGGATGCTGCTGATTCCTGGGTCCTGCAAAGAGAACAGGCAAACTTAGCATCTTGAGAAGGGGCAAGAACATGACATCCGGAGTGTGCAGATGGATTCTGGCTTATCAATTACAGGTGTCCCCCGCTTTTCGAACATTCGCTTTACGAAACCTCACTGCTACGAAAGACCTACATTAGTACCCTGTTTTCACTGTTACGAAGAAAGGCAGCACGCGCCCCGAGCAGCCGCTCTCCCCCGGATTCCTAACGGCATTGTTTAAACACGTTGCACTGAGCAGCCATTAGCAAGATGAGTTCTAAGGTGTTGGAAAAGCCTGAAAGAACTCATAAGGGTGTTACACTTTGCGTAAAACTAGACCTAATTAAGCCTTTCGATCGTGGTGAACGAAGCAAGGACAAAGTGAGTTTGGCTTGTGGAAGCTGACGAAGATGATGTGAAGAGGTTTTGACATCCCATGACCAAGAACTGATAGATGAAGAGCTGATGAAATTGGAAGAGGAAAGGATAACAATCGAAACCGAATGCAGTAGCGAAAGTGGAGCAACTGCGTGAGATTTTCGCTGCAATGATAAAGTACGACTTTAATTTTGAAAGGGTACGTAGGTTTAGAGGATATTTGCAGGATGGTTTGATTGGTTACAAAGAACTGTATGATAGAAAAATGCACGAGGCTCAGCAGTCAAGCAAGCCTTCCACATCAGCCACAGCAGACGACGAACCTCGACTTTCGACATCGAGTCGGGCAGTCATAGGAGAAGATGAGCTGCCTGCCCTGATCGACGATGAGATGACACCCCCGTGTCCCACCACCCCAACCCCCGGGCCCCGGACAGATACGGTACCGATTCGTGGAGAATGCAGCGGTAGCCAGGAGGCACATGGCACATCTTTAAGAAAAAAGCCGAAATAAACATGCTAATTAATTAGGTGCCACCTACCACATAATTGTCAGCCTGGATCAGAGGCGATGCAATCGGCAATCCCCTCTGATCTGCGCCGATATTTACGTGCCGGACAGCATCTAATTAATTAGCATGTTTATTTCGGCTTTTTTCTTAAAGATGTGCTGTGTGCCTCATGGCTACCGCTGCATTCTCTGCAGCAATGTATCGGGTCGGTGGTGCAGAGGGTGGTGGCTACTGCACCACCCCAACCTGCGACGACTCAGTCTAACCCACCATCATCAGTGTGCTCGGCGCTGTCTTCCCAATTCCATTAAGTGATACTACACTGAACATACATTATTTCTACTTTATATGGGCTGTGTATTTTTACGTGTTATTTCGTAGATTTGGCAGCTTCATAATTTAATGGTTACTGGAGAGAGTGTTTTTGCCGAGAGTGCTTGCGTGAGATTTTCTGCCGAGTGTGCTTGCGTGAGATTTTCGCTACGGAGATCTGTGCAGGCAATCGTTGTAGAGAAGTATTTCTACTTTATATAAGCTGTGTATTATCATATCATTCCTGCTTTTACTATATGTTACTGTTATTTTAGGTTGCATGTGTTATTTGGCATGATTTGGTAGGTTATTTTTGGGTCTGTGAACGCTCACAAAATTTTCCCATATAAATAAATGGTAATTGCTTCTTTGCTTTACGCCATTCCGGCTTACAAACGTTTCATAGGAACGCTCTACCTTCAGATGGCGGGGGAAACCTGTACTTGAGAGTGCTGCACTCGTCTGCGTTGCACGTCTGTATTGGGTCAGTAATATACTTGGGGTTCAGGACTTGAGATCAAAACTGGATGGCATATTGGTACAGCTGCATCATAGCTCCAGGGACTAGTTTGATCCTGACCTTCAGTGCTGTCCACATGAAGTTTGCAAGTTCCCTTGAGAGATTGGAGAGGGTACAACGGAGGTTCGGGAGAATGATTTTGGGATTGAAAGGCTTACCATATGGGGAGTGTTTGATGGCTTTGGGCCTCTACTCATTGGAATTCAGGAGAATGAGAGGGATCTCATTGAAAACTATCAAATATTGAAAGGCCTTGATAGAGTAGATTTAGAGAAGATGTTTCCTATAGTGGGGGAGTCTAAGACCAGAGGACACAACCTCAGAATACAAGGACATCCATTTAGAACGGAGATGAGGAGGGATTTCTTTAGCCAGAGATTGGTAAATCTGTGGAATTCATTGCACAGGAGGCTGTGGAGGCCAAGTCATTGAGTATAATTAAGGCAGAGGTTAATTGATCAGTCAGGGCATGAAGGGATGTGGGGAGAAAGCAAGAGATTGGGGCTGAGAGGGAATTGGATCAGCCATGATGAAATGGCGGAGCAGAGTTGATGGGCCAAATGGCCTAAATCTACTCCTATATCTAATGGTCTTATGACTGCGTCCATTTCCCTTGGATGCTCTTGCTTTCTCTCATCTCCCACTCCTGTGCTGAAGGCTAATTTTACTGCTGTAAATGGCTCCTTCGTGTAAGTAAATGATAAAAGAACCAAAGAGGCTGCAGGGAAGTAAAGACAGAATGAATGGGACTGATGGGATTGCTCCCCTGAGAGCCAGTAAAGACCAAATGGACAGAATGGCCTCTTTGTGTAACACTAAGTGTAAAATGACCGACTGACCCAGAGCTGGCTTGAGCTACATTTTTAAATGATGCCATCAAGCAGGCATGTTGCAACATGGCTCTGATCATATGATCACGGCTTGTTGCATGTGGGATCGGGGCTTAGTTAGGCAGGTCACTGGAGTCCCAGGCCAATTCTTCCTCTGCCTGAACCCTGGGGGAATGCAGCCGAACCGCTGCCCCAACTAACACCACCTAACATGAAGCTTGGACTTCCCAGTTCTGAGCTGCAATGTGCAATGAAACCACATTTCCCTCTACCACAGTGCAGCAGTTGAGGCCAACACTGACTTGCCAAGATATTTATACACCTGCCTCTTACCATACCCCAATTTTGGCCTTGTTAGTACTTGTGTGATGAATGGTGCTGTAGAATGTTACTTTAATTCACTCCTGGGACATGAGGAGAGCAGCCTGGTGCTTATTGCCCATTCCTGGCTAGCCAAAAGTTAGCCACCATTCTGAACTATATGGAAATACTGTTCTTCAAGTACTTTGAACCAGCAACCAGAAAAAGTAGCAGGTATTTTTCCACTTCCTGGGGGCGCTTTATTGGGAATGTTCTCAGTGTTCCAAGGCACCTGCTCCTTCAAGTCTTCTGGGGGATGGCGCATGAGGGTTTGGGAGGTGCTGTCATTTCTGGCAAGTTGTTCTGCCTCTGCTGTGGCTAGTACACACTCCACCAGAAGTGTAAGAGCGGTTACATCAGGTTTCGAGCAAGCTGACTGCTTTGTCACTGCTGGTGCCTGGGCTCAATATATCAGGGCCAATAGCAGTATCGATGCTCCAACTGTGATCAATCAAAGAGACAAAAGGAACGACATTACTCAAGATGAGCTGGCTAAGAGGGGAGATCGTTGACAGTGTAGCAATTGATACTCATAGTCTAATAATCCAGATACTAGTTCAAATCTGACACAACATCAACAGGATTTAAACCCAGATCATATAATAACCAGAAATTATGAAGCAGCCAGTCTCAGCAGTGATGACCGTGAGATCACTGGATTATCATAAAACCTATCTGCTAACATGCCCTTCAGTGAATGAAACCTGCCAACGTTTTACCCAAAGTCTGGCCAAAATGCAACTTAACATCTGCAATAACACTGAATCCTAACTACCATCTGAAATGACCTTGAATGGCATTCAGCTGTCGGTAAATAAAGTAGGTTAAGGGAAAAACAGACCAGTGAATACATATAGACCAAAGTGACAAATTCTGACAAGGCATAGTTAATCCCAGCCCAAGCCACCCCTGTATAACCTTCATGACCAATGTCTCAGAACTGTTGTGTAAATAATAGGAACTGTCCCACCAAAGAGACAAGCCTGACAAAGTTGAACTCATGGAATTAAATCTTATAACCAAGTGCCAGGCACTTCCTTCACAGTCTCTGGATACATCCAACCATACCAGGATGATAGGCCCACCAGACAGCAGCAAAGAGGGAAGGGGGAGAACGATCCTGAACTCACAAGGACGACTCCATGAACATCAGCCACCATCTCTCATACAGTCATGGAACTCACTTCTTCAGATCTTCCCTCCACAGCTATCAAGGTTGTACTGGCATTTGAGAAGCTGAATTATAGCGAAAGGTTGAAAGGTTAATTTGGTAGGCTGCAATCATCGCAAGGATGACTGAGGTGGTGCACGGGTTAAAAAGAGTTCGGGGCCTTTCAGGACTTTTCAGCAAGCTGCAATCATCACGAGCAGTCACTTGTACGGTTTAAACGATGCAATATTTAAAAAGAGCTCGGGACCTTTCAGGACTTTTCAGCAGGCTGCAATCATGACAATCTATTAGGCACTCAGCAAAGGCCAATAAAAAGAGTCGAGTTGTAAGCAAAGTGGCAGTGTAGGAGCAGCCACTGTTGGTGAGGACAGTGTTAGAGTGGTCAGGTTTAGGCAAGAACAGGCAAAGGCTCTAAGTAAGTTTAGTGTGGTGAGAATGGATCCTAATTTAGTGGTATGTTCTTCGTGTGAGATGTGGTAACACTAGGAGACCTCCAGACTCCCTGAAAAGTACATCCACATGAAATGCATCGAGCCGCAGCTACTTGGAGACCATGTTAAGTAACTGGAGCTGCAGCTGGACGACCTTCAGATCACATGGAAGGATGAGGAGGTGATAGATAGAGCTACAGGGAAATAGTCACCCCGAGGTTGTGGGGGGCAGGCACCCAGGTGACTGTCAGGAGAGGGAAAGGGAAGAGGCAGCCAATGCAGAGTAACCCTCAATAATGAGTGTACTGCTTTGGATATTGTTGGGAGAGATGACCTATCGGGGGAAGCCCCAGCAATTGCGTCTCTGGCATTTAGTCTGGTTCTGCAGCTCAGAAGGGAAGGGGGAGAAAAGGAGTGCAGTAATGAAGGGGCATTCCATAGTCTGAGGAGCAGATAGGAGATTCCGTAGACTTGAAGGAGACACCCGTAAGATACTTCCATAGCCTTCTGTCCTCTTCTATCAGACTCCCCCTTCTCCAGTCCTGTATCTCTTTTACCAATCAACTTCCCAGCTCTGTACTTCATCTCTCCCCCTCCTCCCCCGCCTTGTGTTTCTCTCTCCCCTTCTCCACTTTTTAAATCTACTCTTCATCTTTTTTCCTCCAGTCCTGCCGAAGGGTCTCGGCCCGAGACGTTAACTGTACTTTTTTCCATAGATGCTGTCTGACCTGCTGAGTTCCTCCAGCATTTTGTGTATGTTGCTTAGATTTCCAGCATCTGCAGATTTTCTCTTGCTTGTGACCCGGATAGTATGTTGCCCCCAAGGTGCTAGGGTCAAGGATGTCTTGGATTGGGTCTGTAGCACTCTAAAGGGGAGGGCGAACAGATGAAATTCACGGTACTTATTGGTACCAAAGACATAGGTAGGAAAATGGAGGAGGTCCTGAAGAAAGAATATAGGGTGTTAGGTAGAAAGCTGAAAAGCAGAGTTCCAGGGTAGTAATCTCTAGATTGCTGCCTGTGGAATGTGCCAGTGAGCGTAAGAATAGGATGATTTGGCAGATGAATGCATGAGTGAGAATTTGGCGCAGGGGTCAGGGTTTCAGATTTATGGATTATTGGGAAGGTATGACCTGTACAAAAAGGATGGGTTACACTTGAATCCCAGAGGGACCAATACAGCTTTAGGAGAGGGTTTAAACAAAGTTGGCAGGGGGATGGGAACTGGAATGATAGGGCTAAGAATGGTGCAGTTGGTATACAAGTAAGCACTGTGTCTAGAGAAACTGAGAGGACAAACAGGCAGATGATAGAGCAAAATTGCAGTCTGTGGGATGGGTTCAAGAGTAACAGTGGTGCAAAATCGAAAAGGGTGATGAGTACAGGGATGAAGGTTTTATATTTGAGTGCATACAGTATACAGAAAAGGGCAGATGATCTTGTAGCTCAGTTAGAGATTGGTAGGTACAACATTGTGGGCATCACATTGTGACTAAAATAAAATCACAGCTGGGAGCTTAACATCAAAGGGTATACATTGTATTGAAAGTACAGGTAGATAGACAGAGGTGGTGGGATGGCTCATTTGGTAAAAAAATAAAAATCAAATTATTACAAAGAGGTGACATAGGATCGGAAGATGTAGAATCCCTGTGGGTAGAGAAACTGCATAGGTAAAGAAGACACTGATGGGAATTATATACAGGCCTCTGAACAGTAGCCAGGATGTGGTTTACAAACTACAACGGGAGATAGAAGAGACAGATAAGAAGGGCAATGCTACGATAGTCATGGGAGATTTCAATATTCAGGTAGATTGGGAAAATCAGGTTAAGTGCTGGTCCCAAGAGAGGGAATTTGTAGAATTGTCTTTTTAGATCAGTTTGTGGTTGAGCTCACAAAAGGAAAGGCAATTTTGGATTGGGTGTTGTGCACTGAACCGGATTTGATGAGGGAGACAGTGATCATAATATGATAGAATTCACCCTGCAGTTTGAGAGAGAGAAGATAAAGTCAGAGGTATCAGTATTATAGTGGAGTAAAGGGAATAACAGAGGCATGAGAGAAGCTGGCCAAAGTTGATTAGAAGGGGACACTAGCACGGATTATGGCAGAACAGCAGTGACTGGAGTTTCTGGGAGCAAACTGTAAGTCACATTCCAAAGATGAAGAAGTGTTCTAAAGGGAGAATGAGGCAACCATGGCTGACAAGGGAAGTCAAAGACAACATAAAAGCAAAACAAAGGGCATATAATTTAGCAAAAATTAGTGGGAAGTTAAGAGAACTGGGAAGCCTTTAAAAACCAATGGAAGGTAACTAAAAAAAGCCATAAGCAGAGAAAAGATGAAATATGAAGGTAAGCTGACCAATAAAAGAATATAAAAAAAGGATATCAATTTCTTTCAGATTTGTATAAAGTGTAAAAGAGAGGCGAGAGTAGATATAGATCTGCTGGTAAAGGGGAACAAACTGAATAAGTATTTTGCATCAGTCTTCAAAGTGGAAGACACTTGCAGTTTGAGAGTGTCATGGGGCAGAAACAAGTGTAGTTACTATTACTAAGAGGAGGGTGCTTCAGAAGCTGGACCAAATGGACTACAGACCAGGGTTCTGAAAGAGGTAGCTGAAGAGACTGTATAGGCATTAGTGATGATGTTTCAAGAATCACTAGATTCTGAAATGCTTCTGGAGGACTGGAAAATTGCAAATGTCACTACGTTCTTCAGGAAGGACGAAGGCAGTGAAAAAGGAAATTATAGGCCAGTCAACCTGACTTCAATAGTTGGATAGATGGTGGAGGCCATTATTAAGGATGAGGTTTCTGGGTACTTGGAGGCACAAGAAAAGAAAGGCCAAAGTCAGCACTGTTCCCTTCAGGGGAAATACTGCTTAACTAATATGTTGGAATTCCTTGAGGAAATAACAAGCAGAACAGGCGAAGATGAGTTAATGCATGTTGTTTACTTGGGTTTTCAGAAGGCCTTGGATAAGGTGCCACATATGAAGCTGTTTAACACTATAAGAGCCCACGGTATTGCAGGAAAGTTACTAGCATGGATAGAAGATTGGCTGACTGGCAATAGGTAAAGAGTGGGAATATAGGGGCCTTTCTGATTGGCTGCTGGTGACTACTGGTGTTCCACAGAGGTTAGTATTGGGATCTCTTCTTTTTACGTTGTATGTCAATAATTTGGATGGGAGAATTGATGGTTTTATTGCCAAGATCGCAGAAAATACAAAGATAGGTGGAGGAGCAGGTTGTGTTGAGGAAGCAGAGAGCCTGCAGAAGGACTTAGATTGGAAGAATGGGCAAAGAAGTGGCAAATGGAATATAGATTAGGTCATGCACTTTGGTAGAATAAAGGCTTAGATAATTTTCTAAGTGGAGAAACTACAAAAATCAGAGTTGCAAAGGGATTTGAGAGTCCTTGTGCGGGATTCCCTAAAGGTTAAATTGCAGGTTGATCCGATGGTAAAGAAGGTAAGTGCAATGTTCGCATTTGTTTCAAGAGGACGAGAATATTAAAGCAGGATGTAATGCTGAGGCTTTAGAAGGCATTGGTCAGACCACACTTGGGAGTAGTGTGAGCAGTTTTGGGCCACTTGACGAGAATGATTCCAGGAATAAAAGGGTTAATGTATGAGGAGTGTTTGATGGCTCCGGGCCTGTACTAATTGGAGTTTAGAAGAAAGAGGGGAGATCTCATTGAAACTTATCAAAGACTGAAAGCCTAAATAGAGTGGATGTGGAAAGGATGTTTCCTACAGTGGAGGAGTCTAGGACCTGATGGCACAACCTCAGAACAGAGTGACATCCACTCAGAACAGAGATGAGGGGGAACTTCTTTAGTCAGAGTGAAATCTGTGAAATTAAATGCCACAGATGGCTGTGAAGCAAAGTCACTGGGTATAATCCTTGGCAAGCAGGATTCAGCTGAATCCCAAGGCATTCTATACATATGTAGTGCCCTGGTAAAGGTTTCACTGCTAACGTAATGGTCTTTCTGTAGAAGCAGTGTTTGGGTTGCGCTAGAGATAATGGGTGCTTTGGAATGTGAGCCATCCAATCAGGGGAGGGATTTTTTTGTGGGCCTGACACCAGTGGGAGCCTTGGTCCTTGTTCAGCAGGAGATGAAGAGAGAAGATGCCGGAGAGAACCAGCCGTGGGATTCCACCTGGTGGGGGACCGGGATCTGATGAAGCAAGGTGCAGAGCTCTACTGACGATCGGTGAATAAGATTTTTGGAAAAGTTGAGCTCCAACTTGTGCACATTTGACTGTTTAATTATAATGGGCCCTTTTTGTTTTTTTTTCCTTCTTTACTAACTCTTTAGTTAAGTTAACATTCATAAATATAATTCCTTTAATTGCATGCAGTGTGCTGTTATTTCTCAGCACTGAGTTGCAACAGGGTAACAAATTACACAGCATTCACACAAACCGGGGTTAGGGGTGGAGAGCCATCCCAGTCTCACGGATTTGGCGTGTGTATTCCCTACTCTTACACAGCCCAAGGAAACCGGGGGTTTCACATACATCAACAGTAAAAGGATAACTAGGGAGAGGGTGGGATAAAGAGGGGAATGTTTGCTTGGATGCAGAGAATGTGAGTGAAGTACTTAATGAGTACTTTGCTTCAGTATTTACCAAGGAAAAGGATATAGAGGACCAGGAGATCAGTGCTGAGTGTGTAAATATGTTAGGGCATTTAGAGGTCAAGGACAGGAAGTGTTGGGCCTCCCAATAGATATTAAGGTGGATAAGTCCCCAGGGTCTGATGGGATTTACCCCAGTTTATTAAAGGAGGCAAGAGACGAGATTACTGGGCCCTAGTCCAGTATCTTAACTTCCTCTCTAGCCACAGGCAAGGTCCCAGGGAACTGATGAGTGGCTAATGTTGTACCTCTATTTAAGAAGGGAACAAGTTAAAATCCTGGGAACTATAGACCGGTGAGTCTCACATCAGCAGTAGAGAGATTGATGAGAGTCGGGCAGTGGATGTTGTCTACACAGATTTTAGTAAGGTGTTTAGTACCTAATGGGATGCTGATCCAGAAGATTAAGATGCATAGGATTCCTGCCGAATTGGCTGTTTGGCCTCAGAACAGGCTTGCACACAGAAGACAGAGGGTAGTGGTTGAACGGACTTATTCGAGCTGGAGGTCTGTAATTAGTTGTGTTCCTCAGGGATCTGTGCTCGGACCTCTGCTGGTTGTGATGGATATAAATGATCTGGATGAAAATGTAGATGGGTAGGTTAGTAAATTTCTGGATGATACCAAGATTGGTGGAGTTGTGCATAGTGTAGAAGACCGACAAAGAAAACAGCATGATATAGATCAGTTTCAGATAGGGCTGAGAAATGGCAGATGGAGTTTAACTCAGATAACTGTGAGGTGTTGCACCTCGGTAGGGCGAATACAAGGAGGCAGTATACTGTTAAGGTCAAGGTCCTTAACACTGTTGCTGAGCAGAGAGATCTTGGGATCCGAGTTCATAGCTCCTTGAAAGTGGCTGCACAGGTCGATAAGGTGGTTAAGGCGGCTTATGCAATGCTTGTTTTTATTAGCCGAGGCATTGAGTTCAAACGTCAGGAGCTTATGTTGCAACTTTATAAAACTCTGGTTAGGCCATATCTGGAGTATTGCATCCAGTTCTGTTTGCCCCACTACAGGAAGGATCTTGAGGCTCTGGAGAGTAAAGTAAGTATCTATCATATTCACGAACAACCTACAGGGATACTTGGTGACCGAACTTACCAGAATCATCACATATTGTTGTCCATGGGAGTGGAGATCTGCCACCAGTTGTGGAAGACTTGCAAATTTCTCAGGGTCAAAGGTGAAGTCTCGATATTCAGTCATGTAATCGATATCATTCCATTGAGCATCCTGAAAGAACAGCAAAACAGTTTGGTTTTAGATTGCCAAGGTGTCGTAAACCATCCACAAAAGCTCCTGGCCACTTACTGCTTATCCCCCACAGGTCATCTCCCAGACGCCATGGATATCTATCTGACCAGCTCCAGCTCAAGGCCACCTTTCCTTCGGGATTCTAAAAAGTTTTGGCCTGTCCCACATTCCTTCCAAATGATGTGCTAAATCCTTTCACTCTGATCAGTATCTTATCAATTCTAGCCCGCCTCCTTCCATCATTCCAATCCATCCCCTCAGCTTTCACAAACCCATAACCCAGAGTATACTCCTGCTCACCTTTCTTCTTTGAATGCATGCAGTTCTGACCTGTGCCCACTCCACACGACCTTCTCCTTCCAGTCTGCACCTCATCCTATCCACAGTCCCCCACTTCTGGCCCATGCTCCTTCCCAACCAAAACCCACCATAGCCCATTCGACATGCACGCTTCATTCTCTGACAGTTATCCCACTCCTTCCAGCTGGGGCAATAGGGAATGGCTTTTGTTTTATGAACCTGAGGCATTCCTGCTTTCCTCATCTGGTTAACCACCTCCCAGGTGGCGTTACTTGTCTCATATCCCCAGCGGCAGAGATGAAATCCGAGACCCCAAGCAGACACCATCGAAGGCAAACCTGCCACACAAAGCAGTAATGTCTCAGGGTGACAAAAAACTAACTATATGTTCAGAACATCACAAAGAATTTGTAAATGTTGTAGGCAATAGTAAGTCCTGGGTTCAGTTCTTTGCCCAACATGTCTCCATTAAATAGCATAGTCTCCAGAGGAGTTGTAGTTCAACATGGAGATTTCTGTGACATTGCTCTAAGACACTTAAGCCAGAGAGAAAGGCCACTGTCTCATGATATTCTAGCCAGCTTAAATACATATATCCAGCCTCATCCTAATTCCTAGCTCTTGTAGACACCTGATAATTCAAGCAACACACACAGAATTCTGTATGTATTGTCCTTGGAGTGAGAAATCACTGCCTCAGGTTAACCTCAGTAGTTTATACATAATTCACATAATGCCAGTGACCTGGGTTCAATTCCACCATTGAAAGAAGTTTCCTGTTTTCCCTGTGACCGTGTCAGCTTTCTCCGGGTATTCCGGTTTCCTCCTGCATTCTATAGACATAAGGGCTAGGGTGAGTAGGTTGCTGGCATGCTATATCGGCACCAGAAGCATTGTAACGCTTGCCTTCTGTCCCCAGCACATCCTCAGACTGTGTTGGTCTCGACGCAAATGACACATTTCACTGCATGTTTCGATGTACATATGGCAATAAAGCTAATCTTTAGTCTTTACAATGTTAACCATTTCAAATAAAACTATCCTTACATATCTTCTCCATAAAGAAGACAGCCCACCGTAGAAAAGACCTCATAGCTATGATTATCCAACCCTGGTAATGTTTCTGTTAGCTTCTGCTGCTCACTTAATCACATGCTTCTCATGGTGTTGTGGTCAGAGCAGCAACTGGATCATTTCTCTAACTGTGATCTACTAGTGTTCTGCACATTTCTACTGTGACCAACCTACTTTTAAATTTCATGATGTAGACATTACATGGAAGGGTCTTAATTATCTTTTCTGTGAAATTTATTCTAAAATGGAACTGCCGTATCATCTCTGTTGAAGTGTTCACATTCTATCTGCAGCATGCACTGTTGTCCACTGCTCTCTGTAACACATCAGTGTGATATTCAGCATCCAGGTTGAATCAGAGTTAATTTTATTCCACAGCACATGATGTTTACTACATTATTCTCTGACAACTCTCTCTTACCCATTCTCTTAAGTTACTGCAGACTCAGGTTCTTTGAGTAAAACAAGAGAATAGCTCTAAACCATGTGCACAATTCAGCTTTTTAAGGAATGATTCTTACACATGGGACCAATTACCCTACTACCTCAGAACTTGTGACTATTTTTCTGACCTGTGCAGAGTAACTGGAGGATGTATGTATTTCAGTTCCAAGAAGATACACATTTTACAATCTGGCAATTAACCTACCTGACTTAAAGTTCAGGATTATATACTGAAATTAGTTTTTTTCATCTGCCTTTTCCCCAAGGTGAACAGATTTTCCCTGTCCTCACCCATCTTTTGTATGGTACGCACACAATTCCTTTTTGAGAAGCATTTTTTGAGTTTGAATCTACTCTCCTTTCAAACAGTACATTCTAGATCATGTCAAGAACTCAGCAGTATTGTAGCATTGTATAGCGCATGGACACATCTTGTACTCCTCTTCAGGTGGGATAATAATTCTGTCTATTAAAACATACTAAATATTAAGAACATGAGAAAGTCTGCAGGTGCTGGAAATCCAAAGCAGCATACACAAAATGTTGGAGGAACTCAGCAGGCCAGGCAGTATCTATGGAAAAGAGTAAAGAGTCGATGTTACGAGCCGAGACCCTTCTTCGGCACTGAGACAGAAGGGGGAAGATGCCAGAGTAATCAGGTAGGGGGAAGGGAAAGAGGCTAGCTGGAAGGTGATATGTGAAGTCAGGAGGCTGGGAAAGGTCTAACAGTGGAGAAGAAGGAATCTGATTGGAGAGAAGAGTGGACAATGGCAGAAAGGGACAGAGGAGGACACCCAGAGTGAAGTAATAGGCAGGTGAGAAGTGAAGGGTCAGAGTTAGGAATAGAAGAAGGGGGGGATGATTTGTTCATCAGAAGGAGAAATCGATATTCATGCCATCAGGTTGGAGGCTACAAAAGGTGGCATATAAGGTGTTACTCCCCCACCCTGAGGGTGGCCTCATCTTGGCACAAGAGGAGGTCATGGATCGTCATTTCGGAATGGGAATGGGAATGGGAATTAAAATGTTTGGCCACCAGTAAGTCCCACGTGGGGGATGGTGGGGAGGTGCTCGATGAAATGATCCCCCAATTTATGATGGGCCTCATCAATGTAGTAAATATTGACTTTAGTAGTGCCACAGTCTTATGGTCTACTACAGTTTGCTTATGAAGTCATTTCAGAATTGCCTCTCTGACACAAATGGTAAATATATGGGCTCTCGATAGTCTAGCAACATCCCTGGGCATTCGTAATAATCTCACATTAATAAACATCATGGCCTTAAAGAGATATGCCAATGCCTCTGAACTTGAGCAGCCAATTGTGATGTAATATGTTAGAAGGTGGTATTATAGAACATATCTTTTATCAGATCTGATAAAATATATTTGAAGATAAGTAACTATATGCTCACTTTTCTGGTAATCTTTCACTTACCAATGACCTCCAAATACTGTTGGATGACTGAGTTTGGGTCAGGACCCATAAATATGTAGAGGTCAAGAATACCACCAATGGTTCTCCATGTCAGAGCAGGAGTGGGCTGGAGGGCCACATCTACAAAAGAAAGACAATTATCTCACGATCACTGAATTAAATGATGTCTTTTTGAAACAAGTTCTCATATTCTACAATCACTGCACATTGAAGCGATTCTTTAATCGCTTAACATCTGAAAGCTAAGCTGGAATGGAACTCAACATTGTTAGATTTAACAATTTATTTACTGTTCTCTGATCTAAGTCTTACTCAACTGTGATCCACTTCTCTCCCAACTATACAAAGTAGGAACAGCAGAGTAGCTGAGAATGATGTTTCCTCTTTTTTTCTGAGGAACTCTGAGCCAAACAGTACCACAAGGTAGAATCACAGCCCCAAAACCATGCTCCCTACATCAAAAACACCAATCCCAAACCAAGTCCTTAACACCAAAAACACCAACCTCAACCAAAACCAGCAGCCTTAAGCCTAATTATCTCCAACATCAGACACTCAATCCAAACCCAACAGTCTGCATGAAGTAGCAATGGGTGTGAAAAGTACTTTCCAACAATAGAATGCCAGCAAACATCTCAGCATATTCAACTGGTATTCTGCGCTTACCCATTGCATTGCTGTTGAGAAGGAAAACACCATGTGACTTCCCATCTGGCTCCATAGACAGATAAAAGGGGTGGACTCCATAAAGGTTAACAGACTCCTGTAGTACAAGAGGCAGCATTCAGAATCAAAGTTCACATCACATACAGGTAACCAGGGTAAGGTCAGTGTCTGCTCATGCTGAGAAACAAGGACAAACAGTCATGTTGCACATTGGGAGCAACCCAAGTGTCACAACAAACCACATTAGATGATATTAGGAATGAGTGATCAAAACTGTAGACACAGGGTTAGGTATCAAAAAGAGTCTTAAAATAGAAAACTAAGCCAAAAGGTTGGAGGGATTTGCAGGAAATTTGGAAGCTAAATAGCTGCACCAATGATTTTGCAGCAAATTAAAATAATGAATTTATAGCAGAGGTATCTAAAACTAGAAGACATAAGTTTGAGTAAGTGATATGAGGTTTAGAGAGCATCTGAGATGTAATTTTTATTGAGATGGTGGTTGGAATCCAGACCATGCCGTCTGTGTGGGTAGTGGAAGCAGGTACTTTTGCACAATTTGAGAGGTGTATATATATTGAAATGCAAGGCACAGAAAACTATGAACCAAGTGCTCATAAATATATGTAGTATAGATGTGTGCTTGATAGCTGGCAAGTGCACAGTGGGCCAAAGGATCTGTTTCTGTGAAGTATCTCTCTATAATTAAAATACCAGAATAGAAAAAATGTAGAGATCTGGAAGTTTGAAGGGCAGACGATTTCTCTATCTGTTATTACTTGGGCTCCTCCAGCCCACCTATTGTCTTACATGCTGCAAGCAGACCCTGCTTTAAAAGTTTCACCTGCTCCGAAATAGGCAATGCACGGAATGGTCTTACCTACCCAACTACAAGAACAAAATCCAAAAGACGATTACCACTCTTGATCAAATGCTAGCTCAACAACAGATGTTAAAAGGGGGTGGAGGGTGGATGGGTTGTGGCAAGGAAATGAGGCTTCATTATAAAAATCTTTGAAAACACTATCGCGTCCCAGCAGTTGCTGATTATCAAGGACAGAAGCTCCCAGTGGATTGAGGGTGATGAGACGGCAGTTTAAGCATGAACTACTGAGATGAGGAACCTGCTGAATAATGAAACTCTCACAAATAATGATATAATGATGATTTTTTAGTCATTGAATGAGTGATAAATATTAGTCAGTGCAATGGACACACAAAACAGGGAGCAGTACCCAAAGTACTGCAATTGGGTCTTTTACACACACCTAAAAGGTCTGATAAGCCATTGGGTTATGCCTCATACCAAATGTTGACAAGTCCAATAGCGCAGTGTTCCTCAGTTCCGTACTGGAGTAATTAGGGGCTCAAATTTCAATCATACAATGTCAATCAAATGCTGCCATGCAGATGAAAATTGCAGTAATTCAGAGTAGAGCAATTTTGTGCAGAGTTCTCAGTGCTTCAGTGTGACTTGCGAACATCATCTGCCATTCCAGGAGAATTTGATGGGTGCAGTGTTCACCGAGCTTGACAATTAGCTTGGAGACGTTTCATCACCAGTCGAGGTGACATCCTCAGTGCGCAGTTCACTGAGGATGTCACCGATTGGTAATGAAACGTCTGCAAGCTAATTGTCAAGCTCGGCAAACGC
This sequence comes from Mobula hypostoma, assembly GCF_963921235.1. NCBI lineage: Eukaryota > Metazoa > Chordata > Chondrichthyes > Myliobatiformes > Myliobatidae > Mobula > Mobula hypostoma. The sequence continues at coordinate 90,740,614 of NC_086105.1, read as the reverse complement.
TGCAACATCAAGCACTTCAACCCAAGGTACCAATATTCACCACCATCCTAGGACAATATTTGAGTGTCCATTAGCAATGTTTTTCCAATGTTAATCAGACCAACGGAAGTATAATGCCCAAAATATATCTTCAGTGGGATCTGCAACCACATTGGATGGAAAAGGAACATTTTCACTAGGGGAGAACCATTTATGTTACAGTCTTAAAAGCAATGTTGTTTAAAGAACGAATCACATTAAATTTGGGTTCTTAGCCTATCTCCTGCACACCAATCATAGCTTGTGCTGTGTACAGATCTCACTCAACACCAACCCTTCGTTATGTCTTCAACATTTTGTTGCAACAAAACTATATTCTTGGCCAGACCAAACACTCTACTTAATGGACAACATGGGCAGAGATTCGGCTATTTTTGTGTAACAACCACACAGCATGGCAGGAGGAAGGCCAGGACTCAACATTCAACGCATTACCCACCCAAACAACAGGGCAGAGGATGAAGGAGAAAAGGCTTAGAGGGGATTTGAGGAAGAATTTGTAAATGTGTATAGGAGGGAGTGTTGAACGAGGCTTGATTCTGCTGCTGTTGTTACTTGTTGTGTTCTGCGTTGTTCTGCTGAGCACTGTGAGCATGCTGTGCTGGCATCTTGCGGCTGTCCCCAGCACACCCTCGGTATGTTGGTTGCCAACGGAAAAGACACATAAATTCTGTACGTTTTGATGTACATTTGACAAAAAAAAACTTGAATCTTGAATACACTACCTCAGAAGGTGGTAGAGGCAGAAACTTCAGGACTCTAAAAATGGCGACACAAAGAGACTCAGTGGCTCCTCAGGCTCCCAATAATGGTGCTAGTTTTAAATTCAGTTTCTAGTCAGGGATTTCAATCAACCAAAGCTCTGTGAATACAACACCACTGAACTCTTAGGCAAAATTACTTTTAATCCGCCAGCAGCAGAGTTAATAGCGGTGCCCAACGGACTAGGGAATCTATGGACATCAGACCCGGTGACAACGACCTAGTCTAGGCAGCTCAGCCGAGGGAGTGGCAGATGCAGGCAGTGCGAAAGGAAACAGAAATACGGCAAGAGAGTCGGGGCATTAGCTAGGCTGAGATCAGACTAGTGACACATTTTCTTTTTCTGGCTACTCAGTAGAAATAAAATGGACTTACTGAGAATAAATGCACAGAAAGAGATGAGAAACTGCTGCCTTCTGGTTTTCACCAAAACGTGGCTAAACAACAACATGCTCAAATTGGCATTTCAACTTGACAGGACGACATAAACTCCCTGTCGGGGAAATCCAAATGAGATGGAATCTGTGTGTACATTTACAAAGGTTGGTTCCCAAACTCATCTGTAGTTAGCAGTCACTAACTGGGGCAATTAAGCATCTTACAATTAGATGCCGGCCACATGACCCGCTCAAGGAGTTTGCTGTTGTGTTCATCACCGTCTACATCCTCCGGAGTGCAAACGCAAAGGTCACACTGGGAGAGCTTTACAGTATCATCAGCTCTCTACAAAATAAGCATCTGGACATATTTGCAGGAGACTTCAATCATGTCAACCTGCAGGGCAGGTTACCCAAATTCCACCAACACATCATCATGGCCACTAGGGAAACTCACAAGGCTGGACCATGTTCATATAGACGTGGTACTTACAAAGCCATCCCACACCTTAATCTTGGCTTCTCTGACCACATCTCCATACTGTTAATCCCAGCATACTGACGCTGCTGAAAATGGAGAAACCAGTCAAGAGGATCATCACTGTACGGCCTAACGAGGCAATCACCATGTTTCTGGACTAACTAGCAGATATTCAAGGTCGACACAAACCTCAAGCAATATGCCTCATCTGTCACCAGCTTCATCTATAAGTGTATAGATGCCGTTGTTTCCTCAAGAACAGTCGTCTCACGGCCCAACAAGAAGACCTGGCTGAACTCAGAGATGTGCACCCTACAAAAAGCCGAGGACACTGCCTTCAACTCTGGAGGCAAATAAGCTCTCAGAGCACCTAGGAGAAACCTCATCTTCGGCATGGCGGCAAAATCTGCCGACACCCAAAAAATTCAGGAGCAACTGTCCGATAACGATCCCCAGAGAACGTGGCTGGGCATCAAGGGCATTACTGACTACATATCAGGAAAAACAGCGTTAACTGGGCCAGTGACACCTCCCTCCCTGACACTATGATGCACACTTTGAGGCATACAACACGAAAGCTACCCCCTCCCAGGTGAGCAGCCACTGTCTGTAACAGCAGCAGACATGAGGCAGGCGGGTCAGACAACAGTCCAGGTTGAGTGTTCATGCAGTGTGCAAACCGGCTCACTGACATCTTCATGGGCATCTTCAACACTTCACTCATCCAGGCTACTGTCCCCAGATTTCATATCAGCCACCATCATCCCTGTACCAAAGAACCCTACACCTTCAGAACTAAACGACCATGGCCCTGTGTCACTGGCATCAATCTTCATGAGGTTCTTTGAACGGCTGGCAATAATACACATCAAAAACTCCATTCCTGCCACAATGGATACTCACCAATGTGCTTACTGACAGATCCATTCTACAAAAGACACCATAGCATCTGTCATGCACCTGGCCCTGACACTTGTGTCAGAATGCTGCTTCTGGATTTCAGTTTGGTATTCAACACTATTACCCCACAGACCTTGATGAACAAACTCCTACTCCTCAGTCTAAATACACACTGTGTAACTGGCTGTTGGACTTCCTAACCATTAGATCTCTGATAGTCAGAATGCACAACCACTCCTCCCTTACACATGACTGCACAGCCAAGCACCCGAGTAATCACATTGTCAAGTTCGCCGATGACACAGTGGTGGGGTTCATCACCAACAACGGTACGACGGCCTACAGAGAGAAGGTGGAAGGGCCTGAGGCCTGATGCCAGGCAAATAAAGGAGATGGTTATCAGCTTCACTCACACCCCTCTTTACTTTGGTGGCACAGCATTGGAAACTGGGAGCAGTTTCAAACTCCTGGGACTGCACACCTCGCACAACCTCTCATGGTCCCAGAATACATCGTACATTATCTGAAAAGGTCAGCAACACCTCTACTTTTTCAAGAGGTTGAAGAGAGCTGGACTATACAGATGTATATTCATGTCCTACAGATACGCAATAGAGAGCTTCCAACTTGCTACCTCATATGATACCAAAAATGCACTGCAAGGAACATGGAGGCTCTACAAGGGGTAGCCAAAACTGCCCAATGCACCACCTACCTGCCGTCAAGAACAGATTCACTGAAAGGTGCCAGGAAAAGGCCAGTAACATTATGAAGGATTTCATCCACCTTGCTCATGAACTTTTTGTCCCACTTCCAACGGGGGAAGGCTACGTAACATCCACGCCAGGATCACCAAACTCAAAATCGGTTGCTTTCCCCAAGCAGTGAGGTTGATCAACACCTCCACCCACTAACCCACCCCTCCAAACACATCCCCAAACACCACTACTTCATTATTTCCTGTCAGGCACCTTACGTACAGACACTCCTGTGCCTAGTGCCACTTTATGGGCACATAATCAAAATATGTATATAAGCTATTTATCTATTTATATTTATTGTGTTTATATTATTATATTCTTTATTTTACAGGGTTATTTTAGTGCTGCATCGAACTGGGGGTAACAATTATTCTCCTTTACACTTGTGCACTGGAAATGACATTAAACATCCTGAATCTTGAATCTTGACAGAGTCATAGAATACTACAGCATAGAAACAGGTGCTTTGGCCCAGCTAGTCTGTGCCAAACCATTAATCTACCAGTCCCATCGACCTGCACCCTCCATACCCTGCCATCCAGTTTTGTGAGAACTGCGAAAGAGTGGAAACATTGTTAATTTTAAGTTGCAGAGACTGGGGGATGAGGGCTGAAGAGGCATAGAATCTTATAGCACAGAAACAGACACTTTACCCTACCACATCCACGTCAGCCACCAAGTACCATCTCCAGCTGGGTGAGGCCGGGGCTGCCACAGTAATAACCTTTAATGAAACCTCCCGGCTGATTGTTAATGAGGCCATTTTCAGAGAAAGAGAAGACATAAAGGTAAAAGTCCATCTGTTGAGATACCCAGAAAATCAGACTGTGCCATTGAGGGGGGAGAGAGAGAGGGAAAGAGGGAAAGGGGGAGGGAGAGGGTGAGGGCGAGAGAGAAGGAGGTCGGAGAGGAGAGGAGGAGAGGGGGAGGGGGGAGGGGAGAGAGCAGTCATGAGGTAGGCATGCTGCATGTTCAAGAAAGCTGGAGACCTGCTGTGAAGCCTCTTCCCAATCTCCCCTGTACCTGTGGATTAGGGCTTACTGGTGGCCTCTTGCTGAAGTGGCTGCAATCACAGGAAGCCCCTCCCCACTGCCAGAATTGCTGATGGAAACAGAGCCACTGAATACTGGCAGGCACAATGCCCAGTTTCCCACGTATGTGACCTTTGTAGAATTGAAAATAGGGAAAGCTCACAATACAAACAATATCAAATGGGGAAAGGTGAGGGGGCAGGGATGTTCTGGGTGTAAAACACCTTGCTGCACCTCTCCCTCCCCTCCTTTCTACGAGGAAGAATAATTCATATTCGCTAAGTCTGGGCTCTGCTCCCCACAGTCACCACAAAACATACAAAATACTTGTACCCAGCAAAATGAACAGGCCTCAAGAGTTGTGCAAGTACAACCCAGACCTATTCATTGGGGGTCAGAGGAAATCAAGAATGAAAACACAGGGAAGTAGATCACTGTAGGCCGCTCGGACAGGTTCAGCATGAGGTTGTCACTGGAATGAGACTTGTTATACCTACCTGAGGAGGGATATCACGAGCCCAGAATGTGAGTGTGTTCCACTGGACACTATGCAGGAAACCTGACTGGTGTTCTCCAAGACCATAGATGTATTCTGAGGGCAATGAGGTTGACATCTGCAGGAACTGATCAGCAAAGAAGAGGGGGGCGACTGTCGTGTTCAATCTGATTATAAATAAACAGAAATTAGCCAGGCTCAAAGCCCACCTCCACCAGTTAGAACTACAGTTTGGAATTCAATTCCGATGTCATTTGCAAGGAGTTTGCACGTCCTCCCCTTGCAATGCATGGGTTACCTCTCAGTCTGAAGATGTACCAGTTCACACAAAAATACCCAGATCATCTAGAACTGGCCTATAGTTCATTATTTAAATCTATATTTCAGAATCATTATGTGCTTGTCATAATTTGCCCTCCCACCTATTTTCATACTTAGGGGCAAATGTGGAAACGTTATATTTTTTCCTTCCTCCAGGTCACTGATATAAAGAGTTAAAAAACTGAGATCCAAAAGTCCCCCATTAGTTCTATTCTTCCAGCCGGAAAAGAACCCATTTACTCCAATGTATGGACATCCAGTTTTCAATCCCTGCTAACACACTTCTTGGGCTCCTCATTTATGCACCAGCATCTCATGTGGAAGCTTGTCAAATGCCTTTTAGAAGACTAAGTGTATTATATCTATAGGTTTCCTTGTGTAACGAATTCAAGCAAACTTGTTCCAAACTGTTTGTAAAACATTATAAAGCCATGTTGATTAGGTTTGAATGCACTCAGTTTTCATCACACTTTACACTGAAACTGAAAAATTACAATGAAGAATCATGACTCTTGAATTCTATCACTATCCCATAGGATATCTTTAACTACCAAATCTCTTATTAATACTTCCACATAACTCATGACCAATTCTAAAACAGCCTGTTCCTGGACAAGTTCCATGAAATACTATTCTAAGAAGCCATTCCTGACACACTCCACAAATTTTATTTCTATAATACCTTTGCTAATTAGGTTCTGTCAAACTACATGCAGATTAATTGTCCTGTGACAACTGTAGCTCCCTTTAAACATACCCTAGATATTTTCCCATTTATGCACCACCCTATTAAGAGGTCACATTTTGGGGGCTGAGAGACTACTCCCATCCATGTCTTCTTTCTCCTCCAATCATGATTTCAGCTCAAGTCAATTCTACATTGATATCCACTGCCTCTATATCAATACTCAACATCTCTCTGATACTTCCCTCGACTAACATTACCCCAACTCCTTCCCTTTTTAGCTTGTTGTTTTGCAACAGCATATATGCTGAAATATTGAGTACCCAGTCCTGGTTACCCTGCAACCACATGTCCGTAGTAACTATTAGATCATACTGCTGTTAACTCATCTATCTTACCGCAAATGTCATGTGCATTCAAATAAAGGCCATTAGGCTTCGATGTTTTTAGTTTTTAATAACTCTGGATTTGCCACTTTCATTTACATTTTCTGCCCCTTCCTGTCATACTTTGCTTGCTCCCCTCACTATCTTTTGCCACCACTCTCTTATTTTGTTTTGACTGATAAAACAACCCTTTCCACAACTATGTACCACCCTAGTTATACAATTTACCAGGACAGTTGTATCAGCATGATTCAGCTGAAGCACATCTCAACAGAACTTCTCTCCTTTACTGGTGCCACTGTTCCAGGAATGGGAGCTCCACATCTATCTCACTGTATTTTAAGCCACGTATTTACCTTGGTAACTCTGTTCATCCTTTTCCAATTTGCACATGGATCAAGTAATAAACCAGCGATTATCATCCTTGTGCTTTTGCTTTTATTTTGCCCTGAGCCCCTTATAATCCTCAGAGGTTCCTTCTTCCTAGTCCCAACTATGTCCTTAACAGGGAAAGACTTTTTCTAACTCTTTCCCATCTTTATCCTCTTGTCCCACATCATGAAGATTTATAAGGACATGAAAATTTGGAAAAACTTACAGCACCATCCTCGTGGATATCCTTCTCACAACAATCCCAAATGGATCCTCGGAATATTCTACAGTGTACAGTGGATGCATGGCTTTCTTTGCTGCCTTGGGAACCTCAATGGGGACCTCATACCGTGGATTTGAGGAGTCATTTATCTGAATCAGTCAAAGAAGGAAAAGAGGGTCAATATTCAGCAAAAGGCTGTGTTCCTCCCTGTGAGGTATACAATTGGCTGGTGCTCTGTGAGATTCTGGTCAGGAACATTCACCCAACTCATGAAGACTTTAACTCATGAAGCACAAATTTCCTCTGCCTCTCAAAGTCCAACCCCATGTCCCCGTTGTGAGAGGTGGAAACGGGCAAGGCAAGCCATCAGGGCTCTGGTGAAGCTGTATAGGCCAATCCCTTGTACAGTGGATAAAACGGATTGCAGAAACACTGATGAACTCCAACCATATCATCAACTTTGGACAATGGAAACAGGAGGTCATAAATGGCCTATGCTCCATTGAGGAGGCATTGAAGAAGAGAAGACAAACTTCCTTTGATCAGAGTTCCCAAAAACAAAAAAGCTCAAATCAACAAACAAGGTCAGTACTTCTTTGCTCATTTCAGGAGCTCACTGCAGAGTTTAGCTGCCACATTACAACAGTGATAGAGTTACTTGAGGAAGAAACAAAGATAGTCGATGAGGGTAAAAGCAAAAGGATTGTTGTGGTGGATGACTTTAATTTCCCAAAATTGACTGGGACTTCTTTTGTGCCAAAAGCTTAGATCGGGCAGAATTTGTTAGGTATATCCAGAAGGGTTTCCTTAAACAGTTTGTAAATAGTCCAACCAGAGATGAGGCCATACTAGATTGATTTATTTAGTTTATTTAGAGATACTGCATGGAACAGGCCCTTCCAGCCTAACGAGCCGTACTGCCCAGCAACCCACTTATTTAACCCTAGCCTAATCACAGAACAACATACAATGACCTACTAACCTACAATGACCTATTAACCTACTAACTGGTACATCTTTGGACTGTGGGAGGAAACTGGAGCACCTGGAGGAAACACAGAGAGAACAAACAAGCTCCTTACAGATGGCATCAGAATTGAACTCTGAACTCAGACACTCTGAGCTGTAATAGTGCTGCACTAACGGTTACATTGCCATGGCGCCCACAGTAGTTTCGGGAAATGAGCCTGGACAGGTAATTAGTGGGAGCACATTTTGAGAACAGGAATCACAACTCTGTAAACTTTCAGTTACTTATGGATAAAGATAAGACTGGACCTCAGGGAAGGTGCTACATTGGGAGAAGGCTAATACAATAGTATAAGCCAGGGACAACCAGAGTAGTTTGGGAGTAACTGTTATTGGGTAGGTTCACATCCAACACAATAGAGTTGTTTGAAGTCCAGCTGGACAGAATTCAGGATCCAAACGTTCCTGTGAAGAAAGAAGACAAGGTTGGTAAGGTTCAGGGACCTTAGATGACGAGAAATGTTGCAGATTTAATCAAAAAGGAAAAAGAAGCATACGTAAGGTTTAAGAAGGTGATACAGGATCCAATAAAAAAAAAACGGGATTCAGGAAACCTAAAAGGAGCCACATTATGTCCTGGCCAAGTAGCATCATGGACTAATGACAAGGTATTTCACACACTTATTAAATGTAAGAGGACAATAGTGAAAGGGTAGGACCACTCAAGGAGAAAGGAGGAAATTTACGGCTGGATCAGGCAAGTGGGATGAGATACTGAAGGGCAGTGGAGAATGTCTACATGGACTTTAGCAAAGCATTTGACAAGGTCTCTCATGGTAAAATAATTCAAGATTAAGGTACATGGGATCCATGGCAGTTTGGTAGAAGGAACTTAAAATTGGCTTGGCCATAGAAGACAGAGGGCAATGGTAGAAGGGTGCTATTCTGAATTTCTAGATTTGCAAGTAGGGGTGTTCCTCAGGACAGAAGTGTAGGTGAGCTGATTATTAAGTTTGCAGATGACATAAAAAACTGTGGAATTGTGGATAGTGAGAAAGGCTGTCAATAGATACATCCATAAGAGTAAGGAAACCACGTTACTGCAAAATAAAACTTGGGGTAGGCCGTGCTCGGCTGTAGTCACGCCATTACAGGAAGGACGTGGAGGTATTGGAAAGAGCTTCACCAGGATGTTGCCTAGATTGGAGGGTGAGCTATGAAGGAGTGGCTAGACAAACAGATTGTTTTCTCTAGTGTTGGATGCTGAGGGAAGAAGTGATTGAAGTATAGAAAATTATGAGAAGGTGCGTTGTCAGTCTTTTTCCATGGTGGAAATGTCAAATATTAGAGCTTTAAAGTGAGAGGGGGAAAGTTTAAAGGAGAATTACGAGGCAAGTTTGTTTTTTGAAAAGTGGCAGGTGCACTGCCAGGGCAGGGATTAGAACCAAAAACAATTGCAATGTTTAACAGACACATGAATAGGCCATGTGCAAGCAAATGGGATTAGTTTAATATGGTATCTGGTTTGGCACAGATATTGTCTGAAATCTTCTTTAATGTCTATGTGTCCAAAGTATCTAATTGGCTGTAAAGTACTTAGAGATGTTATTAGGTTGTGAAATGAACTAAACATATTTCTCTTATCGTTCAATTACCAACTCAGAGGATCTACATTTCAACTTTACTACAGCAGAAAGCAGATTAAAGAGCTTCAGCCAGTGAAGGAGACCATGAGGCAGTAGATTGTTACAGAAATCCATCTGGATGGGGACTCTCTCTGAGTCCAGTACTACACCCAAACATGACAAACATTCTCCTCTGATGGATGAGCCATCAGCTGTAAAATATTTACATCCACTTTGGCTTTTTACAAACCTCAAATGCCTCAAACACCCTTACAGATAATTAAGTAATGTTGATATAAAAACTAAAAGTATCGGAAATACTCAGGCAATTTTCTTGGAGAGAGGAACAGATCAGTATGGTGATTTTCTGTTAGAGTTGGTAAAGGTTCAAAAATGGATATATTTTTAGTTTCAGTAAAGGGTGACAATGGTGCAGTGGGAAGAACAAAGGGGATGTCTGTAATAGGGTGACACACCCAGAGAAAATGGATTGGTGTAGTCTGCGATAAGCGTGCTAGGGGCAGCGAATGTAGAGGAGGTGTAAATAGGGAGATGAATAAGAACAGAGGAGAAAGGAGAAAAGCAAATGTCAGAATGGTGAGATACAGAAGACTTCAGGCTGGTGACTTTTCTCCCCAGGGCTAAATGGTTTTGTTTCTCTCTCCAAGGATGCTGCCTGATCTGCTATTTCCAGCCACCCTTGATATTCAAGCTTTCCAGCATCTGCAGATTTCTTTTTTCGGATACTAGGATATATTTAGAATAGTCCTCTTTAACCTAACTGGCTCACTAAAATTATTTTAGAGGGAAGAAGTACACCCAGCCCAGCCTTCTCAGCCTAGGACTGTATGTGATTCCAGTTCCCCTAAACCTGAATTAACTCCTAACCACTGTCCAAGGTATCTCCATAAGCCACTGGGTCACAAGGGGGATGAATGGCTAACCTAGGATGCTAGGGTTGGGAATTAAATTCTACACTTGACAGATGCAAGGGAACAGTTTAACGGAACCTCTTTGATTTATTATGGAAGACTCCCACCTTGATGTGAAGTCTGTGGTCAGCTTCGAATATTATGTTCAGTTGGAGTTTCCAAATATCCCTGGGATAGTAAGTTTTATTCCTTCGTGTGAGCTCTGCCACCTCTCCCAGCTCTGTAGGTGTCAGGTTTCCTAGGATATAACTTGAAAAATTCGGTGGGTAGAAGCACCAAGGCTCTCCAGATAGATCCACAGTGACCTTGGCAAAACAACAGCCACGTTCCTCACACAACTTCCGAGAGACGACTCGGTCCCTCTCCGGATAGCAGTCAAATCTATCACGCTCTGGAACGGAGAGGCAGGCATCCTCGTCGCCTTGCTTGTTCTGTGATGGTGAGATGCGTGCCACTGAGTCTGGGTCTGGGTACCCCGATTCCCTGCTGGTCGGCTGCCTGATTGTCTGCCCCCTGTTCCAAAAGTTGATTAAGCCAAGGAGGAGAATGAAAGTGAGCACTAGCACCCATGGGTGCCAGCGGTGACAGATGCTTTGCTGGTTCATCGTTGCAATTGCTGGGACTGCTGTCGAGATTCCGATAACGGCTGCCTGCTGTGGGATCCAGCAAGAATCCCTTCCCGCATTATCTCTCAGCAAAGCTGAAACAGATATAAAAATATAAGTTGTTTTGTTTCCTTTCCCACTTCAAACCTTGCATCCCGTGCTGCCGACCACTGCTGATAAGTGAAAATTCATAGTCACAAACATCTCATGATGCTGAGCTCAGAAATCCATTCATCACATAACAGTAGTAACCACAAGGCATGACCCACGTCAATCAGATCCTAATGACTTAATAGGAACATGATGAGCCACACAAATACACATACACACCCATAGATATACATTAATACATTCTCACACATAAATCAATAGACACACACATGTAAATATGCACTGAATCAGGCAGGTGTACCTCTTGTGTGTACAAATGTTCACACTTACTGACTTCACAGGACAAGTTACCAGAGCAATGAGAAGCAGCAGGAACTAAGAAAAAACAGCCATGCCATTGTTCCTCTTCCTCTCTCTCAAAACCATACTCCTGCTTACACACCCTCACCTGCCCCCCCCGCCACTTAATGCCTTTTGTATCAAGTAATCTACCTAAACTCCTTGTATATTCCCCTCTGCCCTCCGATTCCTAAATGGACATTGAACCCTTGAACATGACCTCACTTTTTTGAGGCGACACTTCACCTGTGAGTCGGCTGGGGTGATATACTGCATCCGGTGCTCCCGGTGCGGCCTTCTATATATTGGCGAGACCCGACGCAGACTGGGAGACCGTTTCGCTGAACACCTATGCTCTGTCCACCAGAGAAAGCAGGATCTCCCAGTGGCCACACATTTTAATTTCACATCCCATTCCCATTCTGATATGTCTATCCACGGCCTCCTCTACTGTAAAGATGAAGCCACACTCAGGTTGGAGGAACAACACCTTATATTCCGTCTGGGTAGCCTCCAACCTGATGGCATGAACATTGACTTCTCTAACTTCTGTTAATGCCCCTCCTCCCCTTTGTACCCCATCCCTTATTTATTTATTATTCCCCCCCACTTTTTCTCTCTCTCTTTTTTCTCCCTCTGTCCCTCTCAGTATAACTCCTTGCCTGCTCTCCATCCTCTGGGCTGCCCTCCCTCCTTTCTTTCTCCCTAGGCCTCAAGTCCCATGATCCTTCTCCCTTCTCCAGCATCACATCCCTTTTGCCAATCAACTTTCCAGCTCTTGGCTCCATCCCTCCCCCTCCTGTCTTCTCCTATCATTTTGGATCTTCACCTCCCCTTCCCGCTTTCAAATCTCTTATTATCTCTTCTTTCAGTTAGTCCTGTCAAAGGGTCTCAGCCGGAAACGTCGACTGTACCTCTTCCTAGAGATGCTGCCTGGCCTGCTATGTTCCACCAGCATTTTTTGTGTGTCTCACTTTTTTAATGTATATTATTTCTGTTTTTTGCATGATTTTTAATCTATTCAATATATATACTGTAATTGATCTACAGTAATTGTATTTATTATTTTTTCCTTCTATATTATGCACAGGCTCACTAATCTTGTGAAGAAATTTCCTCTCATCTCAGTTTTCCATGTCTTACCCATATCCAAAAACTGTGATCCCCTGCTTCCAGATACCACTGTAGGTCGAAGACTCAAGAAACAGATGATATTTATAACTGGCTTGAGAATAAACTGTCCTCTTTAACTACCTCAGTAAATACAAAACCAAAGTGGAAAGAAAGCATCCCCTTTCTAATGGGCTGTCTACAAATAGACTAGCATTTTCCCAACCACCACTGTTGGGCTAATCAGCCAGTAGTTCTCTCATCTCTCCTTCCTCTTTCACAAGCTGGAATTACTACTACTACCTTCTTATATATGAGAACCACTCCATGATCAACAGAATTTTGGAAAATGACACCAATATATCCTCTATTTTTGTGGCTACCTCTTTTAGAACACCGGAATGTAGATTATCAGTATTGGAAATTTAATATTTAATTGGTTCTATTAATTTTTCCAGCAATATTATTTAATCAATACTGAATTTCTTTAATTCCCTCTTCTTGTTAGGCTCTTAGCTCTCTCTCTTATTGCTCGGAAGCTTTCAGTGTTCTATGAAGATAGAAACATAGTGTTTCATCAATATTTCTGTTACCTCTTTGTTCCCTTTAGTCAATTCTCTCTTTGCTGACTATAAGCAGGCACCATTGGCATCAATAATCTTTTTTATTTTGATACTTGTATATGTTTCCATGATTCACTTTTATGTTTCTTGCAAATCATAACTTTGGGCATTTCTGCTAAATTTCCCAGCATCTCATCTGCTCAGGTCAGTTGGAAACACAATCTTCTCCATTTACCTGGGTAACTTTGAATCATCCATGACAAGGCCCACCTGAATATCATCTATTTCACTATCCAAACCACTCATACACTCCACCACTGGTGCACAGTGGCTGCAGAATATCGTCCCTACAAAATGCACTACAGCTATTTCCACAAGCTATTACGACCCGAGACAAGTTCTACAATAAGGGCAAGGGTGAAAAGGAACAACACCTCCAAGTTGAACACCTCCCTGACTTGGAAATACTTAATCACTGGGTCTAAGTCTCAGAATTCCCACCCCAACAACACTCTGGGACCAGGACCAGGACCAGAAGGGATGCAAGAGCAAACAGAGATGAGCAATTAATTCTGGGAAGTGAGCAATACTCACATTGTCTATTGCAACCAAGTTGTGTACCCAAATTAGTATGATATATCCGCATTTGGGCCAAATCCCTCTCAACCATTCCTCCCCATGAACCTGTCCAACATGACTTTTAAACATTGAAACTGTCTCCATATCTTTCACTTCTTCTGGCAGCTCATTCCATATACCCACCACCCTCTATATGAAAATCCTTCCCCTCTCATCTTAAACCTTTGCCCTCTAGTTTAGACTGCCCTATTTGGGGGGGGGGGGGGGGAAGAGAACAAAGATCGTGAATATTCACTTTATCTATGCCCCTCATGATTTTACAAACTTCTGTAAGATCACTCTTGGGAACAAAGCCTCGGCCTATCCAGTCTCTCCTTATAACTCATGCTCTCCGCTCCCAGTAAAATGAATGGAAATTAATTCTGGTTGGGTTGAGTTGTTCTCAGATCTTGCCAATCCATTTGCAAACGTTTTGTCACCGCAAAAGGCAGCAGTGTTTCCTGGCTAAGACTCCTGGGTGCAATGAAAACATTACAATCGTCAGAAACATCATCAAAGGGTCCAAAATGAACAAGGAAGAACTTGCAGTCACATTTGTGGATTTGGCAAAGGCCTTCGATTCAGTAGGCCATAACTGATCCAAAAATTGTTGCAGAGAGTGGGGGCACCCAAACGCCTTATGAAACTGGTTGAGTATCTATACACCAACACGACAACGGTAGTGAAACTTGGCAAGGATAAAACCATTAAGATCAACATAAAGAAAAAGGTTAAACAAGGAGACCCCATGTCACCCATTCTATTTAAAATCACAATGGACCCATGAATAAGCACACTGGAACAGAGGGGAGGTGGAGTAGAAATCACTATGGCAGAAGGAATATCCAGGAGCACAACACTAGCGATCACCAATGATACAGTCCTCGTCAGTGGCTCCAATAATGGGATGGTGAAAGATCTGAACATCCCAAAGACCTTTTGCAAGGCAACTGGGTTGGAAGTAAGTGTGAGGAAAACAGAGAGTTTTCACTTTGTCAGCAAGAGAAAGACACATATATATCCGTACGAGGAGACATCATCAGTGCGCTGTTCATTTGTGGTGTGTCCTCCGAATGCTTGGCCTTTATATACTGAAGATCAGAGAACAACTCAACCCAATCGTCAACCATCTGAACTACACATTTCCAGAGTTATTTGCTGCAGTGACCAATCTCCAGTCTCCTTCATAATTTGTTACAGGTTTGTTTCCTCATTCCATTCGGTTAGTAACCAAAATAATTGCTAATCAAATCAAGAATACCTAGTCTGCTAAATGAGATTTGCTCTCAGTCCAGTGATGATCCAGGCAACCCAGGAGGCCAGAATCGAATGGTAAATTCAGGGAGCACAATTACTGACATTGTCCTTGTACCTGGGGCATATGGGTTTCTGGCACAGGTTGGCTGTTTATTTTGGACACAAACCAGCCAAGTACCTTTGAGAAAAAGGTGGTCCTATTTCAGACTGTATGGAAACTGCACTGGACAAGAGATAGGTGACTAGCAGTAACAATAGACAAAGCTAGTGCTATCTCCCAGAGTGGTTACCATTACCCAATGGAGTCAGAAAGGAACTTGCTTATTATTCCACAGTACCTCACACCTAGCTGCCCCAATTACCATCTGACTAGTCAGATCTCTCTAGAAACACCATGTCAGTGCCAGCATGTCACATGAGCAGTTCGTCTCACACTGATGGATATCCATCTCAGAAGCACCCTGTAATGTATACTATTTAATTCATTTCACTGTGCACTGGCCTCCTTTATAAACAGAGGACATGAATAGGAGACATTTAGAGGGATATGGGCCTGCCAGGGGCAGATAGGATGAGCTCACTGGGCATGAGCAAATTGGGCCTATTTCCATGACGTAGGACTCCCTGATTCTAGGTTACTTGGAAGGCCTGGAGCTTAGATAACATTCTGTTTTGAAGTATAGCCTCTGATGTAATACAGAAAATGTGCAAGGAGGTATCTGCAGGAAGGAAGATCCCAAAAACAACAATGTGCTGAAGAAACTAACTCTGGTTGATTGCTGCAGTGACTTATCTCTCATTTTGTTAATAATCTGTTACAGGTTTGTTTCCTCATTCGAATCAGACCAGGACCTGGCCAACGAGTTCACAATAGACCTAATCCCTGTACAGGTTCGTGTCAGGCAAGGCTGTCTCATTGCTCTGACACTATTATTAACCATAATGCTGCACTTGACCAACAAGCTTCCTATTAGAGCAGAACTGAATCCACAGGACTAATGTGAAAATGTTCAACTATAACACTACCCTTGCCGAACCAGGGTCTCCCCAACCTTAGTAGCTGAGCTGCAGTGTACAGGTGAAGCTTGTATTTGAGCACATCCAGAGTTCAAGCTCCGAGATATCATTTACTCATTCACTGAAGCACACAAGGGAAAGGACCTTACGCTCACCTAGAAAAACAAAAGGTTCTTGATGAATCCACCATATTTTACTCTCTAATAAACAAAGGTTTCCTGATAAGACCCTGGAAATTATGGATTACACCCACATCTTGGGAGCCACCTTTCAACGAATCATATGTCAATGATGTAATTCATTATTAGCTTCAATGTACCAGCACAACTTTTACACAACCAAGGAAAAGGATGTTGAACATCAAGACCTCAAACCTGGCACCAAGCCTACCGGACAGTGGTGACCCTGCCCTTCTCCTAAGATTTTGCTCATCCTCAACAGACAGTGGAGAGAACACACAACCTTTACTATAAGAACAAGAGAACTGAGGATCCTCTCCCAGACTAACATCCAAGACAGTAATTATGCTCAGTCAGTTCCTTTGGATCGGCCACCTTGTTCACATGCCTGACAACAGTGCATCAAAGCAATGTCTTACTACAGGCTCTGTCACTAGAAGAGATTTTCAGCGGACAGAGGAAAAGATTCAAGAAAATGTTCAAAGCCTCCCTGAAAATTGCAAAATTCCCAATGAATATTGGGAATCCCTGGCCTTGACTGGAACATTCAAAATGGGGAAGAAACATTCAGACTGGCATAGAGAACACTGAAGATGTGCATCAGGATCATACATTGTAAAAAACAGCAGAGGGACTGCAACACCTCCCAAAGCATCATGCACCTCCTGTCCCAGTTCTGGAAGAGTCTGCGATTCCCACTTTGGTCTCACTTGTCATCTTTGAACCAGAACAGAATTAAGTCATCCATAATCCTAAGGAACTGCCTGTTGCCAAGGGTGGATTGTGGTAAATATTGACAAGGATACCCAGCAGAACTTCCCTCAATTATTTTTGAAATGATGCAATAGGATGTTAACACATAACTGAGAGAGGAGCCTCGCCCAAAAGGCATGCATGATGACATAATTCTGCAGCTTGTTTCATTTGTAAATAATGTCACAAAATACAAAGCCCTTACATAGCCTCACATTAGATTGAAATTACTTCTGTTGATCCCCACCAACTTACTTACTGCCTGTTAAGCCACTGGTGTTTAGGGCAGCAATGAAGATCCTCTACTTCTCTACGTATAGAAAGATTCTTCATTGCTGTTTCCATCACAATTTTTTTGAACAGTCAGGGTTAACAACTCTGAGCTAAACCCCGAACCTGGACAACCAGTGGACTACTGTTAATCTGTCCTCTATCCATTAACCTGTTTAACTTGGGCGACCCTACCAAGAGCCAAAGCACAAGGCCCTGACTCCAGTCAACATAGCTTTCTGGGTCACTGAGGCATGCAGGACTCCAAACCCTATGACAAACATCCTGACCAACCGGAGCATTAACCTTGCCTTTCGTTTAAATTCCATATCATCCCAACAAAAGTGCATTACTCCTGCTCACTTCCTCACTCTGTAGAAATTGTCTATCATCTCCATCTTCTATTTAACCTTTCATCTGATGTTATTTCCGTCAATTTGCTTCAGATATCCCCTTCACCCTGCTAGGTCTTCCTACAATCTATGCACAGAGTACTTTCGCCTTCTTCCATGATAATCTATTTACTTCTTCCACTAATTTTTTTTAGAATATTTAATAATAGTTTTCACTTAGATAATTGAGTAAGAGGATCAAGAGTCACATGTTGGTTGAGAGAGTCTGAGAGAGCATTTTCCAACTGGTTAGGAAGTGGAATAATTTTGAGATCAGGAACAAGACAGCAATACTCAGCTTCAACCAAGAACTGAAACAGTGCCATTAAAACTCCCTCACAAATGTTCAAACCATACTCATTGCAACCCCAGCACTATACATCACGTCATAACCCTATAAATAAACCATCTGTGGATCCCATTTTTCTGCAAGCTTCATGTCAGAACCCTATAAATAAACCATCTGTGGATCCCATTTTTCTGCAAGCTGATCACCTGACAGAGCTCTGCATGTTATCATGGAAAATTTCATCTCACTCATTGACTTGAAGCAGCAGGAAAGTATTACACACTATTGGAGTTTGAATGGCACCAAAGAGACATAGAGCTCAGGCAGGTCAATAGACTTGAGAAGCAGATCAATCATTGGGGTCCAAATGAAAATATTAACTGCCAACCATTGATTTTCTTCCACAGATGCTGCTTGACCCTTTGCATTCCTCCAGAATCTGGAGTGTTGCTCCAGATTCCAGCATCTGAAGCCTTTTTGTGTCTCCTGTAGACCAATGATTAAATAGCAATGTGGTTCACGGGGTTGAGCAGGACAAGTGCTATACTTGCCCCTTTACCTCCTCCCTCACCACCTTTCAGGGCCCCAAACAATTTGTCCAGGTGAGGCCACACTTCACCTGCAAGTCTGTCAGGTTCAACGATTGTACCTGGTTGCTCCCGGTGCAGCTTCCTCTACAACAGTGAGACCTAGTGTAGATTAAGGAACTGCTTCGTTGAGCACCTTCGCAGTATCTGCCACGACAGGCAGGATTTCTCGGTGGCCACTCATTTTAATACTACTCCCCATGCCCACTCCGACATGTCAGTCCATGGCTTCCTCTGCTGCCATGATGAGGTCACTCTCACAGTTGGAGGATCAACACTTCATATTCCGTCTGGGTAGCTTGCAACCTGATGACTTGAACATCAATTTCTCTAGCTTCTAGAAGTTTCTTCCCCCACCCCCTTCTCTTTTTCCATTTCCCTTTCTGGATCTCCTCTTACTCCTTCACTTCTCCTCATCTACCAGTCTCCTCTCTCTGGTGTCCCTTCTCTTTCCCTTTCTCCTGTGGTCCCCTCACCTATCAGAAACCTCCTTCAGCTCTTTACCTCTTCCATCTTCTCACTTCATACTCTCTCCCACACCACCTTCCTACCTTTTCCCTCACCTTGTTTCACCTATCACCTGCTAGCTTGGACTCCTTCCCTTTCCACATTTTGATTCTGGTTACTTCCCCTTTTCTTTTCAGTCCTGAGGAAGGGCCTTGGTGTGAAACTTTGACTGTTTATTCCCCTCCTGACCTGACCCCCAGCATTATGTGTGTGTTACAATGTGAATTAGCTGGAAAAGGAGGTGGGCTAATGAGACTAGAAAACGGTATGGTGTGAGTAGGGTCAAGGGGGTGTGGGTGAGGGGAATTAGGGGAAGTGAGTAGGGGGATGAGGGTGAGTGGGGCAGCATTGAGGTGGGTCGGAGATGAGGGTGAGTGGGGGCAGGATTGAGGCAACTGAGGGAGACGAAGGTGAGTGGGGTGTGGACGAGGGGGAGTGGGGAACAGGCGGAATGGGGATGAGCTGGGACAAGGGGTAGTGGGAGGGGATGAGGGGAGTGGGGGAATGGGAGAAATGAGGTGGAGTGGGGAAATGAGGTAGAGTGAGGGACAGGGGGAAATGGAGTGGGGTGGGGACAAGGGGAGTGGGGGAATGGGGAAATGGAGTGGAGCGGGGACAGGGGAGAGGGGGAATGGGGAAATGAGGTGGAGTGGGCATGGGGAGGGGGGAGTGGGGGAAATGAGGTGGAGTGGAGTGTGGGGAGGGGGGAGTGGGGGAAATGAGGTGGAGTGGAGTGTGGGGACAGGGGGAGTGGGGAATGGGGAAATGAGGTAGAGTGGGGACAGGGGGAAATGGAGTGGGGTGGGGACAGGGGGAGTGGGGGAATGGAGAAATGAGGTAGAGTGGGGGACAGGGGGAAATGGAGTGGAGTGGGGACAGGGGAGAGGGGGAGTGGGGGAAATGAGGTGGAGTGGGCATGGGGAGGGGGAGTGGGGGAAATGAGGTGGAGTGGAGTGTGGGGACAGGGGGAGTGGGGAATGGGGAAATGAGGTAGAGTGGGGACAGGGGGAAATGGAGTGGAGTGGGGACAGGGGAGAGGGGGAGTGGGGGAAATGAGGTGGAGTGTGGAGAGGGGGAGTGGGGGAAATGAGGTGGAGTGGGCGTGGGGAGGGGGAGTGAGGAAATGAGGTGGAGTGGAGTGTGGGGACAGGGGGAGTGGGGAATGGGGAAATGAGGTGGAGTGGGGCAGAGACAGGGGGAAAACGAGTGGGTGTGGGGGTATGAGGCGAAGGTGGGGACTGGGAGCGAAGGGGAGGAATGAAGCAGGAGTTGGAGGGGGATTCGAGGCCGGCCTGGATCGGGGTTAGGCCGGGGCCACAGAAGGTTCGATCACTGGAGTCAGGCCGGGCGATGGGCCTGAGGCCTCCTCCCTCCGTGAGGAGCTGCGGGCGGCGCTGAGGTTCGGCCGGCCGCCGCCCTTAAACGGGTCCTACAGCGGGTGCTCCGCCTGGGCCTTGCCGGCAGTGAAGGAGCCGGTCGTGGTCAGCGGGAGACGGGAGGGAGGAGCCCGGACGCTGTCAAGATCCTCCCTGCAACCGGCGCCGCCGGATCTTTGACCGGGGAGACAGAGCTGAGAGTCCTGGTCTTACCTGCAGGCCAGCGTCTCCCCGCGCCGAAACAGCGACCTGCGCACCCAGGCAGGGTGGAGAGAGCCGGGGAGGGGGTGGTGTTGGATTGGAACAAATCAGCAAAACGTTCCCAACAAAAAAAAACTGCATTTGTGGGGTGCGGGTTCCAAATAGCCTTATCTATGGCAATGAATCATCACAGAAATCCTCTTCAGCATCCCGTATTTACAAGATTAGTGGTTTATATTCGAAGTTATAACATCCAAAAAAAACTTTGTTAAAGTCAAAATTGAAATATTTAGGTTAGTGAGATGCAGGTCACCGGTTGGCTAAGGCAGCTAAATAATAAAATAACAGGCAATTACGTTGTATCATCAGTCCTGGGCTCACTCACCTACTTTGGATTTAAAAACCTGTTTGGTCTTTTCAATATTTATGTTTGTTTTCACGGTTCTCCACATTTCCTCTCTCTAACTTCACCCGATTTTTCTCTTCCTCATTCAATCCCCTCTCTTCCTTTCCCCTATCCCCTGCTAAAATGTAATCTTAGACTTCCAATACAGTTGGTAGTGAATTATCAATATTGGCTGTTAAAGTTGTAACCTTTTAAAATTCTCTTCCTTGATTATTCTAACCTTACTTCTTTGACTAAAGACTAAGATTTAGATGTTGTTACAGAGGATCTTAGCACTCTATAAAGGTGCAAACTGCATTTTAAGTTAGTACCTCAGCAATTATCCAAGGCTCCAAGACCATCCAAAGACAATAATATCAGGGTTCTCTCCACCGTGTATGTGTAAAGGATAACCTAATCAAAATAAACTCTTCTTGGGCTTCCAGCCGGGTACAGGTATCAGTTGCAACTGATGTTTTGATGACCAACTCTGCCAACTTCATCTTATGAATCTTCATTCATAACCTAACCTTTCATAAAAAAGATCTTTGGAAACGTTGGAGTCACTGGTTAATCCAGTGTTAAAGTTCCCAGTTGCCTTAATGTGATGTGATGCTGCCCACACCCGAATCCCCTCCATTTCCCAGACATCGCCCTCACCCCATAGAGTTCTTCTTGTCCTTACCTACCACCCCATGAGCCTTGTATCCAACACATCATTCTCCACAGCTTCTGCCATCTTAGATGGGATCCTATCACCAAACACACCTTTATCATTTTTTTCTTAAGATGGCACCAGCGACCAACGTGATGTCCTGCAGACTGTAAAACTAAACTGCTACTTCTTCTAAAAATGCTTCTACTACGAAACTGTGATTGGAGCCTGTAATTTACACATTGATGATTTTTGGGCCGACAGAGCAATCTGACACATTTGATGCCTCTGGGGTATTTCAGCAAGGTTGAGAGTGGAGTGTTTGGCCTAAAGGCAGAGCGTGAACCCATTATTGGCTTCACCGATTAAAGCATCAAGCAAGATTGAAATGGACAAGAGCAAATGGCGAGTAGATGTTCAACGCCATCTGCCTATGTTGACCGGTCTCCCTCTCTCTCTTACTTGCTGTTGCCATAGAAAGCTGCAGGAGTCTTGGGTCCTGGTTTGCAGAGTAGCTGTGGCACCTTTTTTGGAAGACTCTGTGGCCAACGTTACATGGATTCTGGTTATTCTCTGTGATTTGATCGGGGCGCTTCGGCTCGGACTGGCTCTATGACCTGCAGTCTACGATGACAGAGCGCTAAATTGAACTGAACTGAACACTCCTAGACTGTTTTGAGGATTCTGCAGTTTGATGGGCAATATATTATGTGTTATTCTCTCACTCTTTGCTGTTTGCATGCTTTGTTCTTTTTCTAACATATTGTGTGTTTGAGGTGTTTTTTTGTTTCATGGCTGTATCTCAGGGTTGTATACTGTACATATGCTTCAGAAAATAAATGTACTTTGAATCTTTGAACCTTCCCCCCCCCCCACCCAACCCACTCTCTGCTTTCTGCAGGGAAAGCTCCTTCCGTGATCCCCTTGTCCATTTGTGCATCCCCATTGATATTGGCTCATAGCCTCCTCTACTGCCATGAAGTGGCCACGTGGCCACTGTTAGGTCGGAGGAGCAACACCTTTCATTCCGTTTGGATAGCCTCTAAACTGACAATTCAATTCCAATAATTTCTCCCCTCCCTCTTCTCTCCTTTTCTATTCCCCATTCTGTATCCCCTCTTGCACCTTGCCTATCACCTGCCTTCGTGCCCCTCCTCCTTCACTTTTTCCCATGGTCCATTCACCTCTCCTGTCAGATTCCTCCTTCTTCAGCCCTTTACCTTTTCTACTTTTCACCTCCCAGCTTCTCATTTCATCCTCCCCCCCCACCTACATCCCTCTCATCCGACATCACGTATCACCTCCCAGCTTATACATCTTCGCCTTCCAACCACCATCTCATTCTGTCTTCTTCCCCTTTCCTTTCCAGTCCTGATGAAGGGTCTCAGCCTGAAACGTCAACTCTTTATGCCTCTCCGTAGGTGCTGCCTGACCTGCTGAGTTCCTCCAGCATTTGGTGTGTGTCCCTCTGGGATTCCAGCATCTGCAGAATCTCTAGTGTTTTTGCCTTCTGGCATCATTGCTTTCTATTTTCCATTCATACTTTGAGATAACAGAAGGTGGTAGAAGGTACTCCATAAATATAAATCCTTGTTGCAACTCTGCAATGCAATACAATGGCAGGCCAGGGCAGTTAAAGCCTCTTTGGTGGGCAGTCATGAACTAGCTAATTTGAAGTGTGACTAGAATCACAAACTCTGGCCAGATGAGATCTGCAGATTTCCTTCTACTTCTGTGAGGAATACATTTCACATTCTAAGTGCTTCAAACAGTGGAGTTGTAGAATCCAGGGAAGTGTATTTTATACTGAATGGTGAACGAGAAACTGGTGCAGAGACAGAATATCACAAACCAAGCCATAGTGCTACAGATGAAAAACAGGATTCTCATCAGAGCAGCAACATGTACCTTTTTAAACACCCTCCACAGAATCCACAAGCTCTAGTTACCTCTGTACTCCAGCCCTTTATTCGTTCTATCAATCAACCCAGCTCTTTACTTCACCTCCTTCCTCTCTCTCACCTGCCACCTTGCACTTCTTCCTCCCCTCACTCCAGCACCTTACTCTGAGTTCTTTCCCCTTCCTTTCCAATCATGATGAAGGGTCTCAGCCCAAAATGTTGACTGATTATTCCCATCCATAGATGCTGCCTGATCTGCTGAGCTCCTCCAGCACACTGTGTGTATTACTCCAGAGTTCCAGCATCTGCCGTACCTCTTGTGTCTGTAGTTATCTCACATTGGGCAATCAGAGTGGCATCCTGGGCAGACAATGACAAGAGTTGCAAACAATCCCTTCACTCTGGATTTATCTCTCTCACACAAATCGTGTTGATAGCCACATTATTCAAGCAGATATTTTGTTCAATTTACAAAATTTCAGTATAGAAACTAAATGTTCAGCATGAGATTGTAAATGTGGTCCACACAAACCTCGTGCTTGATGCAGAATGGGTGAAACTGCTCATGTATCTGGTCATGATGGCTCAATGCAAGATCCTTAATTATTATGACCACTAGATGGCATAACAGGGCAACCTTATGCAGGTCCTTCCTGATTCACAGTGAACCAATCATAAACTGGGCAGCTGCAAGTCAGAATTGCAGCCACAAAGAGTTCCAGACAGTAGAAGTTGCTTGCAGTCCAGTAAATCAATCCATTTAATGTCCCAAACACCTATATGTAC
This sequence comes from Mobula hypostoma, assembly GCF_963921235.1. Taxonomy (NCBI): domain Eukaryota; kingdom Metazoa; phylum Chordata; class Chondrichthyes; order Myliobatiformes; family Myliobatidae; genus Mobula; species Mobula hypostoma. The sequence goes on along the minus strand of NC_086105.1, from coordinate 90,716,353 downwards.
CAATCTGATGGCATGAATATTAATTTCTCCTTCCGGTAAAAAAAATCCCTCACCCTCGCCTCTTCTATTCCCCATTCTGGCCTCTTACCTCTTCTCACCTGCCTATCACCTACCCTGGGTTCCCTCCTCCTTCGCTTTCTTCTATAGTCCACTCTCTTCTCAGATTTCTTCTTCTCCAGCCCACCTGGCTTCACCTATCACCTTCTAGCTATCCTCCTTTCCCCTCCCCCAGCTTATTATTTTTGCATCTTCCCCCTTCCTTCCATTGCTGAAGAAGGGTCCCAGCCCGAAACGTCAACTGTTTATTCATTTCCACAGGTGCTGCCTGACCTGCTGAGATCCTCCAGCACTGTATGTGTGGCTCTGCATTTCCAGCATCTGCAGACCTTCTCAAATGTACGGGCTGTACATTTTGTAATCTGGGTCACCTGTCATCCTTAAGGATGTCTGACTAATTTATAATAGTTCTTTGAGGATATAGTTGGTAGACAACATTAGAGAGTTCCAGCAGATGTGGTGCATTTAGATTTTCAGCAGATAAGATCCGATGTGGTTTAAACATATGAATGGGGGGAGGGGTAATCTACTTATGTGAATTGAGAATTAGAATCAATCAGGTTTATTATCACTGACATATGTCATGAAATTTGTTGTGTTGCGGCAGCAGTACATAGAAATTACTGTAAGTTACAAATTAAATAGTGCAAAAGGCAAATAGAGAGGTAAAGACTGAAATAACGAGGTGGAATATACAGGCCTTTCGAGGCTTAGCAAGTTGTAACCACATGGATTGCTTCTTGGGCCCTCTAATCAGTAGCATAGTGGTTAGCACAACGCTCTACAATACAGGCTACACGGGTTCAATTCCCGGCGCTGCCTGTAAGGTGTTTGTACATTCACTCCATGACTACGTGGGTTCTTCCATGTGCTCCAGGTTCCTCCCACAGTCCAAAGATGTACCAGTTGGTAGGTTAATCGGTCAATGTAAATTGTCCCAGGATTAAACCGGGGCTAGGATTAAATCAGGGATTGCTGGGCAGTGTGGCTCAAAGGGCCTATTCTGTCCACACTGTATGTCAATAAATAACTAAATGCCAATCTATATCAGTGATGGGACTAAAGAGTCTGCTGATGATACAGACCTAGCTGGAGGGAACACAATCGAGAGGGTTCAAATGGACAGGGACAAGCTAAGTAACTGGATGAGAAATAGATAATGTGACCGATGAAATATGAGGTCACCTGTCTATGCAATAAACAGTTTTAAATGCTGAGATTGCCATGTTGGTGTTCAAAGGGACCTGGGATAAATGTAATGCACATCACTGAAAGCCAAAATGTAGATGCTTCAGGAAAATAGGAAGGCAAATTGTACATTGATCTTTATAAGAGACTTTTGGTAAATAAATAAAGTATCACTGCCATGATGTGGGGCCTTAGTGAGACTGTAACTGGGGTTTTAGCCCCCTTCATCAAGAGGATGGAGTTGACATTATGAAGATTGTAATATAGATTCATTCTGGTCAAGATGGCGTCCAGCTGCAATATCTGCCAATATCTTCGATCAGACTGAGTTGCTTTTTAAGGTTGTTATGTCATCAGCAACAATGAATATAGAATTGAGTCAAGGTTTATAAACAAACATAAACATTTATTAAACTCTGCTCAACAATAGTGAAAAGTATTCAAACGACTAACTTAACTGGAAGTTAACTGCTATAAGGCAACTCTGGAACAGTTCTTAAAGTGGTAAATTCGAACACAGTCTTAAAGTGACTTACACAGTCAATAAGGAGAGACTTCTCTGGAAACGGATTTCTTCGAAGACGTGACGTTACCACTGATTCTGTCCAAAGGATTCACGACGAAGGAAATAAAATTGCTTAAAGGAACTGACCTTTTCCTGGCGAATGAACACTGCACAAACCTTCCTGTTCTTACAGGGGTTATCTCAGATGCAGTTCGCTATTTCTGAACAAGACTCAATAAGGTCGATCCTGTATTAAACCTCCGAACGACACCAACTTTACTCAATCTTCAGGTTCCCGTACTTTAGTAAGGTCTTCACTCTCCTCCAATACTAGACTTACAATAGAAAGTAAAACTCCACTCCACTAAAACTCCACAAAACGTCTTGAGACGAATACGCAGCATAACGGAGTAACTGACGAATTAAACAATGAATCAACTGCGTAACAGGGATTTCCAGTTATATACCCGTTGAGAACATGTCATCACGTGACCTCACACTGGCGGGAAAATTACAGCACCCCACCATCACAAGACCATTTCATCATGCTCACAAGATACTCAATTACATCATGGTCATAAGACAGTCACAAGATACCCACGAGGTATGTAACAAGGTTCATAGGGGTGGTTTTGTCAAAGAGAAGGGTCAGGTTAGGGTTTAGGAACAGGAATGATGGGGAGATAGAGATTGAGGTAAATAAATGAAGAGCCTGGGCCAGAGTTTGAGTCCAGGTCGAAACGCTCCGCAGTCCAACATCAGCAATTCGGAAGTCATGTCACAGGCGCTGAGGAGACCAGAGATTCCCAGGTCAGAGATTGGTCGTACGGGTGTCAAGTCCCGGGCACATGTGGGAGTCACAAGGGCCAGTGACAACACTCCCCCACCTCCCCCAAGGTCACCAGGGTCAGGCATCTGTGTGAGTCTGGAAGTAGAAGGCCAAAGGTCAAACCCAACAGTCCACAGGGCAAAAATGAAGGTGGAAGTCCAGAGGTAAAAGGCTGAAGGTAGAGGCCCAAAGAAGTCATGAGGTGACCGGGGTTGCAGGTCCATGTGAGTCTGGAAGCTGAGGCCAAAAAGCCTGACCTATGATCAGTTCTGGGGTGTAATCGAAGCTGGAGGCTCGATGTCTGCAAGTGAGAGAACCTAAGGACAGGACTGGAGACCTGGAGGTTGCCTGTCTGGGCGGGTGGAAGGATGGTGGGGATGTGAAAGGGGCTTGTTTTGTTGTTGTTACTGCTGGTGTTGTTCTGTGGAACATTGTGGGCACGGTGTGTTGGCAACACTTGCAGACTGCTCCCAGCACATGCTCGGCTGTTTACACAAACGACACATTTCACTCTATGTTTCAACTTACATGTAAAAAAATAAAGCTGATTCTTCACCTGGCCAGTTCTGAGATGGCTGGGTTCCAGGTTGTGCAGAACATAAGTAGTCTAAGGTTGTATTCCCTAGAGTTTGATAGGAGGTAATATTTGAAAAAATTTTAGAGGACAAGGCAGAGTGGATGAAGAAAGACTATTTCCCCAAGTAAAAAGCCTGGACCCAAGGTTACTGAATCAGAATAAGAGTTATTGGAATGGAATTGGGAGTTCTGTCAAGATTCATCATGGTTTGCTATGGCAGCTGCCCTGCATGTGACCACAAGAAATTGCAGGGAGCTGTGGACACAACTCAGCACTTTGTAGAACGAAGGACTCTGTCTATACTTCTCCCTGCCTTTGTAAAGCAGGCAGCATCATCCAAGAGCCCATCCACCACAGACAATCTCTCTTCTCCCCCCTTCCATCAGGCAGAAGATACAACAGCCTGAAAGTACATAGCACCAGGCTCAAGAACCCCACCGTTATAAGACCATTCAGTGATACCACCGTACGATAAGATGCATGTTAACCTTGCAATCTACCTCATTATGAGCCTGCACCCACTATCTACTTTTCTCAGTAACTGGTACACTTTATCCTGCATTGATATTGTTTTATCTTGTTCTACCTCAGTGCACATTGTAATGATCCGATCTGAATGAACAGTACACAAGATAAACTTTTCACTGTATTTCAGTACACGTGACAACAATGAACCAATTCCACAATAAGGTTTAGACCATTTACGACTGAGATGAGGATAAATTTCTTCACACAAGTAGTGGTGAATATTTGGAATTCTCCACCCCAAAGGCTCAGTTGCTGAATTTATTTTAAGCAGAGTTTTGGTAGATTTTTTTTCTATTTTAAGGGAATCAGGGGATTATGGGGACAGTGCAGTAAAATGAAGCAGAGGTAAATGATTAGCCACAGTCTTGATGAATAGCAGAGCAGGCTCAAAGTGCCAGATGGCCGCCTGCTGATCCTAATTCATATATAGGATTAGACTCAGAATGCTTTAGCGAGGAAGCCTATTGCACGAAATCAAACTGGTAGTATATGCACATGATGTTCCCACACAAGGTAATGTGAAAGTGATCTGATAATTGCTTTAATTGTGTTTCCGAACAGGGATATTATGCTGTTATTTTTCAAAATAGTCACAGGATCTTTTACAGGTACCCAACCAGTTTGTGTCTGAAAGACAGGATCAGTAAGATTCAAAGATTATTTTTATTATCGAAGTATGCTTGTGGTATAGAACCCTGAGATTCGTTTCCCCACAGACAGCCATGGAACAAAGAAAACCATGGAACCCGTTCAAAGAAATACAGCAAACTCCCGTCCCCCCACACGGAAATAAAAACCGCCGAAGCGGCAACAAATAAAAAAAAGAGCAAAAAAATACAAAATATAAAACACAAATTCTGAAATGCCCGCTTCGCTGCCACTGCTACTGTGTAGTAACCGGAATCTCCAGTGCAGAAGGCCCCGAATCCTCGGCTTTGCTTGTTTCAGTGGCCGGGGCAAAGTCGAAGGCGCTCAGCAGAGGTTGGCGCTCGGGAGGCTGTATTGGAGGAGCTGGTTGGAAGCTCGAAGTTTTCGGATGGACGGACTCAGTGTCGGCTGTGGTCGGCTGCTTCCAAGGCATCGGCGAGTTGACGGTGCCTGGAGGTTTATGGCAGGGAGTTTCTCCCTTTTGCCCCCTGCTATCAGGGACTCGGGAGTCGATCCACTCGGGGACTTTGAGGCTTTTTTTACCGTGCCCATGGTTTGTTCTTCATCAAATTATGGTATTGCTTTGCACTGCTGTAACTATATGTTATAATTATGTGTTCTGTCAGTGTTAGTCTTTGGTTTGTCCTGTTCTCTGTGATATCACTCCGGAGAAACATTGTATCATTTCTTAATGCATGTATGCATTTCTAAATGACAATAAAAGTGGACTGAGTGTTCTCATAATCTAATCTAATCTAAATTTGAAAGAGTCCACATATATTCAGTTCACTCAGTGTTCATTAACTGCAGGCCACTCCAATTCAAAATAGTAACGAAATAAGGATGACCAGAAACCAATCATAACGTGAACAGCAGAGTCCAACTCACAGTCGTGTCAATTAAACCTTGCCCAAGAAGTCCAACACTGGGACCTTCCTTTGGGAATAGCGAGCAAGAGGCTGGTAGATGGCGCCAAAGGATCCTCTCACCTTAGGCGCTCGCCTTAATGATTCCATTCTTCCTCGGAACTTTAATCGGCGACAGGCGGCACGAAATGGGGTTGATTGTGGGCTGGCGCCCCATCTCCAGGCTTCTTGGCTTCGAGGCTGTACATTTTGTCTGAAGCCTCCCGAAACACCCTCAAAGGCAGCACAGTGCCAGATCGCTCAATCACTGGAAAACACACACCACTAGGTCCAACAGTAGTAGAACCACATTTGGAAAAAAAAAGACAAAAGAAATGAAAGAAGTAGCTTTGTTAACCATCTGGAGGATATCGCCGTGTATTAAGTGCATCTTCAGCTCTGGGTACCAAGTGACACCCTAACAGGGGTGTTTGTCTCAGTGTCTGGAGTAGGGCTTGAAGCCTCTGACATGCCACCAATTAATCCACAATCAATAGCTTTCAGGTAGCTGTGTAAAAACAGAAGCTGAGATTCAACCTTCACCAGAGTTGCTAGACAAATGGAACAAATCCAGTAAGATTCCATTAACAAAAGCAACAGGAAGCTGCCCCCACACTTTTCATTTTGACTTATAAACTCTACCCCCCCCCTTTCTGTATATACTTTGAGATTTCAACCTAGACCTTTTGACCCCTACACAAAAACTCTTATGTCTCTGTGCCTCAGCAGAAAGCGCTCTGATGGGTGAGATGGCAGGTTCAAGGCACACCCCAGAGTCTTGAAGTGAATTGATAACCAAGCAAGTGATGAAACATTAAACTGTTTTTCTGGCTGGTGTAGCTTCCACAGCACTTTCTTGCAGAAGAGAAAGGGAGTTATTCTGGGAGTTTTAGCCTGTTTTCCTGCAACCACATAATAGTGGTCATAAGTGTGTTTGCCCCGAGAAGCTCATCCAGGACTGCAAGGCTAGATGAACAGATTACAAATATTGCTTAAACCCTGGCCTGGAGGAACACCAACTGCCCTGACGATTGCTCTCTTGCTGGTTTTTGTCCAGCTTGTTCAGAATCCTGCTGCCTGTAAGAGGGCGGTGCCCAAAGCCCAGCCAGTTAAGCACGGGGTTGCTTGAGATCACCCTCCAAACTCATAGAAAGACAAGTTTGACAAGATTCAGGAACCTTGGAAGATAAGATGTTGCAAGTTAGTCAAAAAGAAAAAGAAAGTGTATATAAATAAGGCTAACGAAACTGAAATTGAATAAAGCCCTTGAAGAACATAAAGGAAACAGAAAAGTACTTAATCAAGAAACTAAGAGGACTAAAAGGACGCTTTACACAGGCTGGATGTTGGAGAACTGGGTGACCCAGAGTCTCCCAGGGAAATACATCTGTGTGAAATGTATCCAACTGCAGCTCCTTGAGGACCATTTTAGGGATCTGGAGCAGCAGCTGGATGACATTCAGCTTGTGCCGGAGAGTGAGGAGATAATTGATCAGAGTTACAGGGAAGTAGTCACCCCGAAGGTGCAGGAGGCAAGTAGCTGGTGACCGTCAGGAGAAATGGAAATAGGCGGTTAGAGCAGAGCACCCCTGTGGCCATTCCCCTCGAAGACAAGTATACCGCTTTGGATACTTTTGTGGGGGATGACCTCCGGGAGAATGCCACAGCGACCGGGTTACAAGCACTGAGCATGGGTTCGTGACGCAGAAGGGAAAGAGAGAGAAGAAGGGTGCGGTAGTGATAGGGGACTCAGTAGTGAGGGGAACTGACAGGAGGTTCTGTGGATGTGAACGGGACACCCAGATGGTATGTTGCCTCCCAGGTGCCAGGGTTAGGGATGAACCAAATACCGTACACAACATTTTGGAGAGGGAGGGGGAGCAGCCAGATGACTTGGTACATATTGATAACAATGACATAGGAAGGAAAAGCAAAGAAGTCCTGAAAAGAGAATTTAGAGGGCGAGGTAGAAAGCTGAGAAGCAGGACATCCCAGGTAGTAATTTCTGGATTGCTGCCTGTGCCACGTGCCAGTGAGGGTAGAAACAGGATTATTTAACAGATAAATGCGTGGTTGAGAAGCTGGTGCAGGGGACAGGGCTTCAGGGTCTTGGATCATTGAGATCTCTTCTGAGGGAGGTATGACCTGTTCAAAGTGACGGGTTGCACCTGAACTCGAGGGGGACCGATATTCTCGCGGGCATCTTTGTTAGAGCTGTTGGGGAGGGTTTAAACTAACTTGGCAGGGGGTTGGGAACTGGAGTGAAGGGACTCAGGATAGCACAGATGGTAAAAAAAAGTAAAAATATGGTGCAGTCAGACTGTCAGGAAGGGCAGGCAGGTGATAGGACTTAGTTGCAGCCAGCAGGCTGAGTATCAAATCATTAGGGATGCAGAATCAGAAAGGACAGCAAATACGGTACTCAAGGTGTTGTATCTAAATGCACGTAGTATAAGAAATAAGGTGGATGATCTTGTTGTAATCACTGAATGGTGGCTGAAGGATGGTTGTAGTTGGGAGTTGAATTTCAAGGTTACAGGTTATATTGGAGGGATAGGAAGGTAGACAAAGTGGCTGGTGTGGCTCTACTGGTAAAGAATGGCATCAAATCAGTAGAAAAATGTAACATAGGATCAGAAGATGTTGAATCCTTGTGGGTTGATTTAAGAAACTGCAAGGGTAAAAGGACGTTGATGGCAGTTATATACAGGCCTCCCAACAGTGGCTGGGAGGTGGATCACAGGTTACAACAGGAAATAGAAAAGGCGAGTAAAAGAGCAATGTTATGGTAGTCATGGGAAATTTTAACATGCAGGTTGCTTTGGAAAATCAGGTTGGTAATGGATCTCAAGGAAGTGAGTTTGTTGAATGCCTAAGAGATGGCTTTTTAGAGCAGTTTGTCAGTGACCCTACTAGGGGATCAGCTATACTGGATTGGGTGTTATGTAATGAACTGGAGGCAATTAGGGAGCTTAAGCTAAAAGAACCCTGAGGAACCAGTGATTCCAATATGATTGTGTTCAACTTGAAATTTGATAGGGAGAAAGTAAAGTCTGATGTAGCAGTATTTCAGTGGAGTTAGGGAAATTACAGTGGTATGAGAGAGGAGCTGGCCAAAGTAAATTGGAAGGAGCCACTGGCGGGGATGTCAGCAGAGCAGCAATGGTGTGTGTTTCTGGGAAAATGAGGAAGGTGCAGGACATATATATTCCAAAAATGAAGAAATACTCAAATGGTAAAATAGTACAACCATGGCTGACAAGGGAAGTCAAAGCTATAGTAAAAGCAAAAGAAAGGGCATTAGTGGGAAGAGAGAGGATTGGGAATTTTTAAAAAACCCACAGAGAGCAACTTAAAAAAATCATTAGAAGGGAAAAGATGAAATATGAAAGCAAGCTAGCAAATAATATCAAAGAGGATAGTTAAAGTTTTTTCAAGTATGTTAAAAATAAAAGAGAGGGTGGACGTAGGACCACTAGAAAATGAGGCAGGAGAAATAATAACAGGGGACATGGAGATTGGTGATGAACTAAATGAGTATTTTCCATCAGTCTTCACTGTGGAAGACACTAGCAGTATGCTTGATGTTGTAGTGTGTTAAGGAAGAGAAGTGGGTGCAGTTATTATTACAAGAGAGAAGGTGCTCAAAAAGCTAAAAGACCTAAAGGTACCTAAGTCATCCAGACCAGATGAACTGCACCCTAGGGTTCTGAAAGAGGTAGTGTTAGACATTGTGGTGGCATTAGAAATAATCTTTCAAAAATCATTTGACTCTGGCATGGTGCCAGAGGACCGGAAAATCGCAAATGTCACTCCACTCTTTAACAAAGGAAATAGAAAGGAGATTATAGACCAGTTAGCTTGACCTCAGTGGTTGGGAAGATGTTGGAGTCAATTGTTAAGGATGAGGTGATGGAGTACTTCGTGACACAGGACAAGATAGGACAAAGTCAGCATGATTTCCTTCAGGGAAAATCCTGCCTGACGAACCTGTTGGAATTCACTGGGGAGATTACAAGTAGGATAGATAAAAGGAATGCAGTGAATGTTGTATATTTGGACTTCCAGAAGGCCTTTGACAAGGTGCCACACATGAGCCTGCTTACCAAGTTAAGAGCCCATGGTATCACAGGAAAGTTACTAACATGCTTAGAGCATTGGCTGATTGGTATGAGGCAGCGAGTGGGAATAAAAAGATCCTTTTCTGATTGGCTGCCAGTGACTAATGATGTTCCGCAGGGGTCAGTGTTGGGACCACTTCTTTTAATGCCATATATAAATAATTTAGATGGTGGAATAGATGGCTTCGTTGCCAAGTTTGCAGATGATATGAAGATTGGTGGAGGGGCAGGAAGTGTTGAGGAAACAGGTAGGATGCAGAAAGACTTAGACAGATTAGGAGAATGGGCAAGAAAGTGGCAATTGAAACACAATGTTGGAAAATGTATGGTCATGCACTTTGGTAGTAGAAATAAATGTGCGGACTATTTTCTAAACGGGGAGAAAATCCAAAAATTTGAGATGCGAAGGGACTTGGGAGTCATTGTGCAGAACACCCTAAAGATTAACTTGCAGATCAAGTCGGTGGTGAGGAAGGCAAATGCCATCTTAGCATTCATTTCAAGAGGTCCAGAATACAAGAGCAAGGATGTGATACTGAGGCTTTATAAGATACTGGTGAGGCCTCACCCTGAGTATTGTGAATAGTTTCGGGCCCCTCATCTTAGAAAAGATGTGCTGGCATTGGAGAGGGTCCAGAGGAGGTTCACAAGGATGATTTCAGGAATGAAAGGGTTATCATACGAGGAAAAAAAAAACAAGGTCAGCACGAATAAATTCCTCCATTGATAAATACTACAGTTATATTGACAGTTCTCTTATTTGTTCTGTATCTTATTTAAATACATAATCTGTTAATCAGTTAAATGGTAGTTTGCCATTTTTAGCATATATAACTATTTCCATGAAACAATGGCTAATAGGGGAAGTTGATGTTGTCATTTAAAGTTAAATTGGATAGCTATATGGACAGGAAAGGAATGGAGGGTTAAGGGCTGAGTGCAAGTAGATGGGACTAGGTGAGAGTAAGCGTTCGGCACGGACGAGAAGGGCTGAGATGGCCTGTTTCCATGCTGTAATTGTTATATGGTTATTTAATGTTTGATGGCTCTGGGTCTGTACTCGCTAGAATTCAGAAGGATGAGGGGGGGATCTCATTGAAACCTTTCGAATGTTGAAAGTCCTAGTCAGAGTAGATGTGGAAAGGAAGCTTCCCATGGTAGGAGAGTCTAGGACAAGAGGGCACAGCCACAGGATAGAGGGGCGCCCTTTCAAAATAGATGCGGAGAAATTTCTTCAGCCAAAAGGTGGTGAATTTGTGGAATTTGTTCCCACATGCAGCTGTGGAGGCCAGGTTATCGGGTGTATTTAAGGCAGAGATTGATAGGTTCTTGATTGGACATGGTATCAAAAGTCACGGGGAGAAGGCTGGGAACTGGGGTTGAGGAGGGGGAGAAAAAGGATCACCCATGATTGAATGGCGGAGCGGATTCGTTAGCTCAATGGCCTAATTCTGCTCCTATGTCTTATGGTCTTACAGTCTAAAGTGAGCTATGAAATGTCTTTGGTGAACAAGATTAAGGAGAATCCCAAATCATGATATATGTATATCAGGAGTAAGCAGATAGTGAGGGAAGTGGTAGGTCCATTCAAGGACAAAGGAAAGAAATTATGCATGGAGATGGAGGTATCATGTCGGTGAAAACAGGGAGGGGTTTGTTGATCACAAACATGAGAAAAACTGCAGATGCTGGACATCCAAAGCAACACAAACAAAATGCTGGATGAGCTCAGCAGGCCAGGGAGCATCTATGCAGTCCTGATGAAGGGTCTCGGCCCGAAACATTGACTGCTTAATCTTTTCCATAGATGCTGCCTGGCCGGCTGAGTTCCTCCAGCATTTTGTGTGGGGTATGTTGATATTCTGAAACATGTCTACATTAAGAAAGAGATGATGTAGGTGCCTTGAAAACGATAGGGTGGATGTTCCAAGAATACTGATGGAATCCATCCTAGAATATTGAGGGAGGAAATTGCTGGACTCTTGAGGGAGATCTTTGCATCTCTTTAGCCAAAGGTAAGGTCCTAGAAGACTGGAATTAGCCAATACTATAACTTATCTTCTTGGAAAGAAGGGCACAAGGGTAATCCAGGAAATTATAGACCAGTGAGCTTTACATTAGTGCTGAGGAAATTATTGAAGATTCCGAGGGACAGGATTTACTCACAGTTAGAAAAGCATGGACTTATTAAGGATCATCAGTATGGGTTTGTGCAAGGGAAGTCCTGTCTCAAAACTTGATTCTTTTTGGGGTAATGAAGATAATTCACGAGGGTAGGACAGTGCATATTGTCCACATGGACTTTAATAAAGAAGTTAACAATTGACAATATTTATAGTTGGTTATCAATAATTGGGCCCAGAGTTTTAAGGATGTATACTAAAATTTATCCATACATTCTTCCAGTTGTACTCAGACTTGTCTAATGATGATTGTGCATGCGAGAGGGAATCCCATTAAGAAGGATATCAACCAAGGGGACCCACACTCTATCTTATCTAATTGCATGATGTTTATTGTATTTTAAGTATGTCAAACAAGGAAGAAAGGAAGAAAGATAGAGTGTTTTGAGATATTCATCTCAATCAAGATAACATCTGATGCTACACCCTCGCTTTTGATGCTGTGGCTGCAGTTAGGGATTCTCATAAAGGCATGGGTAACAACCTCAATATTCTGAGAAGAATTTGTCCAAAGAAAAAAAAAACACTATCAAAAACATTAAGACAACAGTTTTTTTTATATTATTTCAAAATACAAGATATTTATTTATAGCAATGTTCCAAGATGGTGTACGAGTAAGATAGATCTAGAGTTTATTGATTCTTGGTCTTACGAAAAGTATTTAGGTACTGAAACCTCAAGACCCATTGTCTCAGGATTTTAGTGAGTATTGCATTGGAAAGCTAACTAAGTGGTCAACTAGTTTGGGAAAGGCCTGATTGAAACCTGCACAAGAGGTAAAAACTGTTAATATTTGTTTGATACTTTGATTAAATTATACATAGATTTTGAACAGAATACCTTAATAGTTACCAGTGAGGTCTTCAGGGGATCAGTTAAGATGTTTTTACATTTTCCTTCAAGTGTGAATAACAGTCTCTTGTATACAAGATATGCAATGGGTGTTTTGAGTTTTCCTATACAGATCACCCAGATGCCCACTTTGATCATTAGGAAGTTGGAGGATTTTAGCAGGGTGAGAAATTCTCTTGTTTTTGGGATATTTATATTTGTCAGAATTGATCTTAATGCAAAGATTCGAATGCATTAAGATCTCACAATTTATAATTTTAGTGATGGAAATACTTGAGTTGGATTTGTATATAACTTTGTTATTGACAATAGTAACATAGGAACAAGTTAGTCCCATAGATTAAAGCTCATGGGATCCACAGTGAGTTAGTAAACTGGATACAAAATTGGCTGAGCATAGTTATGGCATTGGTGGATATGATGTTTTTCCGACTGCAGGTCTGTGACCAATGATGTTCTGTAAAGACCAGTGATGTTCTGTAAGGATTCCTGCTGGGACCTCTGTTAGTTCTAATATACACAGTGTATTGCTGCATTATGGCAGTCGCACTAAATGGCAACTTCTTTGCTTGTAACTTCGGAAACAGCTCTATTTTCATCTTTAATATCTTTATTCTTCCCTTTCAGGGTTCTTTTGAAGGCCCTGACCTGGATTACACGCCGACTTCGGTTCCTTGTGGGAATGGGACTCGTTTTTGGGGTTTCAGGACCAGCCAAGGAGTCAGCCTGAGAGGCGGCCTAGTGTTTGGAAGCCTAAGATCTCGGGGGTCTAGAGATGGGCGGATTGAGGGTCGGTGTCACAGCAGGAGACTCGTGTGTTGTCAGGGAGGCCGGAAAATCTTTCGCTGTGGGCCCGAAGACCCGAGATCTTTGCGATCTTCGGAGATAGAGCTTGTAAAAAGCAACAAAACTGACTTTTTAACATCATAAACCAGCGGGTTGTTGTTATGTCTCCTGCTCACTGTGAAAATGGGGGACACCCCCGTCTCCCTTACTAGGGAGAGAGAGAACCTGTGGGTTGCCGAATGCCGGATAAATTGCGATAGTCTTTGGGGTAACTGCAAGGTCTGTGTCTTCGCTATCACTTAGCTCATGCTTGTACTCGGTAGCAGGTGCACTTTTTGTTTTGCCGGTGGTGGGAGGGGGGATTGTTGCTCGCTGCCATTCATGTGCAGGAGGGGGGAGCGGGGGGTAGAGCTTTGGGGTTCTCACATTTAACTGTCATTCATTCTTTGGGGCACCTCTCTGTTTTCGTGGATGTTTTGAATGTATATTGTATACATTTCTCTGACACTAAATTGAACCTTTGAAATTCATCCTTATGGAATTCACACATCACAACAAACATTTGAGATGCACAATAAAAATTTGTCCAACACACAAACATACACAGAGTTGAACAAGTTTACCAAGAATGAGACAAGGTTGTTGATTCACAGTGGGAGTCACTTATGGGATTTACTCTGTAAACTAATAAAGCAATTTCTTCTATCAGTACTTTTTTAATAATAATTTATCAAACCATGTAATATACATTTTTGGTAATTAAAACAACAGTCCTCAAGAAAATCAGCAAATCCTGTACCTGTATGCAGCATGCCTACAGGGGTGGATGGGATTAGTCAGTGAATGCATCTCTGCATATTTGCTGAGACGCCAGGATTCAACGGCAGAAATAGGAGGGACTAGAATTATGGAAAGTCATGATACGGCCAGTCTTCTAAGAAAACAAACTCCAATTGCAGGGGTATGCTGATATGATGAAAGCATAGAAAGTCTAATGAACAAGTTTGCAGATGATATGAAAACGGATCAAAGTTGAGGGTAGGGAAGAAGGATACCACAGATACAGATCAGATCAACATGATTCTCAACACCCTTTCTGAAGAGTACAGTGGGGCTCCAAAGTAACAGTCTAATCAGTCTGCCCCGTTAGTTGTGTTGCCAATGGTTCGGTACAAGTGCAGGCAACAGCAGCCTGCATTAGGGGAAGCCAACCGTCCTGGTAAGCATGACTCTTTACTTGGTAAGAGAATGAAATGCAACAACCATCTTTGAATTGGCTGGCCTAGGGATAACCTCATGCAGTGGTGGATATCAATTAACTATTGTTGCATTAAGAAGGAGCCTACCATTTTAACTCTGACATTGTTGGTTGAGGTCAATACGATATATTTCAGGCAGGATGTCCCTCTCGTAACACAGACAATGTCTTCATGCCCATTGCTGAGATTCAGATTTTAAAAAACTCCCCTAAAATTGTGGATAGACATGACCTGCTATTGAGCACCCTTCAACCCTCCTCTTCCCGCTGCTCGACCTCCAGTGTGCTGTGCTCAGTGTAGAATCCCTCCCTGCAACTGCATGGTAACCAGGAGAGCCTGGTTTCTGCAACGTCCTGAAATCTAGATCGTCTGTCAGTAGTTCGGCAATCTGCAAGAACGCTTAAAAGTAGCAAATGCTGAATCATGTTGCAGCGGAGGCCAGAGGAATAAACCAGCGACCAAGCCAAAAGTAGTTGATGAACCCCTTTAAATGGTATGGGGTTAGCTGAAGCATTGAGCTTCAAAATGTCAACTCTGCAGTCAAATCAACACTGTGTGCTGGGTGAAATCATAACCTACCTGCAGTGCGAACCATTAGCAGATAGTAGTCTCTTTCATCAATAACTGGTACAATGTCTGCCACTTCAGTTGCTATTTTGGAACCCACTCAGCACCTGCGTCTCCCGAATCACGCCACAGAACTGAATGAATTTTCACCTTAGTTCTGCACAACCCTGCTAAGTTTAGAAATTGTTTCTATCTCAGGAATCACAGGAAACAGAAGGACTTTAATTCTTTCCCTTTTAAAAACTAATTAAAGACAGTAAAATTCAATTTATTTTCTAAAAGACCATATTGACAGAACCTTTGAAATCTGTAATATAGGTTTATTTCCCCCAGTCCATATTGCAGCATTTACACCTTACACAAGATTGGGTATATCTGAGCAATAAACAAAATGCTGAAGGAACTGGATGGGTCAAGCAGATCTGTAGACAGCTGACTGTTCACTTTCCTCCACAGATGGTATCTGATCAGCTGAGTTCCTCCAACATTTTGCTTGTTGCTTCAGATTCCAGCATCTGTCCTCTCGTGTCTCAATTTATACTGACTCCAAATAAACTTGTACCTGGCTCTCAGAATAAGACCTAGATTCAAGAATGGCCTCTCTCAGTCTGCAATTTTCACTCAGCATAAGCTTGGAGACATCTAGGCCACAAGCCACTTACATAGATTTCATCATTGAACAAGTTTACAATGGAAACTGAGAAACTGAATAAAAGGATATATTTTGTACAGCTTACAAGAGACACAATATTTGATTACTACACAATTTCTCCTCAGAATTCCCTAACGTTTTGGCTTGTGAAAGCCCCAGATGGAAACCACAGTTGCTTAAAAGCTACCAGCATTAGTAGTCCTGATCTTTGTTGCAAATGGAGATTCTTCCAGAGTTTCAGCTCTTCAGATGGCAAAGTGAACAGCCCAAGTTGAATAATCAGCCAAGCACCTATGGGGGAGGGGGAGCCCATCCAATCCATCTACAGACTTACCACACTGATCCCATAGATGGAGATTTTCCTCTCTGAACTCAGGAAAGCCAGCTGCAAAATCAATGCTACTCAGTCAGACTTCTGGCCTGGTAATGCAGGCACTTACTAACCACTGCACAAGATAGTTATTGATTGGCAACTCCAGGTTTTTGAGGGTAGATGGGATTAAGAGAGAGGCTCTTGCTGAGCAACAGCATCTTGCTTCTGTGTTATCTCCAGAAGCGTTGTCATATAAGAGCCTTGCCTTAAATCGAAACAAGGATAAACCTTGTCCATTCTATTATTTCAAGACTGCCATCTGTACCTTAATTCCATTTACCTGCTCTGGCTCTTTAATTCAACCTCCTCGTCCGAGGAGAGCCTAGGAGTCAGATGATTTGACAATGGTAATGACACTGGTGGGGGGTAGGGTAGGGGTCTTGGCCATAGTGCGAGCGTACTTCTGAAGGGCCTCATACTTGGTGCGCAAGCCATCAAGTTCCACTCTCATGTTGGCGTTCTCCTGGGCCAGCTTGGCCACCTCCTGCTGGAGATCGGTTCTCTGTCGCTGCAGTTCTTCCTTCTGCGTCACGCGCTTGACCCGACAGCTGGCTGCATAACCCCGGTTCTTCAGTGTCCGCCGCCGCTGCTTCAGCTGGACAATCTCCTCCTTACTTAGGCCCCGCAGGTGCTGATTCAGTTCTCTGACTGTCATGGAGACCAACTCCTGGTCGCTGAGGGTCGGGACATTCTCTCCGGCCTCCTTCTTCACCTATCACCAGAAAACACTTTCAAAGTTCTTGTCTTTCTTGACCTTGATCCCTCTACTTGCTTCCTCACCAGAACAATTCCCCACCCCACCCCCTCCTCACCACACCCTTCTCACAATAACCACCAACCTCCCGCCATTTACTTCCCAAAGACGTCACTCCATAACCTTTATAATTTTCCACTCCATCCAAAAGCACCTCCTGAACACATTACCTCTATCTTAAAGAACATGAGAATAGAATCACTTACGTACCATCCACACTTGAATATCTATCATTGATCCTTTGAAGTTAAGGTCTAAATCTTAAGACTGCTATCCTAGCCACACTGAGGAGTATGCTCAGCACATGGACCACAAGGCCAGAAGTCCCAAGAGGCTGCTGGTGCTGAAACCTGGAGAAACACACAACCTGCTGGAGGAACTCAGTGGTTCAGGGGGCATCTTTAAAAGGAAATGGATAGTTGATGTTTTGGGTCGAACTACTTAGGTGATGAAGAATCTTGATGCAAAACGTCAGCTGTCCATTTCCCTCCACAGATGCTGTTTGACCTGTTGAGCTCCCCCAGTACTTCAGGTATTTGACCGTAAAGCCAATTGAGGATTAGCCTCGGTGGTGATCTTCTTGAAACATTACCATGCATGTGCATGTGAATGCAATAGAGATCTGTCCCAGTCACAGCAAAAGAATGAATATATTCCCACGTCAAGGTCTGCATTATTGAAAGTAACTGGTGACGCCTTGCATCTGCTGCTCATCCTTCTAAGTGCCAGAATTTGTCGACTGGCGTAGAGAACATACGAAACAAGGTGAGTGACACTGTCCTGTGGGGGTGTGGCTTACTCTACTTGTCAAAAGTCACGTTGCCATGATTGGTCAGTTTAGAAACAACAGTTGCTTTTCCCATTGGCTAGCCACCTGATATCCTGTTTCAGATATCCCGGGTATAATATAGTGCTTGGAAGGGGCTTGCTCTCTCTTCTTCTGTTTAGGGCAAATGGTGCACATAACCAATGGGAGGTATGCTGTGCACACACTTTTAACTAAATATGTTTGCTGAATCTGTCCTGCCGAAGGGTTTCCGCCTGAAACACCGATTGTACTTTTTCCATAGATGTTGCCTGGCCTGCTGAGTTCCTCCAGCATCTGCAGATTTTCTCTTATTTGTGATTAGCTGAATGTATACCTGTTGAGTATTCAGCTTTGTAGTTTCTGTAACTTGGGGAACATGAATGCTTGGTTGAATATTTACTGTTGGTAAATAAATGATCAATATACTTAATCATAATTAGTGTTTACTGGCTCACTTGCCTGACCCACGAACCTGATTCAATATCATATTTTGGCGCTGCGAGCGGGGTATGGCTTTTTGAGCAGAAATGCATCTCTTTCAAAGGTTATTTAGAAGAGAGCACTCCCTGTATGAGAGATGCAGTCCCAGGTTCGACAAATAATAGTGAGGGCTTTGGAGGTCTTGCCAACCTACTGATGGGTTATGAAATGCCAGTAGATTGGTCAGACTAATTAGATTTTGCCAGGGTTGAAATGGGACGCCACGTTATTTCCATACTAAATTCATTGTGTTTTCCCAGGAGAAAGGATAGCTGGTTGGATGCTTTCTGGGTCTTTGCAGTGATTGTAAGACATCATTACAAAATGACAGCAAGTCTTAAGATGAATTGGAAAATCTCAGTCAGCGCTGTATTGTTCTGAGAAGACCCAGATTCGGGCTGTAAAGTTGGGGGATAAGAATATACAGATAGCTTGTAAGCATGTAGATGCTGTGTGCCGAGCTGGCTGGCAGCCCAACCCTGTTAAGTCAATGATCCTACAGTGGGGCTGGGAAATGGGGATGTCTGGCTGGATGATGAAAATGAGGGAGGGGGAGTAGTGCGGACCCCTCTGTTTATTCCTCAAAATGATTGTCCTCTCCCCTGTGTACCCAAAACAGTATGGGCCAGGCCACGGGATGAGTGGGCTTATCTGACAGACAGGTGCGTGTCTTAGGGAGCCTATTGTCCCAACACGTGATCAATAATAACCTGAGAATGCTCCTTGCTTCCCCTGAGCATAATGCATCACCATGGGTTCAAGTAAGGGCAGCAATTAAACTTAGGCATCCCACTCTTGCTGATGGAATTTAAAACGCCAAGCGGAATGGAGCACAGTAGAGGGGCGCACTAAAGTTCTACGCCAGTGGACTCTTATCACAGAATTATACCGAGATAGCGCTAATCTGCCAGAAGACATTGGATTGACTTCTGGAATGACAGGACATGTTGTTACGGCGGTGGCTTCCAGAACAAAAGGGGAGGAGCTGTCTTTAATACCACCAGCTGTTGGTCATCCTGTAAGTACAGCACGGTAGCATAGTGATTACTACAACGCTTTGCAGTACCAGTGACCCGGGTTCAATTCCCGCTGCTGCTCGTAAGGAGTTTGTACGTTCTCCCTGTGACCGCGTGGGTTTCCTCCCACATTCCAAAGACATACTGGTTGGTAGGTTAATTGGTCATTCTAAATTGTCCCATGATTAGGCTCAGATTAAACTCAGTTTGGCCAGGTGGATTCAGGATTGGCTCAACTGCAGAAAGCAGAGGGTTGTGGTGGAGGGTGTACATTCGGATTGGAGGATTGTGACTAGTGGTGTCCCACAAGGATCGGTTCTGGGACCTCTACTTTTCGTTATTTTTATTAACAACCTGGATGTTGGGGTAGAAGGGTGGGTTGGCAAGTTTGCAGATGACACAAAGGTTGGTGGTGGTGTACATAGTGTAGAGGATTGTCAAAGATTGCAGAGAGATATTGATAGGATGCAGAAGTGGGCTGAGAAATGGCAGATGGAGTTCAACCCGGAGAAGTGTGAGGTGGTAGACTTTGGAAGGACAAACTCCAAGGCAGAGTACAAAGTAAATGGCAGGATACTTGGTAGTGTGGAGGAGCAGAGGGATCTGGGGGTACATGTCCACAGATCCCTCAAAGTTGCCTCATAGGTAGATAGGGTAGTTAAGAAAGCTTATGGGGTGTTAGCTTTCATAAGTCGAGGGATAGAGTTTAAGAGTTACGGGGTAATGATGCAGCTCTATAAAACTCTGGTTAGGCCACACTTGGAGTACTGTGTCCAGTTCTGGTTGCCTCACTATAGGAAGGATGTGGAAGCATTGGAAAAGGTACAGAGGAGATTTACCAGGATGCTACCTGGTTTAGAGAGTAACATTATGATCAGAGATTAAGGGAGCTAGGGTTTTACTCTTTGGAGAGGAGGAGGATGAGAGGAGACATGATAGAGGTGTACATGATAATAAGAGGAATAGATAGAGTGGATAGCCAGCGCCTCTTCCCCAGGGCACCACTGCTCAGTACAAGAGGACATGGCTTTAAGGTAAGGGGTGGGAAGTTCAAGGGGGATATTAGAGGAAGGTTTTTTACTTAGAGAGTGGTTGGTGTGTAGAATACACTGCCTGAGTCAGTGGTGGAGGCAGATACACCAGTGAAATTTAAGAGACTGCTAGACAGGTATATGGAGGAATTTAAGGTGGGGGGTTATATAGGAGGCAGGGTTTGAGGGTCTGCACAACATTGTGGGCCGAAGGGCCTGTACTGTGCTGTACTGTTCTATGTTCTAAACTGGGTGATTGCTGGGCAGTACTGCTCGAACAGCCAGAAGGGCCTGTTCCATGCTGTACCTCAATCAACTGTTTTTTTTTAATTACAATGTTTAGAGCATGTAGAAGAGGGTATGTGTAGCCAGGTACAGAAGTTAGATAAGCAGATGGGGAGTGGAGGATCCCACATATGTTTTTAGCATTGCTCAAAGCTGGGGTCCCAGGAGAGCATTGAATGGAGTTTCCACCCCACCCTCTATGCAATGTGGAGGAAGTTCTGTCCAGGGATGCAAGAATGGTATGGGGTGAGGGGTAGAGTCATTCTTCAAGTCCTCTCGCAACAAGGGCTCATTTTGTCCTCTACCAGATTCATCGCATTTCATTCAGGATTCCCTGCAAGGGATATCAGCTAACATTTGGTAGCTGTGGGAATCGGGGTGGCACATTCACGCCTCATTTTCATAGGGTGGGAGGGTCATTCCACTTGCATCCCTCTTCCCTGTAAATAGAGTGTGAATGATTTGAATGTGGAGAAATATATGAGGTATGGCCACACTTGTCAGTTTGCTTGTGCATGTGTATGTGTGCACGAGGACTTTGCATTTAACAGACTCTGTGAACGTGTTGGGCCCCACCAAGTTGCTTTCTTTTCTTCTCAGTTGTTCTTTGGTAAATGTGCTATTTCTCTGTGAGAAATTAACTGTCCATTTTAAGTTTTTGCAGTTCCAAACGAAGTTTTAAAGAAGAGGAGTACAGCCTCGGTTTTGTGTGCTAATCTGTTACTTTGTCTTGAGTTTTTTTAGTCAGTTAATTTGTTTCTTGTTTTTTTAAAAAATCTGTTATGTGTCTATTGTCTTAATCTGCTACCTTGTTACTTGGTTCCCCATGCAATTGGTTTTAGGATTGACTCACATTTCATACTGGCCATATGAAATTTGAGTTGATAGGGTAGAAATTTAGGCAACTTTGTTCCGAATATGAGATGCTCACATTTTAGAGTGAATTGAGCATTTGGAGAGAAATTTGCACAGTTCTGTTGTTTTTGTGTTTTCTAAATACTAATTGAGAGCAAGTGCATTTGTATCTCTCTGCATTACAGAATGACAAAGTGGTGGATGCTAATTTGTGGTAAGAGATCCTGTGACACATTCCTGGGGATGGCGTTTGAATTTGCACATCAGACCAATGGGTCAGATTACTGAATTTGTATGAGGACTCCTTACTACAGCACAGAAGGGATTTCACTGATGTCGATCCCTTTGACAAAGAAAGAGGCTTTTGGAGGAAATTATCTGGCTTCTCAGGTTTTGACATCCTATTTTGGGGGAGCAGGGAAGGAATGGTCTTTTTACAGCCAACCCAACCCAGAGCATGGTTACAGCTTTAGATGACTTGAGCCTTGATAGCCCTAGTGGAGTGAGTGTTTTAAGGGCTGGTAGTTCCCTATGTACCATTTGTTTAATTGGAAGTCCTGACTCTTTAAAGTAACTTCCTCACCTGACAGAGTGTTGGTGTAGGTGGTATGTTGAATACAGGTACAAGGTACAAGGTGAGCAAATGTGAGCAGGAACAATATCTAGGGATGGCTGTGTTTATGCCAATTGGTGTTGTGAAGGTAACACACATCAAAGTTGCTGGTGAATGCATCAGGTCAGGCAGCGTCTCTAGGAAAAGGTACAGTCGATGTTTCAGGCTGAGACCCTTCGTCAGGACAAAGGGTCTCGGACTGAAACGTCGACTGTACCTCTTCCTAGAGACGCTGCCTGACCTACTGCGTTCACCAGCAACTTTTATGTGTGTTGCTTGAATTTCCAGCATCTGCAGAATTCCTTGTGTTTGCGGTGTTGTGAAGGTGGGAGCTTGTTGGACACCGAATGGCATTTACTGGATATGCAGTTCCTAGGCCTACCCGAGGTTCCTACAGAGTGGTGTGCTTGTTATGCTGTACTAGAGGGCTATTACAAAGGAAGGAAGGTTTTGAATGATAGTCTTTCTCCGCATGGTATGGCCAGACTGTCCGGGAACTGATTTCGATGTCCTTTGAATGCCTGCTCACAAAGGAAGGTGGCACCTGTACTGTTATTAGTCAAGAATACTGCCCCTACATTCTTGACAGGTTGGGTAACATCACTCACCTGCTTGGTCATATCTGACAGTCAGTGTTTCAGATTAAGTGGGGGGACCAGCTCATTTGCAATTACACTCTGGGGTGGGGTTGGTGGTCTTTCAGAGCACAGGGAGGCTGGGGAACTACTGTAATACACTGGGAGGTGACTATTTGGCTTACAGTACTGGGTATTGTACTTCTTTGTTTTATATATAACTAAGGGAGTTTGTGGGAGTCATACTAGTTTGAGGGTTGGATCATCACGTTCGAAGGGTGGAGTGTCCTGTGGAGGGGAGGGTGTTGATGGTGGCTTTTTCTGCCTGTCGAAAGTTCCCTTGTCATGACTGGTTAGTTTAGGAACTGCAGCTACTTTTCCTATTGGTTAGTTACCTGGTATCCAGTTCCAAATATCCCAGGTATAAAATAGCACATGGAACGGGCCTGCTCTCTTTTCCTTAGTTTAAGGCAAGCAGTGTACATGACCATTGGGAAGGTATGCTCTGCCCATGCTTTTAACTAAGTATGTTTGGTGAATGCATGTCTGTTGAACATTCAGCTTTGTAGTTTCTGTAACTTGGGGAACATGAAACTTGGTCGAATTTTTGCTGTTTGTAAACAAATGATTAATATAGTTATTCGAAGTTAGTGTTTGCTGTCTAACTTGCCAGACCCGCAAACCTGATTCAATGTTACAGATGCTCAGACCTGATCTTCTAGCTAATAAGATCAGTTTAACTTCTTCTGTCACTTTGATTGTTTCCTTAGTTTGGGAAAACAAGCTGGACACATTTAATAAGGCCCTATTTAATCAGAACAAGGCATTACTACACTTGTAATTAAATCCTCTTGCAATAAAGCCCAGTGTACTGCATGCCTTCCTGATTGATTGCTATTTCTACATGTTAATTTGTACATACAGTAGATTTTCAAGTCCCTCTGACTAGCAGCATTTAATCTCTTATCACTTAATCTCTTATTATTTAAAAAATATTCCCTGCTTTTCTATTTCCACAACTGAAGTGATTCATCTCATATTTTTCCACGTTTCACCTGCTGTGTCCTTGTCCATTCTATTTGTAACTGAAGCCTTTAGCTACACCGCTACCTGGATGATGGCATACAATGCAGCCAGTGTGCCTGTGTTGGTGGAGACAAATACTGTTCTGCGCTAAATAATGAAGCACGCATTGCTGGATTGAAAAGTTTAAAAAGTGTTTTACACACACACAAACCTCTCTACCATTTACTAGAAGAAACTGAAAACTGGTACTATAAAATAGTGTAAACCAATATACACAAAATTAAAAATTCTGCTTACCTTTAATGCTTTGTGTCCTTTAAAGTTAGCCGTCATTACACTGTCAACACCCAAAACAGTTTGAAAATGCACTGTAGGAGTAAGGCAAGCAAAAATTTGCAAACTGTTATTCTTATATTTCATCAGTAAAAGAAAAATCTTACATTCACCACAATTTAAGAAATAGAGCAACACTGAGATAGTCTGTGTTGTAGAAATCATGCTGAACCAAGCCCAACAACTGTTCTATTGTTTAGAACAACTCACACAAAATGCTGGAGGAACTCAGCAGGCCAGGCAGCATCTATGGAAAAGAGTAAACAGTTGACGTCTCAGGCTGAAACTCTTCGGCAGTCCTGATGAAGGGTCTCGGCCTGAAATGTCGAATGTACTTTTCCATAGATGTTGCCTGGCCTGCTGAGTTCCTTCAGCGTTTTGTGTTTGCTTAGATTTCCAGCATCTGCAGATTTTCACTTGTTTGTCTATTGCTTAGAAACTGTTTTCAGAAACAACCAAGTCATCCTACTCATCCTAGTCAGCATCCTCCATTATGAAGCTGCATCATATGTAGCCACAGCAAGGAGGCTCCAGGTTTGAGGAACTGAACACAGATGGGTCAGTAGTGTTTTTTATTGGCCTTGGTGGCAACATTATCTCCAGAAAAGCTGTTTAATTCTGTTTAATCAGCGCCTTGTCCATTTGAGGAATGGTAGGTGAGAAAGCTGAAAGTAACAGGGACATATCCCAGTCACTGTGGACACTGCTGTGTGACCAAAGCCCAGTTGAGTCAACTTGAGTAGGAGGGAGGGAGTGAAAGGAGAGTGGGAAATGCTAATATATCAAACATCACTCCCTTGCGATACAGATGGCAAACCAGCCCTCAACCCAAACGTAGCTAAAAGACTCAACTGCAAGTTGCACCTTTCACAGACTCTAACTGTAAAGCACTTAGAATATCTCAGTTTATTTTTGAAGTAGTCAACTGTAAAGTAGGAAACAGGAATTAGTTTGCACACAGAAAGCACCTTCCCAGAAAGAGCAACAGACAACCAGACAACCTCTTGTGCTGATTTTCACTCCTGGGTAAATATAGCTCAGATCACAGGATACAAAGCCCACAACTGCCTTTTGGAAACCGGCTGTTAAGTTGCACTGCAGCAGGGGTTGTGCTCAACCATCCAGGCCATTGCCTCTCTGCCTGCAATTCTCAACCAGAAAAGATTTGCGCTCGATCCACAGAACCCGAGGAGCACTAACCAACAGACTTCACCCATTAAAAGGAATGAGTAAGACTTCATCAAAGTTACCTATCTGGCTGGAGAGGGGAGGGCTGAAATGGGAATTAGATTTTTCTTTGTTTTCCTGTCACACACCTTCTAAAAGCCAAATTGTGAAATACGTACCTGTGGATTAAAGAGTCAAAGCAAGGAAAGAGAGAGATTTAAAGACTCTTACTTTCTTGACAAGGAGTAGAAAAGGTGCGACAAAATAAATGAGGAAACCATTTGAAATGAAATCAGAGGATGAGTAAGAGCAGGTCCTGAGTGATGTATGAAATGAGACGTGTCACAGCTAAGCTCACGCTGCTACTCCTGCATAAAAACTTTGCAGTAAATGACCACATCCTCGATAACTATGTGTGCATACACTCTGTCTGTACACTTTTTCATGCAGACTGCTGCAGCACGTTACTGAGCAAATAGGACTGTTTCTGGGTCTGCTGCTTCACACTTCTTGACTGTTCCAATATCAATCAGGCAGGTTTTTGAGTTCCAGTCACTCACCTCCCTGCACGTACTGAACTAACCACATTGAGACGCACAGGAAACACTACCCCCCCCAACACCCTCCCACCCGGCGACCTGGGGTGTTGGAGCAGTATCAGTGCCTTCTGTGCTGCTGCAAAACTCACCACAAAATCAACTGCTTCCTATTTATTTCGGCCCCATTGGGTCAAGTGTGTTCGCAATTTCTGGTATAGTTAAAGAGAAAGCAAAGATAAAGCTGAACTTTATTTGTCACAGGTACAGCGAAACATCAAAACGTACAGTGAAATGCATTGCTTTGCTTTAATGCCCAACACTCTCTGAAGATGTGCAGGGGCCAGCCAGCAAGTGTTGTCATGCTACCAGCATTAACACAGCATGCCCACATCTCACTAACACTAACCATACATCTCTGGAACACAGGAGAAAACAACAGCACCTGGAGGAAACCCATGCAGGGTTACAAGGAGAATGTACAAGCTCTTTACAGACAGCAGCAGGAATTAAACCCTGATCGCTGGTGACTGGTGTCATAAAGCGATTGCGCTCATTGCTTCTCTACCATGCCACCTCAAAACTACCATGAAGAGCAAAACAGTAAGAGAGCAGTAGAATAGGAAAAATAAATCCTGCCATTCCCCAAAACCACCAAAAACCTAGGAAAAGATGTCAATATCCTGCAGATAATGACAGTAAAAGATGTCAATATCCTGCAGGTAAAGATATGGAAATTCTAGACAGGTAACAAAGAATGGTTAAGGAAACCCTTTTTCTGAGTTTCCCCATGTCCAAATCAAAAAACAACATAATCTTTATTCACTGAGTAGCAAACTCAGTTCAAAAGTTAGAACATCTAGATTTAAGATCTACTCCAGAGATTCTACTGCCAAAATCCAGTACAGTACTGATGACTTAGGAGCAGGGCAAAGGAGATCAACCAAATATCATTCACAATTCCTCTCCCTCAACTATCACTAAAACAGGTCTTCTGGTCATTATAACATTTCCATTTGTGGAGGAAGTCTGGTTCTGTTTTCAACATTGCATATAACTACAGTCAGTCATGCCTCATTTGCAGTGAAGTGTCAGGCACACGCCAAATTTATGAAAAACATGACATAAATGCAAAATCTCTCTTTCAATAACAAACCTACTTTACCATAGCAGTTACCTGCCATACACTACTGTAGGAATTAGCTTACTGAACAGCCCTTCACAAAAGACCCATTTAAGTTTGACTCCAAACAATAAAAAAATTAAATGTGGCAAATGCTTATCTTTACTAAATCTGAGCTAGCTATTGGATTGTCTCTTATCCCTCCAAATGTTAACCAAATCTTGGAGGAATAAGAGAATGTTATCATTCAGAGGATCTGTCCTGGGTCCAGCACAAAAATGCCATTACAAAGAAAGTACAGCAGCATCTTTACACTCTTGGAAGTTTGCAAAGATTTGGCATGTCAACTAAAATTTCGACAAACCTATGTGTGGTGGAGAGGATATTGACTGGTCGCATCATGCCCTTTATGGAAATACCAATGCCCTTAAACAGAAATGCCTACCAAAACTACTGGATGCATCCCAGACCACCTCTCCACCATTGAGCACATCTACACGGTGCATTGTCACAGGAAAGCAGTATCCATCGTCAGGGATCCCCACCACCCAGGCTCTGTTCTGTTCTTGCTGCTGCCATCAGGAAGAAGGTACAGCAGCCTCACCCACACCCACACCCCAGGTTTAAGAACAGCTATTATCGTTCAACCTTCAAGCTCTTGAACCAGAGGGGATAACTTCGCTCGCTCATCACTGAACTGTTCCCACAACCAAGGACACTTCACCTCATGTTCTTGATATTTATTGCTTATTTGTTTATTATTATTATTTCTTTTACATTCTTTCTTTTTGTATTTGCAGTTTGTTGTCTATTGCACGTTGGTTGTTTGCCTGTCTTGTTGGATGCGGTCTTTCAACGATTCTATTGTGTTTCTTGTATTTACTGTGAATGCCCACAAGAAAATTAATCTCAGGGTTTTATGTGGTGACAGAAATGTATTTTAAAATTTAAACTTGCTAACCAAGGTTTTTTTCTTCTCATTAATAAGTTTCCAGATGTAAACGTCACTGGCATGGCCACCTTCATTAGCATCCTAGCTGCCTGTCAGAAACAAAAGTTGAACCAAGTACGTGCAGAATTGCTTACTCATGAATGATGGCTCCCACCAATATGTATCGAAAAGTATAATTGAAGACTCGTACGGCCAGATTTGGGAACAACTTCCTTCCAACTGTGATAAGACTGCTGAACGGATCCTGACCCGGATCCGGGCCGTACCCTCCAAATATCCGGACCTGCCTCTCGGTATTTTTGCACTACTTTACTTTCCAATTTTCTATTTTCTATTTATGATTTATAATTTAAATTTATAATATTTACTAATTTTTTCCTATTTTTAATATTTAATATTTGTAATCTAGGAGTGGGAAGAGCAGAATCAAATATCGCTGTGATGATTGTACATTCTAGTACCAATTATTTGGCGACAATAAAGTATAATAAACAGAAGTAGGATCAGATCATTCAGCTACTCTGCCTGCTCCATCAGTCAGTGATATCATAGAAGGTAAAAGATAAGCTAACTCCATACCCCTCCATTCCCTTAAATCACAAATATCAATTGATTTCTATCTTGAAACTCATGAGACTTGTTGGGTAAAGAATTCCAAAGATTAAAACCCAGAGTTGAAGAACTCAGTGGTCCCAAATGGCCTTTATTTTGAGACCATAGCCCCTAGCTCTAGACAACCCAGCAAAGGGAAACATCAACTGTTTCTACCCTGTCAAGCCCTCAAAGATTCTTTTTTATCTTGCGAATCACCTCTGATTCGAGCGCTCAGCCCAGCATTCCTGCCCTTCATTCCAATCACCCCACAACACACTGGAGGAACTCAGCAGGTCAGGCAGCATCCGCGGAAACGATCAGTCAATGTTTCGGGCTGGAACCCTTTGTCAGGACTGAAGGGGGAAGGGGCAGAGGCCCTATAAAGAAGGTGGGGGGAGGGTGGGAAGGAGAAGGCTGGTAGGTTCCAGGTGAAAAACCAGTGAGAGGAAAGATCAAGTGGTGGGGGAGGGGAGGCAGGGACAGGATAGGCTGGAAAGGTGAAGAAGGAAAAGGGGAAAGCACAATGGGTAGAAGCAGGCGGAACCATGAGGGAGGTGATAGGCAGCTGGGGGAGAGGGCAGATTGAAACTGGGATGGGGAACGGGAGGGGGAGGGAATTACTGGAAGTTGGAGAATTCAGTATTCATAGCAAGGGGCTGGAGACTACCTAGACAGTATATGAGGTGTTTCTCCTCCAACCTGAGTTTAGCCTCATCACGGCAGTAGAGGAGGCCATGTATGGACATATCTGAATGGGAGTGGGAAGCAGAGTTGAAGTGGGTGGCTACTGGGAGATCCTGTCTGTTGTGGTGGACGGAGCGGAAGTGCTCGACGAAGCGGTCCCCCAATCTGCGTCAGGTTTCACCGATGTAGAGGAGGCCGCACCGGGAGCACCGGATGCAATAGATGACCCCAACAGACTCACAAGTGTTGCCTCACCTGGAAGGACTGTTTGGGACCCTGAATGGTGGCAAAAGAGGAGGTATTAGGGACAGGTGTAGCACTTGCGCTTAGAGGGATAAGTGCCAAGTGGGAGATCTGTGGGGAGGGACATGTGGACCAGGGAGTCGCGGAGGAACCGATCCCTGCGGAAAGCGGAGAGGGGTGGAGAGGGAAAGATGTGCTTAGTGGTGGGGTCCTGTTGAAGGTGGCGGAAGTTGCGGAGGATAATGTGCTGGATCCGGAGGCTGGTGGGGTGGTAGGTGAGGACAAGGGGAACTCTGTCCCTGTTGTGGTGGCGGGAGGATGGGGTGAGAGCCGAAGTGCGGACCAGTATTGTGTCCAGTTCTGGTCATCTCACTATAGGAAGGATGTAGAAGCATTGGAAAGGGTACAGAGGAGATTTACCAGGATGCTGCCTGGTTTAGAAAGTATGCATTATGATCAGAGATTAAGGGAGCTAGGGCTTTACTCTTTGGAGAGGAGGAGGATGAGAGGAGACATGATAGAGGTGTACAAGATAATAAGAGGAATAGATAGAGTGGATAGCCAGCGCCTCTTCCCCAGGGCACCACTGCTCAGTACAAGAGGACATGGCTTTAAGGTAAGGGGTGGGAAGTTCAAGGGGGATATTAGAGGAAGGTTTTTTACTCAGAGAGTGGTTGGTGCGTGGAATGCACTGCCTGAGTCAGTGGTGGAGGCAGATACACTCGTGAAGTTTAAGAGACTACTAGACAGGTATATGGAGGAATCTAAGGTGGGGGCTTATATGGGAGGCAGGGTTTGAGAGTCGGCACAACATTGTGGGCCGAAGGGCCTGTACTGTGCTGTACTATTCTATGTTCTATGTTCTAAATGGAGGAGATGCGGGTGAGGGCATCATTGATGACAGCAGAAGGGAAACCACGATCCGTAAAGAAAGAGGACATTTGAGATGTCCTGGAACAGAAAGCCTCGTCCTGGGAGCAGATGCGGCAGAGATGGAGGAACTAGGAATAGGGAATGGCATTTTTGCATGTTGCAGGGTGGGAAGAGGTATAGTTGAGGTAGTTATGAGAGTCAGTGGGCTTATAGAAGATGTCAGTGGACAGCCTGTCTCCAGAGATGGAGACCGAGAGATCGAGAAAGGGAAGAGAAGTGTCCGAGATAGACCAAGTGAATTTGAGAACTGGGTGGAAGTTTGTAGTAAAGTCGATGAAATTGACGAGCTCAGCATGGGTGCAGGAAGCAGCACCAATGTAGTTGTCAATGTAGCGAAGGAAAAGTTGGGGAGCAGTACCAGTATAGGTTTGGAGCACAGACTGTTCCATATAACCTTGGAAGAGGCAGCCATAGCTGGGGCCCATGCGAGTGCCCATAGCTACACCCTTGGTCTGAAGAAAGTGGGAAGAGCCAAAAGAGAAGTTATTAAGTGTGAGTACCAGTTCCGCCGATTGGAGGAGGGTAGTGGTGGTGGGGAACTGGTGAGGTCTATTGTCCAGAAAGTAGCGGAGGGCTTTGAGGCCTTCTTGATGGGGAATGGAAGTGTATAAGGATTGGACATCCATAGTGAAAATGAAGCAGTCGAGACCGGGGAACTGGAAGTTATTGAAAAGGTGGAGTGCATGGGATGTATCCCGGATGCAGGTGGGGAGGGACTGAACTATGGGTGAGAAAATGGAGTCCAGGTAGACAGATACAAGTTCAGTGGGGCAGGAGCCGGCAGAAACTATGGGTCTACCGGGACAGTCAGACTTGTGGATCTTGGGGAGGAGGTAAAACCGAGCAGTGTGGGGTGTGGGAATTATGAGTTTAGTGGCTGAGGATGGAAGGT
The DNA here is from genome assembly GCF_963921235.1 of Mobula hypostoma. NCBI lineage: Eukaryota > Metazoa > Chordata > Chondrichthyes > Myliobatiformes > Myliobatidae > Mobula > Mobula hypostoma. Next base: position 90,685,422 of record NC_086105.1, on the reverse strand, counting down.
CTCCGGAGTTGATAAGGGCGGTGATGGTGCGGGAGACAATGGTTTGATGTTTTTTGGTGGGGTCCTGTTCCAGGGGTAAGTAAGAGGAGGTGTCAGAGAGCTGCCGTTTGGCCTCAGTGAGGTAGAGGTCCGACCGCCAGACTACTACGGCACCACCTTTGTCAGCGGGTTTGATGGTGAGGTTGGGATTAGTGCGGAGAGAGTGGAGGGCAGTGCATTCAGAGGGAGTGAGGTTGGAACAGGAGAGAGGAGTGGTGAAGTTGAAACGGTTGGTGTCTCGGCGACAGTTGGAGATAAAAAGATCGAGTGCAGGTAGAAGGCCTGGGCGGGGTGTCCAGGAGGAGGAGGGTTGAAGACGGGAGAAGGGGTCATCAGTGGGGGGAGGGGAATCCTTGCCAAAGGAGTAGGCTCGGAGACGTAGACAACGGAAGAAGAGTTCAGCGTCATGGCGGGCACGGAACTCACTGAGGTGTTTACGGAGGGGGACAAAAGTGAGGCCCTTGCTATAGACAAAACGTTCTGCCTAGAGAGGGGAAGGTCAGAGAGGATGGTGAAGACATGGCAAGGGTTGGGGCTGGGGTCAGAGGAGGGTAAAGAGTGGGAGGTCTTAGGAGGGAGAGAGGTGTTGGGATATTCAGGGAGAGCGGAGTTAGGGGTGAATGAGGGATCAGAGGAATGGAGGGGCGATGAGGGGTAGAGGGAAGGTTGGGAGTCGCGGGGGGGAAAGAGGGTAGTGGGGGAGTAAGATGAGCGGCAGGACCCAGCGGCAGTAAGAGCAGTTCTGGTCTGGAGAGGGTCGGGACTTCAGTCCGAGCTGGATCTGGAGCTGGGGGTGGCGGAGCCTGTGGCCTGCAGGGCCCCAGAACTGAGGTCCGAGTCGGAAGCGAGTGAGTCTGAGCCCAGCATCTGCAGATTATTTTGTGTTTCCAATCACCCCAGCAGTGCGTAGGACAACCCTCGCCAGAGAGACAGTCAACGTAGAAACAGGCAGAGGATTGAATACAACCTGGGCACGGTCGCCAAGGGAACCAGAGACCTGTTTCTTTGCTGTATGACTCCACACCTCCACCACTTCGTGTTCTTTGTATACTTAATCTGTCATTCTCGTCTTGAATATACTCAACACAGCATTCCTGAGCATCTCTTTTGGGCTGCCAATTCAAATGAGCCATGACCCTCTGAGAAGAAATTCCCCTTCTAAATATGGTATCCTTATTGGGAGATATCCTCTCCAATAAGTGGCTGATTGAGAACAGTGTGGAGAAGTGTATGGTCATGCACTTAGGTAAAAGGATTAAAAGCACAGACTATTTTCTAAATGGGAAGAAAGTTCAGAAATTCAGAAGTGCAAGGTGACTTGGGAGTCCGAGTGCAGGATTCCCTAAGGCAGCTTGCTGTTTGAGTCTGTGGTGAGGAAGGCAAATGCAATGGCAGCATTCATTTCAAGAGGACTTAAATATAAGAGCAAGGATGTACCATTGAGGCTTTATAATGCACTAGTCAGATACATTTGCAGTACCGACAGCAGTTTTGGGTCCTTTATCTAAAAAGGGATGTGCTGGCATTGGAGAGTGTCTGCAGGAGGTTTATGAGAATGATCCTGAGAGGGAAAGGTTAAACATAAAGAGCGTTTGATTGTACTCACTGAAGTTTAGAATAATGAGCAGAGGCCTTATTGAAAGTTACAGAATACTGAAAAGCCTTTATAGGGCAGATGTGGAGAGGTTGTTTCCGATAGTGGGAGAGCCTAGGACCGGAGGACAGCCTGAGAACAGAAGGATGTCCATTTAGAACAGAGATGAGGAGGAATTTCTTCAGTCAGAGGGTGGTGAATCTGTGGAATTCATTGCCAAAGTTGCCTGTGGAAGCCAAGTCATTGGGTATATTCAAAGCAGTAATTGATAGGTTCTTGATTAATAAGGGTGTCAAAGGTTACGGGGAGAATTCAGGAGAATGGGGTCGAGAGGGAAATGAATCAACCATGATGAAATGCTGGAACAGACTTGATGGGCCAAATGGCCTAATTCTGCTCCTATGTCTTATGGTTATGCTACTTACTAACCCATCTATTTTGTGTCATCACCAAATATGGCTACTGTACACTCAGCTCCTCCCTCTGTAGATTACATTATTATAAATACTCGAGGGCCCAACACTGACTCCTGCAGCATCCTACTGGTTATCAGTCCAAAAATGACTCATTTATCACAACAGTGTTTTGAGTTAGTTAGCCAATCCACAGTACATACAATGTATTTCCCCAAATTCAGGGCTCTTACATGTGCTGTAGCCTCGTATGTAGCATTTGTTAGATTGTACCAACAGTTTTTCTGTTATACTGACAACCTTCATCTCCAACCCATCATAGTTGCTGACAGGTGAAGCCAAGTGGGTGGGAAAGAGGGGACCCAGGGGGAGGAGATAGGCAGACCTGAAGGGTGTCAGCCTGAAATGAATAAACGTTTTGGGCCGAGACTCTTCTCCAGGGCTGCCTATCACCTCCCCCTGGGTCCCCTTCTCCTTTGGTCCACTCTTCCCTTCTACCCAGCCCCTTATCTTTCCTACTCACCTGGCTTCACCTAACATGTTCCAGCTTGTCGCCTTCCCCTCCCCCCACCCTTTTATCCTTGCACCTTCCCCCTTCCGTCTCAGTCCTGAAGAAGGGGTTTGGGCTGAAATGTTGACTGTTTATTTAAGTAGATGCTGCCTGGCCTGCTGAATTTCCCTGGCATTTTGTGTGTGTTGCTCTGTCCCTAGCTCGTATGTTCAGTCCTTCACGAGTAGCAATATCCAGCTGCAGCTACTAATACAAATTTCCATTTTTCACACTTTTACTTTCATCTCTCTTCATACCCACAGTAAAGATTGATCCTAACTTTCCATCCTACAGCCTCCATATTCAATGTATCATCCTTTCTAACGTTACCTCCTTCAACAACCCAGCCTATCTCTGACCCTTCTGCTGTTCCAACAACGCCCAGTGTAAGCTTCAGAACGACACAGTTTCCATCTGTGTGAGCTACAACTCTCAGACTCAACATTAAACTGAATTTGACAATTCTAGGTAGCCAGCCTGTGTCAGAACTTTAGTCCAATATCAGGAGATTGGAGTGCAACTTGTGTGAATCTTTGGGGAAAATGTAAGCGGTACGAGTTAAAGCTAAAACGGGCAGAATAAAATGGCATTAGTGTAGACAATGCGATGGTCAGTAGGCCAAAAGGCCTGTTTCCACATTGTATGTCTCTGTGGGGACGAGGTGTAGTTGGTAACCTCCCAGTGTGTGAGGTGTTGACTGTGCCCAGCATTCTTACCTTTGTTTCAGTTTTCCAGCATTTAAACTTTTTTCCTTTTCAGTCCCTGCCCTGTTGTGATGTAACCTGGTTTTTCTCTCTCCACAGATGCTGCCCAACCCACAGCACTCTCTTTAATAAAAGATTTCCAGTAACAAGAGTGTCTGCATCTCACAGTTCAGCACATATTGTTTCTCGTTCCTGTTTTCCCACTATTTACTCCTCCCAAAGACAGATGAGCTGCATTAACAAGCTTCCTTCACTCTCAATCAACGCAAATCTCTTTTCTTTTGGTCTCCACCACTCCACTTTCTCTGCAATTCATGATTATTTGCACTAAGTCAAGATGGCGGCGCGACGGCAGCACGCGCAGCCTCTCCGGTGATTGATATCTGTAATCTGTCAAGTAGGGGACCGTGCGCAGTTCTGATTTGATGGAGACAGACGTGAGTGCACAGCAGAACATCTGGAAAACTTCTGAAATGTCTGCTTTGCTACCGCTGCTACTGTGTGGTAACCGGAATCTCTAGAGCTGAGGGCCTCGAAATCCTTGGCTTTGCGTGTTTCAGCAGCCGGGGGAGAGGTTGAAGGCGCTCGACAGAGGATGGCGCTTGGGAGGCGGTATCAGAGAGGCTGCTCGGAAGCTCAAGAGTTTTCGGACGGATGGACTCAGGGTTGGCTGTGGTCGGCTGCTTCCAAGGTATCGGCAAGTTGACGGTGCCTGGAGGTTTATGGCAGGGAGTTTCTCCCTTTTGCTGCCGCTATCGGGGACTCGGGATATTGAGACTATTTTTTTTTACTGTGCCTGTGGACTGTTCTTCATCAAATTATGGTATTGCTTTGCATTGCTGTAACTATATGTTAGAATTATGTGGTTCCGTCAGTGTTAGTCTTTGGTCTGTCTTGTTTTCTGTGATATCACGCCGGAGAAACATTGTATCATTTCTTAATGCATGTATGCATTTCTAAATGACAATAAAAGAGGACTGAGTGTTCTCATAATCTAATGTTTGTTTCCTAGGAGTGCCTAGTTCCAATGCATGCTTGATATTTAATTACTTGATTGCCTATTATTGCTAAAAATGAAATGTTAGCTGTCTTTCTCCCTTAACAAAAGCTGCCTGGTCTGCTGGAGTATTTCCAGTGTTGTTTTGATTTCAGATATCTCTATCACTAGACCCTTTTCAGCCATCCTCAGATCCAAATGCTCCTCCAACTATGTCCTTGTGGATATTTGACCACCTTTGTCTCACATGTGCTTGCTATCCTGAATATGCTACGTGTCCTTTGTGCTGTGTGTGACTATTGGTACTGTGTTTTGCACCTTGGCCCTGGAGTAACGCTTTCTCATTTCACTTTATTCATGAGTATTCATGTAAGATTGAATGACAATTAAACTTGAATAGAATTGATTCAATACTTGCAAACTCTGGAATTCTATCTAAATCGTTGGTCATTTGCCCTGAACCCCCAAGTAGAGATAAAGAAGGGAAATTGATCTCTTCAAAGAAATACGAGTTCCCGTCCCCATCCACAGAACAATGAAGTTCACGTTGTGTGAAGGATTTGCTTTTCAATAAATCTCTTCATACCCTCTTAACACATCTAAGTCCCTAGAAAGTGTAGTCTTCATGGCTTGATTTATTTGTTTTTCTGAAGTGAAAAAGCAAAAACTGGGGTTGCTGGAAATCTGAAATAAATGCAAAATGCTGGAGACACAGATCAGGTCAGATGATATCCGTGGAGAAAGAAACAGAGTTAATATGGCAATGATCTTCAGTCAAAACCGGAAGAGTGAGAAAAGTGATCCAAACTATAGAGAAGGAAGAGCATGGAGAAAACAACTCAGCAACTATGATGGGTTGGAGATGAAGGTTACCAATATGGCAAAAAAGCTGTTGGTACAATCTAACAAATGCCACATACAAGGTTACAGCACATGTAAGAGTCCTGAATCTGGGGAAATATATTGTATGTACTGTGGATTGGCTAAGTAACTCAAAACATGGCTGTGATAAATGAGTCATTTTTGGATTGATAACCAGTAGGATGCGGCAGGAGTCAGTGTTGGGCCCTCGAGTATTTATAATAATGTAATTTACAGAGGGAGGAGCTGAGTGTACAGTAGCCATATTTGGTGATGACACAAAATAGATGGGTTAGTAAGTAGCATAACCATAAGACATAAGAGCAGAACTAGGCCATTTGGCCCATCAAGTCTGTTCCACCATTTCATTATGGCTGACTCATTTCCCCCTCGACCCCATTCTCCTGAATTCTCCCCGTAACTTTTGACACCCTTATTAATCAAGAACCTATCAATCACTGCTTTGAATATGCCCAATGACTTGGCCTCCATAGACAACTTTGGCAATGAATTCCACAGATTCACCACCCGCTGCTGGCTGAAGAAATTCTACCTCATCTCTGTTCTAAAAGGACATCCTTCTGTTCTCAGGCTGTCCTCCGGTCCTAGGCTCTCCCACTATCGGAAACAACCTCTCCACGTCCACTCTATAAAGGCCTTTCAATATTCTGTAAGTTTCAATGAGACCCCTGCTCATTATTCTAAACTTCAGTGAGTGCAATCAAATGTTCTTTATGTTCAACCTTTCCTTCTCAGTACTATTCTCAAGGCCAGCATCCTTTTTTTAAACAAGAAGCCCAAAACTGCAAACAGTACCACAAATGTGATCTGAATAATGCCTTATAAAGCCTCAACTTTACATCCTCGTTTTTATCATCTACTCCTCTTGAAATGAATGCTAACATTGCATTTGCCTTCCTCACCACAGACTCAACCAGCAAACTAGCCTTAGGAAATCCTGCAGTCGGACTCCCAACTCAACTTGAACTTCTGAATTTCTGAATTCACTCCCCATTTAGAGAATAGTTTGTGCTTCTAATCCTTTTACCCAAGTGCATGACCATACACTTCCCTACACTGTTCTCAATCAGCCACTTCTTTGCCTGTTCTCCTAAGACCATAAGACATACGAGTAGTTAGGCCATTCAGCCCATCGAGTCTGTTCCGCCATTCCATCATGGCTGATTCCAGATCCCACTCAACCCCATACACCTGCCTTCTTGCAATATCATTTGATGCCCTGACTGATCAGGAAACAATCAACTTCCGCCTTAAATATACTCACGGCCGTGGCCTCCACCGCAGTCTGTGGTAGAGCATTCCACAGATTTACTATTCTCTGGCTAAAAAAATTCCTCCTTACCTCTGTTCTAAAAGGTCGCCCGTCAGTTTTGAAGGTACCCTCTAGTTCTGGATATCCCCACCATAGGAAACATCCTCTCCACATCAACCTTATCCAGTACATTCAACATTCAGTAGGTTTCAATGAGATCCCCACGCATTCTTCTAAATTCCAGTGAGTACAGGCCCAAAGCTGCCAAATGCTCCTCATATGTTAACCCTTTCATTCCCAGAATCAGCCTTGTGAACCTCCTCTGGACTCTCGTTAATGACAACACATCCTTTCTGAGATATGGAGCCCAAAACTGTTGACAATACTCCAAGTGCAGCCTGACTAGTGTCTTATAAAGCCTCAGCATTATCTCCTTGCTTCACTGCCAAGAAGGCCCACCAGCACCTTTACTTCCTGAGAAAACTAAAGAAATTTGGCCTTTCCCCTAAAACCCTCACTAATTTTTATAGATGCACCGTAGAAAGCATACTTCTAGGATGCATCACAACCTGGTATGGAAGTTGTCCTGTCCAAGACTGGAAGAAGCTGCAGAAGATCATGAACATGGCGCAGAATATCACACAAACCAATCTTCCGTCCTTGGACTCACTTTACACCGCACGCTGTCGGAGTAGTACTGCCAGGATAATCAAGGACACGACCCACCCAGCCAACACACTTTTCGTCCCTCTTCCCTCCGGGAGAAGGCTCAGGAGCTTGAAGACTCGTACGGCCAGATTTGGGAACAGCTTCTTTCCAACTGTGATAAGACTGCTGAATAGATCCTGACCCGGATCTGGGCCGTACCCTCCAAATATCTGGACCTGCCCCTCGGTTTTTTTGCACTTCCTTACTTTCCATTTTTCTATTTTCTATTTATGATTTATAATTTAAATTTTTAATATTTACTATCAATTTGTAATCCAGGGAGTGAGAAGCGCAGAATCAAATATCGCTGTGATGATTGTACATTCTAGTATCAATTGTTTGGCAACAATAAAGTATAAGTGCCAACATCACATTTGCCTCTTTTACCACAGACTCAACCTGTAAATTAACCTTCCATGAGTCTTGCACGAGGACTCCAAAGTCCCTCTGTACTCCTGTTGTTTGAACCTTCTCCGTATTGAGATAATAGTCCATATTATTGTTCCTTTTACCAAAATGCATAATCATGCATTTCCCAACACTGTATTCCATCTACCACTTTTTTGCTCATTCTTCCAGTTTGTCTAAGTCCTGCTGCAATTGCACTGCTTCCTCAACACTGCCTGCCCCTCCACCTATCTTTGTATCATTCGCAAACTGAGCCACAAAGTCATCAATTCCATTATCCGAATCATTGACCAACAATATGAAAAGTAGCTGTCCCAATACTGACCCCTGAGGAACACCATTAGTCACTAGCAGCCAATCAGAAAAGGTTCCCTTTATTCCCACTCGCTGCCTCCTGTCTGTTATCTTGTTAAGCAGCTTCATGTTTGGCACCTTATCCAGTGCCTTCTGAAATTCCAAGTAAATGACATCCACTGCCTCTCCTTTTTCCACGATACTTGTTACTTCCTCAAAGAACTCTAACCGATGTGTTAGGCAAGATTTCCCTTTACATAAACCACGCTGACTTTGACTTATTTTATCATTAGTCTCCAAGTACCCTGAAACCTCATCCTTAATAATAGACTCCAAAACTTTCCCAACCACTGAGGTTAGGCTAACTGGCCTGAAATTTCCTTTCTTTTGCCTTCCTCCCTTCTTAAAGAGTGGAGTGACATTTGCAATTTTCCAATCCCCTGGGACCACGCTAGAATCAAGTGACCTGATTCACCCTAAGAGCTTTCAGCTTCCCTGACACCTTCTCCTTTGTAACAGCAATGGCACTTGCTCCTACTCCCTGACATTCACGGACCTCTGGCACACTGCTGGTGTCTTCCACAGTGAACACAGATGCAAAGTACTCATTAAGTTCATCTGCTATTTCTTTGCCCCCATTACTACCTCACCAGCATCATTTTCCAATGGTCCATATCAACTCTCATCTCCCTTTTACATTTTATATAACTGAAAAAACTTTTAGTATCCTGCTTTATATCATGGGTTAGTTTGCCCTCATATTTCAATTTTTCCCTTCTTAAAGCTTTTTTTTTAGCTGCTTTTTGTTAAATTTTAAAAGCTTCCCAATCATCCAAACTCCCATGCATTTTTTCTACCTTAAGCCTCCGTTACATTAAGCTGACTAATAAGATCTGGGTTTTTACACAACACTCAATCGAAGATAGCCTTTCCCTGAGTCGGCTCAAGCAAAAGCCCATCTCATAGGCATTCAACAAATTCCCTGTCTTGCGATCCGACTCCAACCTGATTTTCCCAATCCCCTTGTTTACTGAAGTCCCTCATTACAATTGTGACGTTACCCTTATTACATGTCTTTTCCAGCTCCCTTTGCAATCTCAACCCCACATCTCAGCTACTATTTGGAGGCCTATATATGTTGCCCATAATGAGTGTTTTTACCCTTGCAATTTCTGAACTTGACCCGCAAAGATTGAACATTGTCTGGCCCTATGTCACCTCTTTCTAAAGATGTAATTCTATCTCTTACCAACAGAACCACATCACCGCCTGTGCCTTCCTGCCTGTCCTTTCAATACAAATTATACCTTTGATGCTAAGCTCCCAACTATGGCCCTCTTTCAGCCACAACTCAGTGACACCCACAACATCATACCAACCAATCTCTAATTGCGCCACAAGTTTGTCACTTTACTCTGAATGCTACGTGCGTTTAAATACAGCAACTTCAGTCCTGCATTCTTTGGCCTTTTGAAATTTGCCACTGTGGTACAACTTAACTCTTCGCTCTATCTGTATTTGCACCCAATCATTTGCTTGTCCTTCCTTACATTCATGTAACATCCATCAAGTACTTGTAAACCTGCTGGCTCACCCCGCGCTCCCATCCCCCCACCATATTATTTAAGCCACTCCCAACAGCTCTTGTAAACCTTCCCGCAAGAATATTGGTCCGCTCGGATCAAGAGCAACCTGTCCCTTTTGTACAGGCCTCATCTGCCCCAAAGGAGTCCCTTCTGCTTCCGTGACACTACCTGCCCATTTGCCTATCTTCACATCGTCCACAGACTTAGCCACAAAACCACCAATTCCATCATCCACATTATTAACATAAAATGTGAAAAGTAGCAGACTTAACACCAAATTCTGCGAAACACAACTAATCACCAGCAGCCAACCAGGAAAAACCCCCTCTATTCTCCTCTGCTTTCTCCCAGTCATGCTGCTGTCTTCCATGTATAACCATGGGCTCTTATCTTGTTCAGCAGCCTCAGGTGTGGCACTACGTCAACAGCCTTCGAAAAATCCAAGTAAACAACATTCACTGACTCTCCTTTGTCTATCCTGCCTGTTACTTCCTCAAAGAATTCCAACAGGTCTGTCAGGCAAGAATGTCCCTTCAGAAAACCATGCTGGCTCTGGCCTATTTTCTCATGTGCCTCCAAGGTCTCTGAAACCTTATGCTGACGTACAGTGAGGTGATATCACCTGCTGGACTTTGCCTCTCCAAATACCAATACTTAGATTTAGCATCTGACTTTTATGATTTCCTGGTATCTGTTCCCTTTCTAGCCAGCCCTGCACGTTGGCAATTCATGTGGGCATGTTCCAATAGTATGGAACTTCAGACAACTTCTGGTGGTAACAAGCTGGACAAAATAAATGAAGGGTCACTCACAGTTCTGAACTGTTACCGAAGTAATATCTTGTAAAGTACACTGATATCAATATTTTAAATGAACAATTCTGCTTGTCTATAAAATGAAAGCACTCAGGTCAGGCAGTAACTGTGGAAAGAAAACCAAAATCAACATTTCAGGCTGATCACTTCTGTCAGAGCTGACGGAGTGCGAGAGACTTTCCCAGTCCTGATGAACAGACACTGATCTGAGACACTATGGTTTCTCATACCACAGAGCAATCCAATTTCTCCTGTAATCTACTCTCCCCACGTTCCCACCAGTCCAGCCATCAACCTTCGCTAGAAGCAACTTACAGTGGCTAATTAATCTAACAACCCACTCATCTTTGGGACGTGGGAGAAGACTGGACTAACCAAGGGAACCCCACGGTGACAGGGACAGTGTACAAACTCCATATAGACAGCATCAAGAGTCAGCATTAAATCCGGGTCACTGAAGTTGAGAGACAGCGGCTGCTGCAGATCAGGTGTTACCGCAGGTACCTCTGTGAATTTGTGCTGTCTTCAGCGCACTGTAGAAATTTATTGGAAATTGTGGAATACATAATACACTGCCCAAGTTACTAGCATTTATGTACAACATAGATGATGGAAATGCACGCTGGGCTATCAGTGCCAGGAACTGAAAATTATGTGTATATTTAAGGATTTATTTCTGAAGGGATTCCCATTTTCCATAATGCCAAAAGACCCATTTTGTCCCCCAAGCATTTTCTGCTTCCCCATCCCATTCCTAGCATCAACAACGTTTAATTGTCCCTTCACCTCCCTCCCATCCCCATGTACACTCCGCTCTCCGATCTACCTCAACCCACTCTGCAACCTCCACCCCAACACAGCCCATAATCCCACCACTTTCCGCCTCAACCCACTTTCCCTCCACGTCCTACGCCCCACCTCTATAGTCCCTCCCACCTGCTTTAGCCTTCCCTCTCAGACCCTCTCCTATCCCTCACCCCCTCCCTACCTCGCTGTAACACGCATCCAGCGGTGCGCGCTTGACCAGCCGACAGGGTCCACACGCGCTCTTACCGGGTCACCAGTTCCGGGAACCAGCTCTGACGTCAGTCGCTGTTTGTCCACGTGATTTCATTCATGAAAATTCCGGTGACGTCACTGCTTTCCTGCAAGCGGCGGGAAAGGCAGGATAGCACAAGAAACGGAATATTAGCAGAACTGTGCTAAATGTTATATGCTGTATAAATTGTTAATCCTTAATCCGAAATAGATAGTAGTGTTCAATATGCAATATCCATAATGTATAACATGCAACACTACAGATGAATTGTGCATAATATTTTACCATTAAATTATACATAATGCTGAAATTATACAAAATATTGTATCAGTTGAGAACATTACAAAAGTTATATATTTATTGCTATTATATATTATATAATTGTGTTTAATGTAAAATTAAGATAATTACAAAAGGGAATAAAATTGTAGAATTGTCTGCAAGAAGTCATTATACACTGTGGTGTAATTTACCTCACCTCAGGGATGTGTGCTTAGCCCACTGCTCTACTCTCACTATACCCAATGACTGTGCATCTAGGCACAGCCCAAATACCATCTATAAATTTGCTGATGACACAACTATTGTTGTCAGAATTTCAGATGGTGACGAGAGGGCGTACAGGAACGAGATATATCAGCAAGATGAGTGGTGTCACAGTAACAACCTTGCACTCAATGTCAGTAAGATGAAAGAACTGACTGTGGACTTCAGAAAGGCCAAGATTAATAATGATCTTTCAAGAATCACTAGATTCTGGAATGGTTTCTGGAAGACTGGGAAGTTACAAATGTCACTCCACTCTTCAGGAAGGAAGAGAAGCAGAAGAAAGGAAACTGTGGGCCACTTTGTCTGACTTCAGTGGGGTTGGGAAGATGTTGGAGTCGATTGATAAGAATATAGTTTCAGGGTACTTGGAGGCATGTGATAAAATAGGACAGAGTCAGCATGGTTTCCTCAAGGAAAAATCTTGCTTGACAAATCTGTTGGAATTCTTCAAAGAAATAACAAGCAGGACAAAGTGGATGTTGTGAACTTGGATTTTCAGAAGGTCTTTGAGAAGGAGCCGCACATGAGGCTGCTTTACAAGTTAGGAGCCCATGGTATTAATGGAAAGATACTAGCATGGATAAAGCAGTGGTGGCTGATCTCAGAAGTCTAAGAGTGGGAATAAATGGAGCACTTTCCGGTTGGCTACTGGTGACTAGCAGTGTTCCACAGTGGTTTGTGTTGGGACTGATTCTTTTTACATTATATGTCAATGATTTGGATGATGGAATTGATGGTTTTGTTGCAAAGATTGCAGTGATATGAAGATAGGCGGAGGGGCAGGTCTTTTTGAGGAAGTAGGGAGGCTACAGAAGGGCTTAGATTAAGAGATTTGGCAAAGAAGTGGCAGATGGAATGCAGTGTTGGGAAGTGTATGGTCATGCACTTTGGAAGAAGAAATAAAAGTGTAGACTATTTTCTAAATGGAGAGAAAATTCAAAATGCTGAGGTGCAAAGGGACTTGGGAGTCCTTGTGTAGGATTCCCTAAAGGTTAATTTGCAGATTGAGTCGATGATGAGGAAGGCAAATGTGATGTTAACATTCATTTCAAGAGGACTAGAATATAAAGGCAAGGGTATAATGCTGAGGCTTTATAAAGCACTGGTGAAGACTCATTTAGAATACTGTGAGAAGTTTTGTGCCCCTTATCTTAGAAAGGATGTGTTGACACTGGAGAGGGTTAAAAGGGTTTGAAAATGATTCTAGGATTGAGCGGCTTATCATATGAAAAGCGTTTAATGGCTCTGGGCCTGTATTCACTGGATTTCAGAAGAATGAGGGATGACCCAATTGAAACCTATCGAATGTTGAAAGGCATTGATAGAGTGGATGTGGAGAGTATGTTTCCTAGGTTGGGAGAGTCTAGGACTAGAGGACACAGCCTCAGAATAGAAGGTCATCCTTTTTAGAACGGCGATGAGGAGGAATTTCTTTAGACAGAGAGTGGTTAATCTGCTAAATTTATTGCCACAGGCAGCTGTGGAGGCCAAACCTTTATGCATATTTAAGGCAATGTTGATAGATTTTTGATTGGTTAGGGTCTGAAGGGGTGCGGGGAGAAGGCGGGAGATTGGGGCTAGGAGGAAAATTGGATCAGGTATGACAAAATGGTGGAGCAGACTGAAGACCATCAGACATAGGAGAAGAATGAGGCCATTCACCCCACTGGGTCTGCTTCGCCTTTTCATCATGCCTGATCCCAGATCCCATTCAGCACCATATACTTGCCCTCTCACCATATCCCTTGATGCCCGACCAATCAGGAATCTATCAGCTTGTGCTTTAAATATACCCACGGACTTGGCCTCCACCGCAGACTGTGGCAGAGCATTTCAGGATCCACTACTCTCGGGCTAAAAAAATCCTCCTTACTTCTGTTCTAAAAGGTCGCCCCTCAATTTTGAGGCTGTGCTCTCTAGTTCTGGGTACATCCACCATAGGAAACATCCTCTCCACATCCACCCTGTCTAGTCCTTTCAACATTTGGTAGGTTTCGATTAAATCCCCATGCATTCTTCTAAATTACAGTGAGTACAGGCCCAAAACTGCCAAATGCTCCTCACATGTTTACCCCTTCATTTCTGGAATCATCCTCGTGAACCTCCTCTTCTCCAATAACAGTATATCCTTTCTGAGATAAGGGGCACAAAACTGTTGACAATACTCCAAGTGCAGACTGACTAGTGTCTCATAAAGCCTCAGCATTATCTATTTGCTTTTATATTCTATTCCCCTTAAAATAAATGCCAACATTGCAATTGCCTTCTTTACCACAGAGTCAACCTGTGAATTAACCTTCTGGGAGTCTTACACAAGCACTTCCAAGCCCCTCTGCACCTCTGATTTTGAATTTCCTCCCCATTTAGATAATAGTCTGCACTGTTGTTCCTTTTACCAAAATGCATAAACATACATTTCCCAACTCTATATTCCATCTGCCAATTTTTTGTCCATTCTTCCAATTTGTCTACGTCTTGCTGCAATTGCATTGCTTCCTCAGCACTACCTACCCCTCCACCTATCTTCATATCATCTGCAAACTTTATCACAAAGCCATCAATTCCACTAAGTCACAGACAAACAATGTGAAAAATAGCAGTCCCAATACAAACCCGTGAGGAACACCATAAGCCACTGGCAGCCAACCAGAAAAGGTCCCCATTAATCCCACTTGCTGCCTCATGTCTTTCAACCATTCCTCTATCCAGTATATATCCTGTATCACCATAGGATTTTATCTTGTTAAGCACCCTCATGTGAGACACTTTATCAAATGCCTTCTGAAAATCCAAGTAAATGACATCCACTATCTCTCCTTTATCCACCCTGCTCGCTACTTGTCAAGAAGATTTCCCTTTACAGAAACCATGCTGACTTTGACTTATTTTGTCGTTAGTCTCCAAGTACCTCAAACCCTCATCCTTAATAATAGACTCCAACACTTTCTCAACCACTAAGGTTAGGCTAACTGGCCTATAATTTCCTTTCTCTTGCATTCCTCCCTTCTTAAAGAGTGGAGCAATAATTGCAACCTTCCAGTCTTGAAAGATCATGAGGTTATCTCTTCAGCAACCTCATTCAGGATTCTGGGATGTAGACACTCTAGTCCAGGTGACATCCATCTCAAGATCTTTTAGCTTGCCCAGCAATTTTTCCTTTGTAATAGCAATGGCACTCACTCCTGCTCCCTGACTCTCATGGACCTCTGGCATACAACTAATGTCTTCCACAGTAAAGACTGAAGCAAAGTACTTATTAAGTTCATTTGCCATTTTTGTCCTCCATTACTACCTCAACAGCATCATCTTCCAGTGTTCCAATATCAACTCTCACCTCCCTTTTACTCTTGATATAACTGAAAAATCTTTTTGTATTCTGCTTCATATTATTGGCTAGTTTGCCCTCATATTTCATCTTATCCCTTCTTATAGCTTATTTAATTGCCTTTTGTTGGATTTTAAAAGTTTCCTAATCATCCAGTTTCCCACTCATTTTTGCTCCCTTTTATGCTCTTCCCTTGGCTTTTTGCAGTTCATAACTTCCCTTGTCAGCCATAGTTGCCTAGCCCTGCCATTTGATAACTTCTTCTTCTGTGGGACGTACCTATCCTGCACCTTCTGAACTATTGCCAGAAACGCCAGTCACCTCTGCTCTGCTGTCATCCCTGCCAGTATCCTCCTCCAATCCACCTGGGCAAGCTCCACTCTCATGCCTCTGTAATTCCGTTTATTCCATTGCAATACTGATAGATGTGATTTGGGCTTCTCCTTCTCAAATTGCAGTATGAATTCAATCATATTATGATCATTGCCTCCCAAGGGTTCCTTTACATTAAGCTGACTAATAAGATCTGGGTTATTACACAACACCCAATCTAAGATAGACTTTCCCCGAGTAGGCTCAAGCACAAGCTGCTCTAAAAAGCCATCTTGTAGGCATTCAACAAATTCCCCCTCTTGCACTCCGACACCAACTTGATTTTCCTAATCCGCTTGCATATTGAAGTCCCTCATTACAATTGTGTCATTACCCTTATTACATGCCTTTTCCAGCTCCCTTTGCAATCTTACCCCCACATCTTGGCTAATACTTGGAGGCCTATACATGATTCCCATAATAGTTTCTTAACTCCACCCACAAAGATTCAACATCCTTTGACCCTATGTCACCTCTTTATAAAAATGTAATTCCATCTCTTATCAAGAGGTATGCCCTCCTGCCTGCCCTGCCGGTAAAAAGGATATCCTTTGATATTAAGCTCCCAACTATGACCTTCTTTCAGCCATGACTCAGTGATGCCCCCAATATCATATTGGCCAATCTCTAATTGCACCATGAGTTCATCCACTTTATTCCAAATGCTATTTGCGTTTAAACAAAGCACCTTCAGTCCTGCATTCTTTGACCTTATGAATATTGCAACTTAACTCTTTGTTCTGTCTCAGATGTATACAATCATTGGCTGTCCTTCCTTACATTTATATTACATATTATATCATCTACTTGTAAACAGGCTGGCTCATCCTCAGCTCTATCATACTGGTTCCCATTCCTCTGCCATCTTAGTTTGAACCACTCCCAACAGCTCTAGAGTTGATGGGCCAAATGGCCTAATTCTGTTCCTATACCTTATGGTCTTAAGACGAGTGAAAACACCCAATCCTGATAGAGGGATCAGAAGTGGAAAGAATGAGCAACTTCAAGTTTCTGAACGTCAACATCTCTGAGGTTCTGTCCTGGGCCTATCAAAGAAGGAACAGCAGCAGCTGTATTTCATTAGGAGTTTGAGGAGATTTGGTATGTCACCAAAGACTCTCACCAATTTCTTCAGATGTATCATGGAGAGCATTCTGGTGTTGTGGGGGAGGGCAGCTACAGCACAGGATCAAAACAAGCTGTAGAGAGCTGTAAACTCCATCATGGGTACTAGCCTCTGTAATATGCAGAACATCTTCAAGGAGCGATGCTTCAAAAAGACAGCATCCATCTTTAAGGGCCCCCATCACCCAGGTACCTCTTCTCAGGTACAGGGCCCGGAGACACACACTCAGCGATTCAGGAACAGCTTCTTCCCCTCTGCCATCCAATTTCTGAATGAACATTGAACCCACGAACACTGCCTCACTATTACCTAATTTAATGACTATATATATATATATATATATATATACTGTGATTCAGTTTTATTTCCATGATGCATGCCTAATAAAATCTTTTGTCTCCTCATCCAAAAACACTCCCCGTTCCCCCCACCCGTCCCTAATGAGACTGGTTTCAGAGATTCAGTGGCAAGTGTCAATGTCACTCAATCCCATGTCAACACCTTATAATCTGGCTCCTCAGAAACTCAGCGCAATGAGGTCTGAAGGATTGGAAGAACCAAGAGAAATGGTGGAAAGAACATGTTTTCAGAATAGTCTCTGTCGTTGAAAGGCCAGCCTGCATTGAATAAATAAGGACTGGTATTTACATATTATGGTCCCCAAGACGTTAACCGGTGAAATATATCTGTAAACTTGTATGCATCAGACTTGGCTCGTTCTAACGTCCCATCTGAATGAAAGTCGGCTTCTCTCTCTGTCAGCACCATGTTCTCGGTGCCGTTTGATTTGTGTCATCCTGAATTTTGCGCTTGGCTCTCAGGTCTGTGACAGCCCTGAGTCCTGAGGTGAGAACGGTGCACATTGCACTATGGTAAGCCTTCTGCATGCTTTCGGATAACCCTGCCATTTGATTTGGGTAGGCAATCACACTTGCCTTTGCTTTCAGCCAGAACTCCACCACGGACCGTCATCGGGCACCAAGGGGAAGACAGCTCACTGTCCTTGGGGGCGGTTACCTCAATGGAGGTGGGTCCTGCGGTGCACTTTACAATATTAAAAATGCTACAGTGCTGCAAGGCGGCAGCAGGCTAGGCAAGAATGATAAACAGAGAAAACAGCAGTTCCCAGTGTGAAATGGACAGACACGGGGAAGGGAAGGCGGCGGAAATTGTAGGACTACAATGGGAACAGGAAATCAGTCTTAATCGTCTGTAAATTGAGTAAATGTAATTGGTGTTGAGCTAGAGATCAGCGCGATGCAACTTCCTCCTCGATGTAATTTCCTGTCATGTGTCGCTGCCCGGGTCTGATCCAAGTGAGCAAGTGCTTGTCCCAGGTCGGACTTTGTGACGGGTTAGTTCCTCAGCAGAGAACCAAATGGAGGAGCTCTGACCGACAGTAGTGAAGTGAGTGTCGCTTTTTAAACCACATTTCAGAAAGAGTTCGAGTTCATCTGCGGCAGGCGGCGTTTCGTTCCTTCCATTAAAATTAAACCAATGCATCTGGCAATTTGGACAAATGCTGAAACCTGTAGGAATGAGTTTAGGAACAGGAGGAGACTACTTCAGAGCTTCATGCCTCAATTCCACCCGTTAGTTTTGGTTCTAGAACCCCGAAGCCTTCACCACTGACTTGCTTTGGAGTTTTGCTAGGTTGTCTGTTGACGCCATCACTGCCGTGTGGGGAAATGAGTTCAAAGCCAAATGCAGAGCTGAGTGGTCACACTGGCGATCTGCAGCTCACCCTCAGTGTGTTATCCAAGGTGGCTTTATTAAATCTTTCGTCTTTTTTTATAGAAAGGGAATTCTCCCGAGTTGACCTTCGTATCCCTACCCCATAAAGTGATCTGGTGATATTCACAAAGTGTTTGTCATGCTTTGCCAGCTATAAATTCATTCCCTTATATTTCTCATTTAGGAAGGTCTCTTCAGAAACAACTGCAGTTAGATACAATTTATTTTGAACTTAATTTAACGTTTATTGCAACATTAAAAAAACAAGAAACCAAAGTCTCCAATATATTCAAAAATTATTTTTACTTGCAAACTCAGTCAAGGTAGATTTGAAATTGTAGTTCTTGAAGTAAAACGTCAGAAAAATCTGACAGCTTTCTGGTGTCAGTACAAATCTAAAGTACAACATACAAATGTGTTTTAGACATTTGAACTGAAGGAGGTTTATTAAGGATGCAAAGATTGCTTGGGTTGATCCTACTTCCAGGTATTAGGATGGCACACAGCAAACTTGTACGTGACACTGGCCATTATCAGTAAATTAAATCATGTTATTTTCCCCTAAAAATATAAACACAAGAGCTGACATAATTCCAGTCTCAAAAACTGGAATCAAACGAATTTTATGGTTTTAACATGTGGAAGCACAAAATGAGTTTTGATGCCCCATCATCTGCATTGTTCCTTCACCAAATGTAAGAAGGGTAGTCTGCCTCAGTGAGATTCCAAAACTGACCAGCAGGGAATGAATTAGTCTCACAGAGAGAACATCTATGATTTAGTTGAAGTTCATCTATTAGATCTGGTTTTCCCATAACTAAAATAATATCTACAGAACAAGAAATCGAAGTGGGAGTAAACCACTGAACCCCTAAGCCCTGCTCTGCCATTCCATAAGACTGTGGCAGCCTTCTTGCATTCACTACTTGATTTCATTACTATCTAAAAATCTATTACTCTGCCTTGAATAAATGTAGACTTAGCCAACTCCATCACAAGCACAACCCTCCTCACTATTGGGGACATTTTCAAGAGGTAGTGTCTCAAGGTAGGGGCATCCATCACTAAGGAACCTCACCATATAGCATACATTCTCTAATGAGCAAATCTGCAGATGCTGGAAATATGAGCAACATACACACTCACACACAGTGCTGGAGGAACTCAGCAGGCCAGGGTCCTGCAGAAGGGTCTTGGCCCGAAACATCGACAGTACTTTATTCCATAGATGCTGTCTGGCCTGCTGAGTTCGTCCAGCATTTTGAGCGAACGTCCTCTTGTCACTTCCACCAGAAACAGGTTCTTTCCTTCCGCCATGAAATTTCTGAAAGGTTCATTTAGAGTACCTCGTCACTCCTTTCTCTTTGCACTATTTATTCTGTTACATACTTCAATTTACATCTTTGCATTGTACTGCTGTCACAAAACAAATTTCACGTCTTGCTAAGTCAGTGAAAATAATTCTGATTGACAAAGATTCATCAGAACTTTCTTCACAGCAGTGTTCTGAACGGTCGACCCCTCAATTTGAGACTGTAACCCCTCAACCCTGGACACACCAATGGAGGGAACAGGAACATTATCTCTGCATCGAAAATACACTTTTCAGGTCACCCTTTCCTGATGTTGTAATTATTAGAATCTTAACAGGATTTGGCCATGAGATTCCCCAAGCCTGTGGCTGAATTTCTCCCTCATGCGGAATAAGTCTTGGATGAAGGGTCTCCAGCCTGAAACATTAGCTGCTTGTTCCTTTCCATAGATGCTTCCTGACCTGCTGATTTCCTCCAGGGCTTTGTGTGTGTGTTTCTTCCCCCATCCCAACTTTCCATATAACCTCAGTTTTAAACATATTCTTGCTAGGAGGATTTTCAAAGGATTCACAGTCCTCAGTGCCATTATGATTTTCTAAATTGTGACATTGACAATTCAAAAGTGTGCAAAGAGCATGCATTTCTATACAACTTTCAGAACCTCATGATATTCCAAATAAGATTACAGTTAATGAAGTATTTGTAGAAGGTGTGGCAGCCAATTTGCGGAGTTTGACAATCAGAAATGGTTGTCGGATCTGCTCTTCCTTTATAATGGTACAGTATAAAGAAGAAATACCAGGCAAGACACAAGGAAGATCTCTGCTTTTCCTTGCATATGGCGGAGTGTTTTTTTTTTGTACAGACATGAGGGTTTGAGAGAGGGTTTGTGATATTGTGGCCCTTTTACTGGCTCATAGTACACAACACTGGGGATCAACTCTTGACAAGGAGCCGAAGCATGAACAGCGTGGTTTTACTGAAGAGTAAAGACTTCTGTGAAGGAAAGGTGCTGGGTCTCGGTGCAACACAAACAAAATGCTGGAGGAACTCTGTGGGTCATGCCTTCTTGGCCCACAAATTCAATAGTTTATTTACCTCCGTAGATGCTGCCTTACCTCTTGAGTTGCTCCAGCACTTTGTGTGTTTTGCTCAAGATTTCCAGCGTTTCTCTTGTGTCTACAGGTCTAGGTGTTCCATATTGTCATAGAATGTTATATAATTTCAAAGGTGTTATTCTTAAATGAGAACGGAGAAGCCATCCTCTATAGAGAGTGTTGCAGCTCCAACCACTATGCATTTTAAAATACAATTTCTATTCTAACGTTATAATTCTATTGACTGGTCCCCTCATACAGTTAATTGGACTTGCCCCGATAATCCATCTTGTACCTGATTGTCTGCCCTTTCTCTGTAACTGTAGCACTTTATTCTGGACTCTGTTAGTACCTTTCCCTTGTACTACTTCAATACGCTGTGAAATTGTCTGTATAGATGGCATACAAGGTTTTTTTTTACTGTATTACAGTACATATGACAATAATAAACCAATTTAGTTATACTTAAAAGGTATTTATTATTGCTTACCAATGAATTAATGTTTTCTTTTGGTTTAAATCCACAGATTCCTTCTTTCCATTCTGGCTTTCTGAAGATATGGGTCTGCTGCTATTGAGGTGCTAACGGCTGCAATATGCTGAGAGCTTTCTCAGCAGATGCACTGTTGAGTTGAAGGGACAACCTCAGTGTGAGGGCAAGTGGAAGTTATCGGGAAGGCATTTAATTAAAGAAATGGGTGAAGTGTAAAGGGGCAATTTATTTCAGGAAGGAAGAGAGGGCATTAGCTGGGGGCAGACAGTCAAGTTCAGCACGCTTGCCAATATCAGGAAATGTCTGTGGTCAGGAGTGAGCCAGTGGGCTGGCTTGTGGATCATCAGGCTTACATCAACCAGTTGTACAGATGTTGTCACCACTCTCCCCCTGATGGACACTGCCACAGATACGTCTTCAGGGCAGAATACTTCAAAGTGGAGAAGCCTTACATTGTTGACACCAAAACTGCAGGGTGGGGGTCAGCTGTCAATGACGGAAGTATGAAAGGCAGCAAGCGCAAGAGGAAGGGTCAGGAGCTGAACCAGGGACAGGTGGAGGCTCTGGAGTACCATGACAAGGTCAGTCTGGCAATCCAGAATGGCACCCAAAAGCTGGTGGAACATCTGGAAGTGGAGGAGACAGGCAGCAGAGAGCAAGGGACAGCTTTGGTCCCAGCAGACTCCATGCTGGTAGAGCTCTGCTTCATGGCCAAGCAGCTACTGGAAGAACCCCAGAGGCAGGTGCAGGTTTTAACTGGTGAGTCGGCGGCAGACCTGGAACCCCTCGGCTGTCTGACAGAGAACAGCTCAAGCTGTGCCCGGCTCGTGAGGCTGATGGGGCACCAGTATCTGCTCCCACCGCGATGTACCTTCCTGCTGTCGGACATCTCCCGCATGGAGCCACTCTTAGGCTATAAGTATGACGTGATCACTTTGGACCCCCCCTGGGAGAACAAGTCCCTTAAGAGATGCAAGGGCTACAGCCACCTTTTCCCCTGGCAGATCCGCCAGCTCCCTGTGCCACTCCTCTCTGCCCCTGGCTGCCTGGTAGTGTGCTGGGTCACCAACCGACAGAAGCACCTCCACTTCGTCAAGGAGGAGCTGTACCCCGGCTGGGGGGTGGAAGTGGTGGCTGAGTGGCACTGGGTGAAGGTGACCAAGAATGGAGAGTTTGTGGTGCCACTGGACTCTGTTCACAAGAAGCCCTATGAGATCCTAGTCCTTGGACGTTACATGGGAAGCCCAGCACAGCAGGGTGGAGAACCTGGCACCAGGAGCATCACAGTACCTGACCACAAGCTTATAGTCAGTGTGCCTTGCACACTTCATTCTCACAAGCCTCCTCTGGGGGAAGTGCTGAAAGGATTTATCCCATGTAATGCTGAGTGCCTGGAACTGTTTGCTCGCAACCTGCAGCCTGGGTGGACCAGTTGGGGGAATGAGGTGCTGCGATTCCAGCACCTCAGCTATTTCCAGGAGCTGGGCCCAGAGAAAGGAGGTGAAGGCTGCTACTGCTCACACGCACCTTCACTACCTGATCCATTGCTCCCTCGGTGACAGTTCATTGATACCCACATCCTCCTGGAGCTGAAAACTCAACCTTTACAATCTGAGGGCCAAAGACTATTGGTGTTATAATATAGAACACTTTTTAAAAACTGTTGTGTTTCACCTTTGTTTTAAGTTTTATATGGAAGGAGACTGATGATCCAATTTCAGATATATTCCCAAAAATGATTTTTACAGGAGCTCAGAATGTTCCGCCACCAAAATACTTTTGTAGTTACGGTTCCAAACATTGGCATCCTGTGTGTGCACAGTACAACCCTGTGGTCAGCACCGTCAGGAAGATTAGTGTTGTGAACCAGTACATGGGGACAACACCCCTGCTCTTCAAAATAATGCCCATGAGATTTTTACATCCATCCTTGATATAATATTTCATTTAAAAGACTGCACCTCTTCATTACCAGTGCAAGTTTCGGGAGCTGGAGTTGGTGTTAATCCACTATGCCTCATTATACTCCAGCAGGTTGTAATCAGAATATATATCTTTACAAATGGTGGCAGAGGGCCTATTTGCATTCCTGACCACCTGAAAAATTCTAAAGCGCCTCCTATTTCTTGTACAAACCAGTGATTAAGCAACATTTGCTTATGCATCTAACCTTTGTTCCTAGTAAACTATGATTTTTCAAATAGCTATTCCCTGAAAAACAGTTATATGATAAAATCAGTGCATTATCGACTGACATTCATTCTGATTTTGCAGTAAACAAAGCTGTTGCTCTGGAGACATATGGAATACAACAGCAGCAATAATCTCTGACAAGGCAAGAATCAAGTAGAAAAATCCAGAATCCAATTGCCTCATAACTAATAATACATTCAATGCCTTAACTCATGCAAGGTTCAATATACACATTCCTCTCTATTCCCTGGAACATTTGTGGTCACGTAAATTTTAATTACTTGAGTTACATGGAGCTTTGATATTGTTTCCTCATTCCAAGTAACAAGCTGAACCACACCTGCAATATCCACACTTCATCCTGGAAGTAACTGTTGGCACATTCAACTATTTTACTGCATGAGAAAGGGTACAGTTTAAGTTGCTGAATTTGATTTATTTTCTATGCTGCTGGAGGGCTACAAAAATATAAGCCCCCTCATTCTTCTCCAGCTATGGTCACTGTTGACACAGGACAATCCACAATATGAACAAATTAAGCCAATTTGATGCTGGGACCTTCTGTCTCTCCAAATTTATTGTGAAACAAATGTACCTTACCACTGCCCCAGTTGGTAATTCCCAAACCTTTATCCCTTAATGCTATTCTGCTTAGAAAAGAATATATCCTCTTGCCTTTTCATACCCGTTTTCATGCAGCAAAAGGAAGGAATCATGGGTGTGGAAGGGCTAAAGAAAGCACCAGTCTGTGGATATACAAAGATGAGAAAGTCTTCACTGTAAACACCACTCCTGTCTCACCCAACACAGAGGGGAGGGAGTCACAGCTGTAGTAATCAGCACTGCTGTAACAAAGTTGACAAACATTAAGTAACTCCAACTTTAAACACACAGATCTTTAGTTGTGAGACAGCTTTGGGAAATGGAAATTTCACTCGGTGGAATTTCCAGATGTTGCTCCATTTGCCTCCATATTCAGATCTACTCTCAGAATTAGGAATCTATTTAATGTCAACGCTGTGAGAAACTGAAGATCATAGTTAAGTTCACTGTAAAGGGAAATATGTAATTCCTGATCCCTGAACTGATGCACAAGAGAAGCTGGCCACCATCTATCTCTTGTCATCTCAGTATTTTAAAAAATAATGCAAAACGAAACGGAAACTACACAGTCTACAGTTCATCCTCTGAGTTGATGAGGATGGTCTTCTCGCCTTTCTTTCGTCGGTCCATAAAATAGCTAGATGCTTGAGTCAGGACATGCCCGTTGTGCCTGGGCATCACCTCATCTTTGGTCGACTGCTGTGTGTACTGCTGGTATGCTGGGGAGAAATTGTGGATGGCGTCCTGCACGATGTCATTGGGATTCATGGTCTCTTTCAGCCCACTGGATATGCTCTGCATGGGAGCCGTGCTACCTGTAGGTACAGAGGGGAAAGGCAGTCAGGAGAGGTTTAACTGTAGGCAAAGCTTGATACATCAGTGAGAGCCTTGGGCCTTCTCTGAATGACAGTTTGGTAGTTCTGCGATCATCACTACTGTTGAGTACTTTTTGGTTCTGTATTATTAACCGAAATCTGAGTTATAAATCTCTAACATATGAATCCATATCAGGATTACCACACCAGTAATTTAAGCCATGTGGTTGAGGTACATAGCTGATTTTGAAGGGAAGCCAGATATGTGGATGAGGGAGGAAAGAAGGATACCCAACAGCTGAGGCAGGGTGGGACATGAGAAACAGTTCGAGCCTTCCACTGCTGAAACTCAAATTGATCAATGGTGAAAGGTATATAAAGTCCCAAAAGAATACTTCCGCACAGGATTTAGGAAGTGGATAGGGCACAGGACACATTCCCTTCTTCACATTACAAGCTCACACGCAAGACTGGTTTCTGCATGGTGTACAATACTCCCTGAGGTACAGAGTCTGGTTTCTGCAGCATGCCCTACCTCCCTGGGGATAATGGAATGATTGACAGATTAAAGTGATTTAGCGTGAGGTTGTCACAGGCATTCACTCGATGCAAATTCCCCACTCAGCAATGATTTGAACCGTTTTGGATGGGTAGTTTTCCTGGAACCTCTCTGATTTATAGGATCTTACAGCAAGAGAACAGGCACTTCAACCCAGCATGCATGTGCCACCAATCAAGTACCTATCGATCCCAATCCAGTTTCCCTGCCCTTGATCTACCCCACGGCATTTCATTTCAAGTTTGATGGAGCCAGGACCCTAACCATTGGCATGCTATTCAACCATAATGGACACAAACCCAAACTCATCACCAATTTTATTTGATATTTTTTCTTTCTTTCTCTCAAGCCAGCAGTCATGAGAGTTGTTCTTTATTCTGGAGGAACTTAGCAGGTCAGGCAGCATTTATGGAGAGGAATGAACAGTCGATGTTTCAGGACCAGTGAAGAGTCTCGGCCTGAAATAGCAACTTTATTTCTCGCTATAGATGCTGCCTGACCTGCTGAGTTCCTCCAGCATTTTGTGTGCGTTGCTCTAGATTTCAGCATCTGCAGAATTGCTTGTATTTAATTCTGTAAAGAGAGCTGAACATCTGTCTGCCTTTAATTCTCCCCTGAATGAAATGTTTTGCTTCATTGGCTTTCATTAAAGAAGGGTTTGAGCAGAACGGTAATAATGTTTAATGGATGCTCATCTGAAATACTGTATTGTGTCCCGAACTGGTATTGGAATTGGAATATTATTGTCACATGTACCCAGATTCAGTGAAAAGCTTGTCTTGCATACTGTTCATACAGCTCAGATTATTGCATAGTGCATTGAGGTGGAACAAGGTAAAGTAACAATGCAGAATAAAGTGTAACAGCTACAGAGAAAGTGTAGTGCAGGCAGACAATAGGTGCAAACTCAGAGGTAGATCGTGAGGTCAAGTTTCCATTTTATCCTATTAAGGGTAACTCTT
Organism: Mobula hypostoma; assembly: GCF_963921235.1. Lineage (NCBI taxonomy): Eukaryota > Metazoa > Chordata > Chondrichthyes > Myliobatiformes > Myliobatidae > Mobula > Mobula hypostoma. The sequence goes on along the minus strand of NC_086105.1, from coordinate 90,659,000 downwards.
ACTGTTCTTATAACAGTGGGGTAGAAGCTGTCCTTGACACTGGTGCTAACCTGCTTTCAGGGCTAGTAGTGTATGTAGTTCATAATGAGGTAGATTGTGAGGTCAAAAGTCGTACCGCATTAGGGAACCATTCAGTAGTCTTGTAGCAGCAGGATAAAATCTGGCCTTGAGCCTGGTGGTACGTGCTTTCAGGCTTCTATATTTTCTACCCAGCAGGAGAGAATGTCTGGAATGGCTGGGGTCTTTGATTATGCTGGCTGTTTTAGTGATACAGTGAGAAGTACAGACAGAGTTCATAGAGGAGAGGCTGGTTTGTTACGTGCCGTGTTTCTATACTCTACAGCTTCTTGCAGTCACGTGAAGAGCAGTTACCATTATGTATCCAGATAGGATGCTTTCTGTGATGCATTGACAAAAATTGGTAACATGGCAGCTTTCTTTAGCCTCCTGAGGAAGTTAAAGGCATTGGTGAGCTTCCTTGACTACAACATCTATGTAGTTTGACCAGGACAGGCTGTTGATGATAGTCACTCCTAGGGACTTCTCAACCTCATCATCATCAACCTAGGCACTGTCTGCCTTTCTGAAGTCTGAAGAACCAGTCTTTTGTTTTGCTGACATTGAGAGAAATGTTGTCATGACAATGTGTTACTAAGCCCTCTGTCTCCTTCCCGTACAACAATTCATTGGTCTCTAGGTCTCTCTACCTATAGAAGAAAGTATTTGGGACAGAGGGGTTGCAATGAAGGCTTACCTGATTAATTCCTGGGACAACAGAAGGAATTTTCATATGGGGACAGTGTTTGCAATCACTAGACTCAGAAAAAAATCATTAGTGGCTTTATTGAAACATAGAAAATTCTGATAAGGCTTACCAGGTAAATGGAGGGATAACATTTATCTTAGCGAAAGTGTCTAGAAACAGGAGTCACTGTCTCAAAATAAGCAGTCGGTCATTAAGGACAAACTAACGAATGTTGAGAATTCCATACTAACAAGGGATGTGGAGGCTCAGCTGCTGATCAATAAACTTTAGCATACTACAGGACATGGGGCTCGTGCAGGAAAGTAGTGTTTATGTAACGACATCAGCTACAGTGACAGGGTAGGCACAAGAGGCAAAATGGCCTACTCTGCCCGGTGCCTGGAGGAGGGACCATATTACTTCTATCCTGGCCTCCCTCCACTGGCTGCCAGTACGGTTTAGAATTGATTCTCCTGTTTGTTTATAAGCCTAAATGGGCTGGCCCCCTCCTATATCACAGACCTTCTAACCCCTTATTCTACTTCCAGGTCCCTCAGGTCGGCTGACTTGGGTTTCCTGGCTGTCCCACGATCTAAACTTAAGCTCAGAGGTGACGACACCTTTGCTATTGTAGCCCCTAGACTGTGGAACAGCATTCCCCTCCCTATCAGATCTGCCCCCTCCATTGACTCTTTTAAATCCAGGCTCAAAATTTACCTTTATTCACAAGCATTTGAATCTTCCTGATGTGGCTGATTTTTGGCTTGTGCTTAGGCTCATGTGTTGTTAATTTTGTGCCTATAAGCTGTGTGCCTTGTTGTTTATATCTGTGTTTCTTGTATTTGTGATTTTAGCTACCTGTTATGGTTTGTACAGCACTTTGGTCAACATGGGTTGTTTTTAAATGTGCTTTATAAATAAATTTGACTTGACGACTTGCTTCCATTTCTTGTATTCTAAATATCAGGCACACTGGGCAGACACCAGAATTTATTCCTCAGAGAACATAAATGAACCAGATGAGCTGTTGGAACAATCCAGAATAACTTTGTTCCAGATCATTTAATTCACTGTCCCTGTGGCCACAGTAACTCCATCTTTCTGTTACTCTAGCTAGTGAGTGCTGTCAAGTAATAAGTTTAACTCTGGCTCAGAAGAGGAGAAGCCAGTACCTACCCACTAATTGTGACCTGTTATTACACAAGTTGATTATATCAGATGTTTTGATCCAACCTGGGTATTTTCCACCTTGCATTCCAACTCCCTAGTTAAGTTGCTTTAAGTTTATTTTGTGCCACACATTTGCAGCAGTGGATATTCCTACCTTGTGTCGTCCCACCCTGTTCGGCGTACACTTGGGAAGGATAGGCAAAGCGAAGGGCAATGGCAGCAAACAGCATCTCAATGCAGATGATAAAATTTTGGTAGCCCGCGGCCACTGTTCCCGCCCTGACTTCGTGATCATCAATAATCTGCACCTCTGGGATTACTCCACATCTCTCCAATATTGCTAGCAACATTCCTGGGGGAGTATTAAAACAATTCACTTTAGCAGATACAACAACTTGCATATAAATGGTAACAGAAAGAAAACATTTCTAAATTTCCAAATTTAGATCAAACATGGTAAAATGAGCTCGAGCCTTCAACATGCTTCCAACACAGACAGTCCCTCAAACACAAGTTGTCTTGAAGTCTGCCAATTTTTTATACCAACAAAAGCAGTTATTTAATGTACAGGAATCCTCTGCAAAACATTACCTCACAGAGCAGAAAGAAATGACTAATGAATCTGTATTTAGACCCTACAATGTTTGGCTATGACATGTAAGGAATATCTTCTCCAAATAATGGCAATTGATCCTTAATATACTTTTAATAAAATTTTTGTGTGGAATTATATTCTAAACGCAAGGTAACAATCTATCCACCATACTAACAACTTGCTCAAATTACTCAACCATTTGAATGAATACATAACAGCCTTCACCTGACCCTTTGACATTTGCTCAGGTTATCAATCATTATGCCTCAAATGAAAGGTTTAAGTGACTTCCCTCCAACTGATACTGAACTCAGTTTTCATATCTCTTACCCTTACCTGACATGAATATATTTTGAAATTTCTAACCCAAAGAAAACTTCTTCAATCTTTACAATTCTAGAAAATCATGTCATTTAATTTATTCCTAACATTTTTAAAAAGTTATGTCCAGTGGCATCCGTTAGTCTCGCAAGACCATGGATCTGTGCCTGGAAAGTCTTGCTTCTCCTCTCCAGGGCGCAGGCCTGGGCAAAGTTGTATGAAAGACCGGCAGTTGCGCATGCAGCAAGTCTCCCCTCTCCACGACACCGATGTTGTCCAAGGAAAGGGCAAGGGCCAATACAGCTTGGCACCGGTGTCATCACAGGAGTTGCCAGAACGAGGTTGAAGACAATGTCGAACTGCCTTAGGGACTCCAGCTCCCGATTTGTCCTCAGGGTTTACTCCCAAAGCCTTTCCCATGAGTGGGTATGGTCACAAGGCAGCAGAGATTTGAAATCAGAGTTTTCCCTCTCTTAGATGGACTGCCTTCCGAGGCTGACGAGCTCCATCTACCCAAAAGTTATGTCCAGATGTTTATTTTTACCATCAATTTTTGAGTAAAAAGTTAAAATTGGCATCTCCCTCCTATTGACTTATTTTAATTTCCATTGTCCCTTAAACATAGTTATCATTCTTTTCTCAATTGAGTCATTCAGATAAAATCTTTGTGGGTTATATTGATACTTACCCTGCCAAAATGAGAGAAAAATTACTGACTTCACTGTCAGGAATTTCAAGACAGGATCAAATGGGCTGAGCAGCTCACTGGTAGTGAAGTAAAAGAGGAACAGTGCATAAAGTGCCAAGCTGACAGAGATGTTATAAATAATGGTGATATATAGGTATCCACTTCTCACACTGTGAAAATGAAAAGTCATAATTAGCTGGGAAGACAATTCAATCAAACTTTAAGCATTTATTTTAAAATTAATTATCAGCCTAGTGCAGTTTGTGTTCTATATCACATATTTTAATGTCAATTCTTTGTCACATCTCTTACAAGTATGTCACTCTGATAGGTGCACAGGAACTCCTGAACAGGAACCTTTGACACAAAATGTTAATACTAGTTGGAAGGGCAACTGAAATAATGAACTGTAAAGTCTGTTGGGATATTCGAGGCATGAGACTCTAGATGCTGAAATATGCTGCAAAATAAGAAAAAAAAACAACTGCTGGCAAAGCTCTGGAAGTCTAGAATCATCTGTCGGGTTAAAAGGACTGTCAGTGTTTTGGGTTGAACCCTGCATCAGGACTGAGTGTAGAACGGGGGTTTCCGACCTTTTTTATGCCATTGACCCCTAACATTAACCTAGGGGTGTGTGAACCCATGGCTGGGAACTGCTGGTGTAGAGGAAAGACAGCAAATGGATGAAACTGAGGGGTGTGGATGGGGATGGGGATGAGGCAGAGGCAGGTAGGGAGGAATATGGGCAGATGGAACGAGGTGGGGAAGGGTAACAAGTCCTGGTGACAAAGGGAGGGATGGAGAAAGGTGAACAAAGGGAAAAGGAACCTGGCAGACTGCTGGAAGTAGGAAAGGAACACGGGACATGGATTAAACTCAATGCTCATATCATTGGGCTGTCAGCTATCCAAGTGGAATAGAGGTGCTGTTCTAGTTTGCGTTTGGCCCCACTGTAGCAGTACAGAGGACCAAGAACAGATGTGGGAATGGGAAGGGGAGCTGAAATGGCATGTAACAAGCAGCAGCTCATGTTGGTTGCTATGCACATTGTCTATAGCCTATCCATCAACATGTCTTCTTCCTTGGTACATCTTTCTTATTCCTTTCCCCTCCTGGTTCCATTGCTTATCACTTCTCCTTCATCTGGTTCCACCTATCACCTCTCAGCACCTTTCTCTCCTCCACCCTTCCAACACACCCAAGCTGCACCGAATACCCAACATTTGCATTGAGATACAGTGCCGTTGGTAATTGTGTACCCTCCAGACAGGTCATTCCATACATAAATATGTTTCTACCTGTCCTTATCAGCATCTGTGTCACTACTACCCCCCATTTCCACCTCCATCTTCAACTGCTCATCAGCCCCTCCACCCTTACCTGGTCCTATCTATCATCTGTCTCACCCTCCCTCTCACTTCAATACATCGGCTATTGTCTCTCTACACCATCAGTCTCTTTGCAGGGTCTTCAGCTGAAATGCTTCCACAGATTTTGCTTGACCCAGAGTTCGTCCAGCAGTTTGTTTTTTTCTGTTGCAATACTAACAAGCTTGAAAGCTATGTCTCAATGTATGAAGGTTTACTCAGATGATAGAAATTAAAAGATTAAAACTGTCTAGGTAAACCTTTGAAAAGAAATATAAACATCAGAAGCTGCAGCAAGAACATAAAAACAGAAGTTGTCAACTTTGAGTAGACAGACCAGAGCAGAGGTGAAGGTTGTCACAGGAGTATTCTCTTTATTAATCCATTATTCTTGCAATAAAGGCCATTACATTTGCTTCCTAGTTGCTTGCTGTTCCTCAACATCCTCTGCTATATTTACATCCAAAACCTCCCCTACAGCATTGTCTCCCTCTCCGGTTAAACAAAAATAATTTTCTATTCTTGCTAAGGGGGAACTAGAATGAGCCATACGTTTCCCCACATTATATTCCATCTTCCATATTTTAGCCACTCCTCTATCCTCATGCAGACTCAATGCACCCCATACCCCTCCCTCCTCCACACTTGCTTTTCCAGCCAGCTTCAAATCATCAGCAAGACCCCGAGAACATGGGAAACACAGGAATGAGATGTGAGCCCATGGTATTAGAGCAGGGGTTCCCAAACTCTTTTATGCCACAGACCAATACCATTAAACAAGGGGGTCTGTAGACCCCAGGTTGGGGACCCCTGTATTAGAGAGAAAATGCTTGAATAGATCAGCTGCCTGGCAGAAATTAGTGGAGTAAAGGGGTACTCTTCAAGATGACTGCTTTTAGCTAGTCTGCAGGGATCAGTGTTGGAACTGCAACTTTTCAATTTATACGTTAATAATCTGGATTAAGGAATTGATGGCTTTGTGGCCAGATTTGCAGACTATACAAAGACAGACAGAGGAAAGGTATTGTTACGGAGACAGCAAGTCTGCAGAAAGACCTAGAGAGGTTAGGAGAGTGGGCAACGAAGTGGCAGGTTGAATACTGCATAAGGAAGTGTGGGCTGTGCTATTTGGTAGAAATAAAGCGTAGACCTTTTCCTAAATGTGGAAGTAATGCAGAAATCAGAGGTGCAAAGGGCTTTCGGAGTTCCCTTAAGGTTAACTTGCAGGTTGAGTGGGTAATAAGGAAGGTAAATTTAATGTTAGCATTCTTTTCAGATAGACTAGAATATAAAAACAAGGATGATGCTTTATAAAGAATTGGTCAGGCTGCATGCGGAAAATTGTGAGTAACTTTGGGTCCTTTATTTAAGGAAGGATGAAGTGGCCCTGGAGAGTGTCCAGAAGATTCACAAAAATGATCGAAAGACTTAACATGAGGAGGGTTTAATGTCTCTGGGCCTGTACTCGATGGAGTTTAAAAGGATGTGCGGAAAGATCTCATTGAAACCTACCAGATACTGAAAGGCCTGGATAGAATGGACTTGGACAGGGCATTTCTATTAGTAAATTGAGGACTTGAGGGCATAGCTGCAAAACAAAGGATCATCCCTTTAAAACTGAGATAAGAAAGAATTTCTTGTGGCAGAAGATAGTGAATTTGTTGCATTTATTGTAACAGAGATATAGATGGCAAGTCATTGTATGTATTTAAGGCAGAGATTGATAGGTGGGTTAAGAATTACAAGGAGAACACAGAAAAATGGGGTTGAAAAAAATCAGCCATGAATGAATGGCAGAATAGAGAAGGAGGTTGAATGAGACCCTCGATACAAATACCTATGTCAGGATGTTGCTTATTGACTACAGCTCAGCGTTTAATACAATCATTCCTAATGTTCTGGTCGAAAAGCTGCAGAACCAGGGTTCTGTACCTCCCTCCGCAACTGGATCCTTGACTTCCTTACTGGAAGACATCAACCTGTGTGAATTGGAAATAACATCTCGACCTCATTGATGATCAACTCTGGCACACCCCAGGGATGTGTGCTTAGCCCACTGCTCTATTTCCATACCTAGGCATAGGTCAAATGCCATCTATAAATTGGCTGCCGATACAACTACTGTTGGCAGAATTTCAGAAGGTGATGAGAAGGCATATAGGAGTGAGATATATCAGCTAGTTAAGTGTGTCGCAGCAATAACTTTGCACCCAACATTGTGTTGGGCACGTGGCCAAGTGGTTAAGGCGTTCGTCTAGTTATCTCAAGGTCACTAGTTTGAGCCTCAGCTGTGGCAGTGTGTTTGTGCCCTTGAGCAAGGCACTTAATCACACATTGCTCTAGTGTCTGGTGTGAGGAGTGGCGCCCCACACATACTTCCAATCTGCACCTTGTAAGGCATGAAAATGCCCCACACAGGCCTCTCATGGTCTGAGTCGACGTTCCCTGCCCTCCCTCCCTCAACATCAGTAAGACCGAAGAACTGATGTGGACTTCAGAAATGGTAAGACAAGGGAACACACACCAGTCAGTACTCATAGAAAGAGTGAGCAATGTCAAGTTCCCAGGTGTCAATATCTTTGAGTATCAATCCTGGACCCAACATATTGATGCAGTTAAAAATGAGGCACGGCAGTGGCTATATTTCATTAAGAGAGCACACACAAAACATTGGAAGAACTCTGCAGGCTAGGCAGTATCTATGGAAGAGGTAAACAGCTGACGTTTTGGGCTGGACCCTTTGTCAAGAATGGGAAGGGAGTAGTCAGAGTAAGAAGGTGGGGGGGGGAGGAAGAAGTACAAGGTGATGGGTGAAACTGCAAGTGAAGTAAAGAGCTGAGAAGTTGATTGGTGAAAGAGATAAAGAGCTGGAGGAAGGGGAATCTGATAGGAGAGGATAGACGATGATGGAAAAAGGGAAGAAGAAAGAGCACCAGAGGGAGGTGATGGACAGGCAAGGAGATAAGGTGAGAGAAGGAAACCGGAATGGGGAATGGTGGGTGGGGGTGGGGGGCATTACTGGAAGTTTGAGAAATTGATGTTCATGCCATCAGGTTGGAGGCTACCCAGACAGAATACAAGGTGTTGCTCCTCCAACCTGAGTGTGGCCTCATCGCGGCAGTAGAGGACTGACATCTCAGAATGGGAATGGGAAGTAGAATTGAAATGCGTGGCTACCAGGAGATCTCGCTTTTTCTGGTGGAGGGTAGGTGCTCTGCGAAGTGGTCTCCCGATCTACGTCGGTTCTCATCGATGTACAGGAGGCCACCAGATAACCCCAACAAGCTCACAGGAGAAGTATCGTCTCACCTGGAAGGACTCTTAGGGGCCATGAATGGTAGTGAGAGAGGAGGTGTACAGGCAGGTGTGGCACTTGCTCCACTTGCAAGGATAAGTGCCAGAGGTGAGGGATGAGTGGACAAGGGAGTTGCAGAGGGAGCGATCCCTGCAGAAAGTGGAAAATGGAGGGGGGGTGAGGAAGAGGGAAGGATGTACTTGGTGGTGGGATCCCATTGGAGACGGTGGAAATTATGGAAAATTATGTGCTGGACACGGAGGCTAGTGTGGTGGTAGGTGAGGACAAGAGGAAGCCCATCTCTGTTGTGGCGGGGGAGGATGGGCTGAGGGCAGACATGCCAAAATGGAAGAGATGCAGGTGAGGGCAGTGTTGATGGTGGAGCGTGAGAAGCCCCTTTCTTTGAGGGAGGACGGTATCTCATTAGCTTTAGAATATAAAGCCTCATCACAAGAGCAGATACAGCAGAGATGGCGGAACAGAGAAGAGGATGGCATTTTTACAAGTGACAGAGTGGGAAGAGGTATAGTTCAGGTAACTGTGAGATTCAATGGGATTATAAAAGATATTGGTAGATAGACAGAGGTGGAGAAAGGGGAGGGAGGTGTCAGAAATGGACCATGTAAATTTGAGGGTAGGGTTGATCTTTCACCAATCAACTTTCAAGCTCTTTACTTCACCCCCACCCCATCTCCTGGGTTCACCCATCATCTACCACCTTGTACTTTTCCTCCCCTCCCACTACCTTCTTACTCTGACTTCTCACCTTTCTTTCCAGTCCCAATGAAGGGTCTCAGTCCAAAATGTTGACTGTTTATTCATTTCCACAGATGCAGCCTGACCTGCTGAGTTCCTCCAGCATTTTGTGTGTGTTGCTCTGGATTTCCAGCATTTGCAGATTTTCTTGTGTTTAGGATTTCATTAAGAGTTTGAGGCGATTTGGTATGTCACTTAAGACACTAGCAAATTTCTCAGCTGTACCATGGACAGCATTCTAACTGGCTGCATCGTCATCTGGTATGGGGAGGTTGCTATGGGGGGGAAGGTCAAAATAAACTGCAGAGACTTGTAAACTCAGTCAGCTCCATCATGGGCACTAGCCTCTGTAGTATCCAGGACATCTTCAAGGAGCGATGTCTCAAAATGGTGGCATCCATCATTAAGGACGCCCATCACTCAGGGCATGCCCTCTGCTCATTCCTACCATCAGGGGGAAGGTACAGAAGCCTGAAGACACACACTCAATGATTCAGGAACTTCTTCCCCTCTGCCATTCAATTTCTGAATGGATATGGAACCCATGAACCTACCTCACTAATAAACTCATCTCGAGTTTTCAGCCAAGTACAGGTACTGATTTTAACTGACACTTTGATGACGATCATCAGGGTTGATACCTAGGCATGTCTAGTTCGGTGGTATATTACCCCCATTGTCTAGCCCTCCTGATTGGTTAGTCCTCATCCACTGTCCCACCTTGTATACAATCGAATTCCAGTTCTTACTTAGAGGGAGACCTTCGTCCTTGTTAAAATTCTTTTTCTCTGGTTTTATTTCAATGGCTTCCTTCACCAGGGAGTCCCAAAAGCTATTGGCGCGGCATAGTAGTTTTGTGTTGTCGAAGCCAGTCCTATGGCAATTGTGAATGCAATGTTCTGTTATCGTTGATTTCTCCAGACGGGCACACACTGAAAACATGCATCGATGAGGACAGAAGGTGTATCTGTTTGGGTTACCTGGAGAAATCAGCAGAAGCTGAGGACCCCTTCTCCATGGCTCCTATACAATAGGGAACCAAGCCATTTGGTAACTAGCGAAATAGATGTAATCTATGAGACCACAACAGAATATCCAAGCCCACTCTTTGTACTATGCACCAGGGAAATCCAGTTGAAGGAAAGTTCCAACAAAACAATATGAAGGTTCTGAAGTTTATAATGATAAAGGCTGCACCTAAAGTTTAGAATGAAAAAAAACTATGCTGACTTACTCAAAGTCTCCGTCATGATATTTGCCATAGATTTGTAGGATAATGGTGATGGCAGCCATCAGTGGTTTAATCACACAGAACTGCAGAGTGGCCTGTTTGGGAGAGAACAGACCCATGTCATTAACAGCTCCAAGAACATGAGTTATCCACCTATAGTAAAGTGTGAGCTTGACTGGTGAACTATAGCATCACATTTTCACCCTGATCTGACTGTATGATGTGGTTGTGCATCATGCACTAATTCAGGTGGCTAACTCATCTGAGTCAGCTTTTAGCTCTGCACTATTTCTTTGTATACATATCTTAGTGTAATTTATATTAATTTTTTACGAATTATACTGTACTGCTGCCACAAAACAACAAATTTCACAACATACGTCCATGACAATAAACCTGATTCTGAGCTTCACTGCCAACTAGAAGAGGTTGCAAAAATCTTCCCAAACAGAAGTGGTGCTGTACAGTGAAATGATGATGGGCATTGCCAGCATGCTGGAGCCAAACTTTTATCCCAGAATTAAATAATTTAACTTGAGGAAAAGAATAAGCATACTTAAATGAAAGATTGCTTCGAAAGGTGTTGCATCAGATCTGGGACATTCTTCACTATTTACACTGAAGACCTGAGTGAAACTATTTTCTTTTTGATAAGTCCTGTGAGACCAATGACGACGGTTCTGAGGTGGCTCATGGGATCGATGTGAGAATAACAAACTTTGTGATCAGAGGTTGCTGATAGAGTGACGAGCAGTTTGGCAGGTAGTGAGTTCCTTCTGTCATTTCCATTGGGATTCTATGAGCTTCACACACACGGACACAAGCACTTTGATTCATCCGGACTGGAACCTGTATATTTAATCAAGGTACACGCTCACTCCAACCCCCGATCTGTTTTTATTACTAGTTTACACCAGACTTTGGTTGGGTTGCAGAGCTCGTAGGAGGGACACAAAATGCAAGGGTTTCCAATGGGTCAGACTCCAGTGGCTTCTCATATACTCACCTGTTTACAAAATCGCAAAAATCCAATGGAGTACGTCATACCCACCAGACAACATGTTCCATACAAGCAACTAGTCCTAATAATGAGACAGAAGTCATGTAAATACACACCATACCACATCCAAAAAAATTAAAAACTAACAATGTACAGGAGTCAGACAACATCGGAGAGGCAGAAACAGTGTTAATGCTATAGGTCAGTAATTAGAACTTACTCTGCTTATAAATCTATAATTTATTAGGATTACAGTAAACTGCTTTGTGAGTAAATAACACTATTTCACAGTATCAAAGTATAAACGTGTGGGATTGAATAAAGACCGCATGGAAATAGATCACTGTTTAAGAAAAAGAGATCACCCGTTTAGTACAGTGATGGGGCAATATTTTCTCTCTCAAAGTGTTGTGAGTCTTTGTAACTCTTTCTGACGGTGGTGGAAGAAGACGTTGAGAATTTTTAATGCAGAGGTATATAGATTCTTGATAGCATAGGGGTGGAAGGTTGTCATGTGTAGATAAGTATAATCAAATCAGCCATGATTTTATTAAACAGAAAAACTGAGTGGCTCCTGATTCACAAATTCCTGTCTAAGCCAATCACCTAATAGTTCTACAGCAGTATCCCCTTGTAATGATCATTCACTATTAAAATGATGGTTTTACTTGCATATGGTATGTGGATATCACTGACAAAGTCATAATCTAATCCCCCAAATAATATTTAGCTACAAAACATAGGTAGTACAGTTAGTGGCACTGACTGTGTATAGTTTAGATTTTCTCCCTGTGACACTGAGTTTCCTCAGTTTCCTTCCACATTGCAGAGACATACGGTTAATTGTATACCGTTTACTGCTCTCATTGTGTATGTGGATGTTAGAATCTGGGGGAGCTGACAAGAATGTGGAGGGGAGGATTTATGTTGGATTAGTGCAGATGGGTGGTTGAAGGTCAGCACAGACTTAAAGGAACACACATAAAAGTTGCTGGTGAACGCAGCAGGCCAGGCAGCATCTGTAGGAAGAGGTGCAGTCGACGTTTCAGGCCGAGACCCTTCGTCAGGACTAACTGAAGGAAGAGTAAGTAAGGGATTTGAAAGTTGGAGGGGGAGGGAGAGATCCAAAATGATAGGAGAAGACAGGAGGGGGAGGGATAGAGCCGAGAGCTGGACAGGTGATAGGCAAAAGGGGATACGAGAGGATCATGGGACAGGAGGTCCGGGAAGAAAGACAAGGGTGGGGGGGGGACCCAAGAGGATGGGCAAGAGGTATATTCAGAGGGACAGAAGGAGAAAAAGGAGAGTGAGAGAAAGAATGTGTGCATAAAAATAAGTAACAGATGGGGTACGAGGGGGAGGTGGGGCCTCAGCGGAAGTTAGAGAAGTCGATGTTCATACCATCAGGTTGGAGGCTACCCAGACGGAATATAAGGTGTTGTTCCTCCAACCTGAGTGTGGCTTCATCTTTACAGTAGAGGAGGCCGTGGATAGACATGTCAGAATGGGAATGGGATGTGGAATTAAAATGTGTGGCCACTGGGAGATCCTGCTTTCTCTGGCGGACAGAGCGTAGATGTTCAGCAAAGCAGTTTCCCAGTCTGCGTCGGGTCTCGCCAATATATAAAAGGCCACATCGGGAGCACCAGACGCAGTATATCACCCCAGTCGACTCACAGGTGAAGTGTTGCCTCACCTGGAAGGACTGTTTGGGGCCCTGAATGGTGGTAAGGGAGGAAGTGTAAGGGCATGTGTAGCACTTGTTCCGCTTACACGGATAAGTGCCAGGAGGGAGATCAGTGGGGAGGGATGGGGGGGACGAATGGACAAGGGAGTTGCGTAGGGAGCGATTCCTGCGGAATGCAGAGAGAGGGGGGGGAGGGAAAGATGTGCTTAGTGGTGGGATCCCGTTGGAGGTGGCGGAAGTTACGGAGAATAATATGTTGGACCCGGAGGCTGGTGGGGTGGTAGGTGAGGACTAGGGGAACCCTATTCCTAGTGGGGTGGTGGGAGGATGGAGTGAGAGCAGATGTACGTGAAATGGGGGAGATGCGTTTAAGAGTAAAGTTGATAGTGGAGGAAGGGAAGCCCCTTTCTTTAAAAAAGGAAGACATCTCCCTCGTCCTAGAATGAAAAGCCTCATCCTGAGAACAGATGCGGCGGAGACGGAGGACTTGTGAGAAGGGGATGGCGTTTTTGCAAGAGACAGGGTGAGAAGAGGAATAGTCCAGATAGCTGTGAGAGTCAGTAGGCTTATAGTAGACATCAGTGGATAAGCTGTCTCCAGAGACAGAGACAGAAAGATCTAAAAAGGGGAGGGAGGTGTCAGAAATGGACCAGGTAAACTTGAGGGCAGGGTGAAAGTTGGAGGCAAAGTTAATAAAGTCAACGAGTTCTGCATGCGTGCAGGAAGCAGCGCCAATGCAGTCGTCGATGTAGCGAAGGAAAAGTGGGGGACAGATACCAGAATAGGCACGGAACATAGATTGTTCCACAAACCCAACAAAAAGGCAGGCATAGCTAGGACCCATACGGGTGCCCATAGCTACACCTTTAGTTTGGAGGAAGTGGAAGAGGCCAAAGGAGAAATTATTAAGAGTAAGGACTAATTCCGCTAGACGGAGCAGAGTGGTGGTAGAGGGGAACTGGTTAGGTCTGGAATCCAAAAAGAAGCGTAGAGCTTTGAGACCATCCTGATGGGGGATGGAAGTATATAAGGACTGGACATCCATGGTGAAAATAAAGCGGTGGGGGCCAGGGAACTTAAAATCATCGAAAAGTTTAAGAGCGTGAGAAGTGTCACGAACATAGGTCGGAAGGGATTGAACAAGGGAGGATAAAACCGTGTTGAGGTATGCAGAAATGAGTTCGGTGGGGCAGGAGCAAGCTGAGACAATAGGTCGGCCAGGACAGGCAGGTTTGTGAATCTTGGGTAGGAGGTAGAAACGGGAAGTGCGGGGTGTGGGAACTATAAGGTTGGTAGCAGTGGATGGGAGATCCCCTGAGCGGATAAAGTCGGTGATGGTGTGGGAGACAATGGCCTGGTGCTCCTTAGTGGGGTCACGATCGAGGGGTAAATAAGAGGAGGTATCCGTGAGTTGTGGCTGTGTCTCGGCAAGGTAGAGGTTAGTACGCCAGACTACAACAGCACCCCCCTTATCGGCGGGTTTAATAGTAAGGTTAGGATTAACCTTAACCCCCATTTCACGTACATCTGCTCTCACTCCATCCTCCCGCCACCCCACTAGTCCTCACCTACCACCCCACCAGCCTCCGGGTCCAACATATTATTCTCCGTAACTTCCGCCACCTCCAACGGGATCCCACCACTAAGCACATCTTTCCCTCCCCCCCCACCTGCATTCCACAGGGATCGCTCCCTACGCAACTCCCTTGTCCATTCGTCCCCCCCATCCCTCCCCACTGATCTCCCTCCTGGCACTTATCCGTGTAAGCGGAATAAGCGCTACACATGCCCTTACACTTCCTCCCTTACCACCATTCAGGGCCCCAAACAGTCCTTCCAGGTGAGGCAACACTTCACCTGTGAGTCAACTGGGATGATATACTGCGTCCGGTGCTCCCGATGTGGCCTTTTATATATTGGCGAGACCCGACGCAGACTGGGAGACCGCTTTGCTGAACATCTACGCTCTGTCCGCCAGAGAAAGCAGGATCTCCCAGTGGCCACACATTTTAATTCCACATCCCATTCCCATTCTGACATGTCTATCCACGGCCTCCTCTACTGTAAAGATGAAGCCACACTCAGGTTGGAGGAACAACACCTTATATTCCGTCTGGGTAGCCTCCAACCTGATGGCATGAACATCGACTTCTCTAACTTCCGCTGAGGCCCCACCTCCCCCTCGTACCCCATCTGTTACTTATTTTTATGCATACATTCTTTCTCTCACTCTCCTTTTTCTCCCTCTGTCCCTCTGAATATACCTCTTGCTCATCCTCTGGGTCCCCCCCCTTGTCTTTCTTCCCGGACCTCCTGTCCCATGATCCTCTCGTATCCCCTTTTGCCTATCACCTGTCCAGCTCTTGGCTCTATTCCTCCCCCTCCTGTCTTCTCCTATCATTTTGGATCTTCCCCTCCCCCTCCAACTTTCAAATCCCTTACTCACTCTTCCTTCAGTTAGTCCTGACGAAGGGTCTCGGCCTGAAACGTCGACTGCACCTCTTCCTAGAGATGCTGCCTGGCTTGCTACGTTCACCAGCAACTTTTATGTGTGTTGCTTGAATTTCCAGCATCTGCAGAATTCCTGTTGTTTACAGACTTAAAGGGGCTGTTCCAGTGCTGAGGCTCCCAGAACGCATATTAATTATGTGTATTTGCCACCAGTTGTCCTGCAAACCCTGTCTTCAGATGTAGGTCTGATCCCATTAACCAGCTGGGTGGATTTCAATGGTAAACCATGTAAAAATCACCCAGTGAATTCATCTCATCCTGGCTCAGGTGTTTCAGCAAAAAGTTAATGCAGCTTTGCTTTATCTCTGGGTTCATTTTGTTCTGTGTAAAATGTATGATCATTTCCGATCAGATGCAAACACACTCAGCAATATCTGTGATTCTAATGGCACAATGTAAGCATAGAAGTACAAAAGTACACTCACTTCACAGGTTTCCCTCTGATTTCTGACATAATCGCACTCTCTCCTCCCAGATATTCATAGCACAGGCTGAGGAAGTTGTAAATCACAAAGGCTGTAGGAAAGGACAACACAAATCAGTGCAAGAGCTTAACAACTGTCTCACTTAATCAATTCTACTTGCTTCCTTTGGTGAGTGCTAGACATGGCTGCCGCCTGAGGTGGTCTGCCCCCATACTTCTACAGGTCCTCCAGGGGCCATAAACACCCAAATTATGAATTCAAAGGTTCAAAGGTATTTATTTACAATACAACTCTGACATTGTCTTCTCCAGATAGCCATGAAATACAGAAAATCCATGGGAGTTGTCAAAAGAAAAGAGATCAGCCTTCCCCCCCCCACCAACTGCGTACATAAAAGAAAGAAACAAAACTTGCAAACCCCAAACACCCTCCCTTGTGAAAAACAGCATCAGTAACATCACTCCCCCTCCCACCACTCTCACAGATCGTCCTTGGCGTAGGAATTACATTTGGGAGATCGGTGAGATAGATGCGGATTGAGTTGCCAGCTACTGCAGAACAGCAGGCATTACCTGCCAGTTGAGAATGCAGCATTCCTATCCTCTTCTCCCCCAAGTGGTTGTGACGAGCTGTGCAAACTCATTCAGTCACTGACCACTCTTCCCATACCTGCTCACTCCCCCAACATAGCTGTTTCTATGATCCTCTCCCACATACTATTTTTGTTCATTTTCAACTTACAAATTGTTTGGTTTACAAACAGTTCTCAGGAATGGAGAACAGTTATAACTTGGGTGCAGCCTGTAGTTACAGTATATGAGCATTTAGTGAATTTACATTACATCAGCTGTCCATCATCCCTGTAACAAGGCAGTCACTATAATTCAAACAACAAGGGAACTTCTTCATCATTATGTGCCATCATATAATTGTTCTTGGCAAATTTTTCTATAGAAGTGGTTTGCCATTGCCGCCTTCTGGGTAGTGTCTTTACAAGATTATCAATACTCTTCAGAGATTGTCTGCCTGACATCAGTGGTCACACAACCAGGACTTGTGATATGCACAACCTCTTCTCATGGCTTCATGTGACCCTGATTGGGTGAGGGTTAAGCAGATGCTACACCTTGCCCAAGGGTGACCTGCAGGCTAGCAGATGGAAGGAGTGCCTTACACCATCTTTGGCAGAAACATATCTCCAATCTGCCACCCAAAGGAAGTCTTCCACTTTCCTCTTTTAACTCAACATATTTCTTGTGTTTTTCACTTACTGATTTCTGTAAGTTAAGTGTGTTTGGAATGGCTATATCTATTTAATAACTTGTTCTTGCTTGTTTATCCTGTATTATTATATCTAGACAGTTATTATGGATTGTTCAATCTGTAATAAATGAGTGGTCATAATATAATTTGTGGGCTTCTGACTCTAAAACTGGATCAGGCTAGTATTTATAGTAAGGCATGTTTTCTTTCATGAGTTTGTATTTTAAAGCAAGATTTAGATGAATGATGTTTGCCACTTGATTGTGCCTGTGTAAGTAATCAGGTTAAGTTAAACTGCTACAGGATCCTGTAATGTTCTGTTTTTTTGGCATTTTCTGCATTTATCATCTTGGATTTATTGGTCTTTTATTATATATTTTTGATTTTTTTTTGTGTTAAACTCCTGGTCCTGTACTGCCACAAGGAAACCTTCTGTTTCTGGGAAGAGGTTTTCAACTCTGAGCTGGGCGCTTGACGCTTCCTTGTCGGCATCTATTCTGCTCAGATCGTGGGAATGTCTTCCATGGAGGGTAATGCTCTTCCATTGGTTAAATTTTTCTTCAATAGTGACAATGTCTTCATTTTTCTTTTTCTTCTTCTTATTATTACTACTATTCCTTTTTGTATTTGCAGTTTTGACTTTTGCACACTGGTTGTTTGTCTATCCTGTTGGATGTGGTTTTTCATTGATCCTATTGTGCTTCTCATATTTACTGTGAATTCCTGGCAGAGAATGAATCTCAGGGTTTTTATATGGTAACATATATGTGTTTTGATAATAATTTTACTTTGACCCTTGAACTAGCCACCATGTAACATGTTTGCACCATTCTGATTTTCATCACTTCACTAATTATAACCATATAACAATTACAGCATGGAAACAGGCCATATCGGCCCTTCTAGTCCGTGCCGAACTCTTACCCTATCCTATTCACAATGACCTGCACTCAGCCCATAACCCTCCATTCCTTTCCTGTCCATATATCTATCCAATTTAACTTTAAACGACAACATAGAACCTGCCTCAACCACTTCTGCTGGAAGCTCATTCCACACAGCTACCACTCTCTGAGTAAAGAAGTTCCCCATCATGTTACCCCTAAACTTTTGTCCTCTAATTCTCAACCCATGCCCTCTTGTTTGAATCTTCCCCACTCTCAATGGAAAAAGTCTAACCACGTCAACTCTATCAACCCCCTTCATAATTTTAAACACCTCTATCAAGTCTCTCCTCAGCCTTCTACGTTCCAAAGAATAAAGACCTAACTTGTTCAACCTTCCTCTGTAACTTACGAGATGAAACCCGGGCAACATTTCAGTAAACCTCCTCTGTACTCTCTCAATTTTATTGACATCTTTCCTATAATTCGGTGACCAGAACTGTACACAATACTCCAGGTTTGGCCTTACCAATGCCTTATACAAATTCAACATTACATCCCAACTCCTATACTCAATGCTCTGATTAATAAAGGCCAGCAAACCAAAAGTTTTCTTCTCCACCCTATCCACATGAGATTCCATCTTCAGGGAACTATGCACCATTATTCCTAGATCCCTCTGTTCTAAAGCATTCTTTAATGCCCTACCATTTACCATATATGTCCTATTTTGGACTGCAAGAACTTAAATTCCCCTTCTAAAACTCTCAATTCTATCTCCTACTTAAAACCTACCTCCTTGAGCAAGCTTTGGTCATCAGCCCTGTTACCCTGATGACAATGCTTCTCTGAAGAGTTTTGATGCTACAATAATGGACAAATTGTAAAATTTATTGTTGTTTCATCTACCTAGACTCTATATCACACTCAGCCCCAGCTGTAACCCTGTCCACAGGGTCCTAGTGAAATTGATAACAGTACAAATTCTGAAAATTTATAGATAGTTTGCGCTCTAGCCTCAACATCATAACGACTGGGCCAGGTACAGCCCCCAGTGCTGTGTGCTGAGCTTGTCGCTGTACAGTCTACTCACACATGATCGCACGGCCAAACACCTACACAAATCACATTCGCCGATGACACGACAGTGGTGGGGCTCAACATCAATGGTGATGAGACGGCCTACAGAGAGGAGGTGAAACAGCTCGAGGCCTGATGCCAGGCAAATAACCTCTTTATCAATGTTAGTAAGACAAAAGAGATGGTTATTGACTTGCACCACTCACACCCCTCTTTACATCAGCGGCACAGCAGTGGAAACTGCAAGCAGCTTCAAACTCCTGGGAGTTCACATCGCGCACAACCTCTCATGGTCCCAGAACGCATTCAGGAAAGCTCCAACAACACCTGAGGAGGCTGAGGAGAACTGGACTATGCACACCTACACTCATGTCATTCTACAGACGCACAGTAAAGAGCATCCTAACAAGCCGCATCATTGCAAGGTATGGAAACTGCACTGCTGCGGACAGGGAGGCTCTACTACATTGAGTCAAAACCGTCCAACGTATCACCAGCATTAGCCGACCCACCATCAAAGACATTTATACAGAGAGGTGCCGGAAATGGACCGGTAACATCGTGAAGGATCCCACCCATTCTGCACATGGACTGTTTGTTCCACTTCCATCAGGGAGGAGGCTACATAGCTTCTATGCCAGGACCACCAAACTCAATAACAGTTACTTTCCCCAAGCAGCAACACCCCCACCATTCACCCTCCCCTCCACACCTATCATTTCCTATCAGAGTCATGTACAGACACTCCTGTGCCTGGAGTCACTGTATGGGCATACAATCAATGTATATAAACCCTCATATCTTTATGGTGTTTTTAATTATTGTTTTATTTTCTGTTGCATTGGATCTGGAGCAACACTATTTTGTTCTCCTTTACACTTGTGTGCTGGAAATGACACCAAACAATCTTGAATCTCAAATGTCATCACCTTCAGTAATAGGGAAGTTGACTGGTTCGCGACAGTTCGAGATTTGGTTTTAGTTTCAGGGAAAAAATAGAAGTGCATTTGCAATCCCAGCACACTTTCTCAAAATTAATAATTGAAAATTGCTGGAAACATGCAGCAGGTTCACATCTGTGGAAGAACATAAATAATGTTTTGGGTCAGGAGCTCTGAAACAGAACTGGGAAGGGATGACAGAGTTAGTTTCAGGTTGTGGATGGCTGGATAGGTTAAGGGGGATCTCTCTGAGCGGGTGACATCAGAGTGGATGTAGAAATAAACAGTAAATGAGGCGAGGAGGATCATGGTCATTAGAGGAAGAATCTAAACAAAGCGACGTAATGGCTATGAAATGTCAGCAGTTAGAGAGTAAAACCACAAAGGAATGTGAAGGTCGTGAATGCAGAGCTGGGGACATGCTCAGCAGGTCAGGCTGTGTAAATCGGGATAGTAACAGATGTCTGACTTCACCTAAGACAAACAAAGTGAGTTACCTGAAGTTGTAGAAATCAATGTTGAGGCTGAGAAGTTACAACATTACTGGATGGAGGACGAGGTGCTGCTCCTTAAGCCTCATTATAACAGTGCAGGAAGCCACAGATTGGGTGGGGTGGGGTGGGGAATTCATGTGGCAGGCAAAAGTCAGCCTTATGGACTAAATTCAGGTGCTCCATGAAGCCAGTTAGCTTTCAGTTAGTTTCTCTAATATAGTACAGACCACAATGTGACCGTCAAATGAAATGAAAATAAGAACAGTACATCGATTATTGGTTAGCAGGTTAATTGTACAACAACCTTGCACTCAACGTCAGTAAGATCAAAGAGCTGACTGCACACTTCAGGAAGGGTAAGATGAGGGAACACAAACCAATCCTCATAGAGGGATCAGAAGTGGAGAGAGAGAGTCTTCGGAAATCGAGCCCAAGGCTCGGCTGGAGCGGAGGCCTCCGCAACCATGACTCAGTTTACGGATTTGTTTCAGCCAGGAGCCTGGCCCTCAAGGATTAAGTGTCGGCTTCGGGGCCCGACCCAATCGACAGCCCGGGCCCCGGGCAGCTGGAAGTGGCAGCGGAGCCTCCCCCGTCACTTGGCCTGACCCGGAGCGCCCGACGATGCGAGCTGTTGATCAATCCCCGTGGGACGCGTCCACCAACCTCAAAGAGCTGACACACTGCATCGATGGAAACCTGGAAAGATGCACTATTTATCGACGAAGCGTGGGAAAAGAGCTGGGCTGCTGGTCAAATTGAAGCTGAGGGGCTTCAGGGTCCCTATGCCCACCATACTACTAGCTAATATGCAAGCCATAGAGAACAAGGTGGATGATCTTAAAGGGAGACTCACCTACTGCAGGGAGATGCAGAACTGCTGTGTATTCTGTTTCACCGAGACCTGGCTCTCCCCTGCCACCCCCGACTGTGCCATCCGACTGGAGAGATTTTTGATCCATCGGATGGACTGCACGGCGTCTTCGGGCAAGACGAGGGGAGGTGGTGTCTGCCTACTGATCAACACTGCGTGGTGCTCGGACACAGTGACACTGACGAGCTCCTGCTGCCCAGACCTGGAACACCTGTCAGTGAAGTGTCGTCCCTACTATCTGCCACGGGAATTCACCTCGGTCATACTGACAGTGGTCTACATTACCCCCCCAGGGGGACGTGGAGTGTGCTCTGAACATACTGTATGCCAACATCAGTGAACTTGAGACCAGGTATCCGGAGGCTTTGCTCATTACAGCCGGGGACTTTAACCAGGCCAACCTTAGAAAGGCACTGCCAAAGTTATACCAACATGTCTCCTGCCCCACTAGAGGCCCGAATATACTTGACCACTGCTACACAGCAGTCAAGGATGCCTACCGTTCTGTCCCATGACCTTACTTCGGAAAATCAAACCATCAGGCCGTACTCCTCCTCCCGGCTTACAAACAGAAACTGAAGCAGGAGGTCACGGTGTCAAAAGTAGTGTTGCATTGGACGGAGGAAACAGATGAGGTCCTCCGTGACTGCTTTGAATGGGTGGACTGGTTAGTATTCAAGGACTCAGCAGCTAACCTCGATGAGTATGCCTCAGCTGTCACGGTCTTTATTTGGAAATGCACGGAGGACTGTGTGTCTTGCAAGAGGATCCGGGTATTCCCTAACCGGAAACCTTGGATGAATTATGAGGTCAAGTCCCTTTTAAAGGCTAGAGCTGCGGACTTTAGGTCCGGGGATACCAGTCGTTACACGGAATCCAGGCGTGAAGTCCGGAAAGCCATTAAGAGCGCCAAGAGGCAATATCGAGCCAAGTTGGAAGCCCAGGCTAACCAGAGGGATGCCAGTAGACTATGGCAGGGTCTAAATGAGATCACTGGGCACAAAGAAAAGGCTGGGAATATCAATAACTGTGGCGCTTCTCTTCCTGACGAAATTAACGTATTCTACGCAAGATTTGAACAGAAGAGGAGCGTCCCGCTCCCTCCGGATGAACCGGACCTGGTGGCATCGAGATTCATCGTCACCGAGGAGGACGTTAGAAGGGCCTTCCTGAAGATAAATCCAAGGAAGGCGACGGGCCCAGATGGCGTCCTGGGACGGGTTCTCCGGGCCTGTGCAAGCGACCTAGCTGCAGTGTTTGCTAACATCTTCAACTGCTCCTTGCTTCAGTCTAAGATCCCCTCATGTTCTAAGAAGGCAACGATAATCCCGGTGCTGAAGAAGAGCAAGGTGGCATGCCTGAATGACTATCAACCTGTGGCTCTGACATCAATTGCTATGAAGTGCTTCGAGAGATTGGTTATGGCACACATCAACCTCAGCCTACCGGTCAACCTCGATGCTTTGCAATTCGCCTACCGGAGCAACAAGTCAATGGCAGATGCCATCTCTCTGGCCCTACATTCCTCCTTAGAACACCTGGAGAATAAAGACGCATACGTAAGGTTCCTTTTCATTAACTACAGCTCCGCCTTTAATACCATCATTCCAAATAAACTGATTCCTAAGCTCCGGAACCTGGGCCTTAGCACTCAGATCTGCAGCTGGATCTTCAACTTCTTCACAGACAGGACCCAGGCTGTAAAAATAGGGGACAAGCTCTCCTTTTCAATCACTCTGAGCACCGGTGCCTCACAAGGCTGTGTACTCAGCCCCCTGCTGTACTCACTGTACACCCATGATTGTGTAGCCAAGTTTCCATCAAACTCAATATATAAGTTTGCTGATGACACAACAATTGTAGGCCGTATCTCGGGTAATGATGAGTTTGAGTACAGAGAGGAAGTTAAGAACCTGGTGGCATGGTGCGAAGACAATAACCCATCCCTCAATGTCAGCAAGACGAAGGAATTGGTTGTTGACTTCAGAAGGAGTAGCGGACTGCACGACCCAATTTACATCAGTGGTGCGCAAGTGGAACAGGTCAAAAGCTTTAAGTTCCTCCGGATCAATATCACAAATGATCTGACTTGGTCCAAACAAGCAGAGTCCACTGCCAAGAAGGCCCGCCAGCATCTTTACTTGCTGAGAAAACTAAAGAAATTTGGCCTGTCCCCTAAAACCCTCACTAATTTTTATAGATGCACCGTAGAAAGCATTCTTCTAGGGTTCATCACAACCTGGTATGGAAGTTGTCCTGTCCAAGACCGGAAGAAGCTGCAGAAGATCGTGAACATGGCGCAGCACGTCACACAAACCAATCTTCTGTCCTTGGACTCACTTTACACTGCATGCTGTTGGAGCAGTGCTGCCCAGATAATCAAGGACACGACCCACCCAGCCAACACACTTTTCATCCCTCTTCCCTCCGGGAGAAGGCTCAGGAGCTTGAAGACTCGTACGGCCAGATTTGGCAACAGCTTCTTTCCAACTGTGATAAGACTGCTGAATGGATCCTGACCCGGATCTGGGCCGCATCCTCCAAATATCCGGACCTACCTATCGGTTTTTTTGCACTACCTTACTTTCCATTTTTCTATTCCCTATTTATGATTTATAATTTAAATTTTTAATATTTACTATCGATTTGTAATTCAGGGAGCAGGAAGCGCAGAATCAAATATCGCTGTGATGATTGTATGTTTTAGTATCAATTGTTTGGCGACAATAAAGTATAAAGTATTTCAAGTTGCTGGGTGTTGAGATCTCTAAGGATCTAACCTGGTCCCAACATATCGATGCAGCTATAAAGAAGGCAAGACAGTGGATATATTTCATTCGGAGATTGAAGAGATTTGGTTTGTCACATAAAACACTCGAAAGCTTCTACAGATATACCATGGAGAGCATTCTGACTGGCTGCATCACCATCTCGCATGGGGGTGGGAGTGTACAGCACAAGATCGAAGTAAGCTGCAGAGGCTTATAAAATTAGTCAGCTCCATCATAGGTACTAGCCTCTATAGTATCCAAGACATCTTCAAGGAGCGGTGCCTCAGAAAGGCGGCTTCCATCATCAAGAACCCCAGCACCCAGGACCTGCAAGTGAATCGCTGCTTCATCTGCAAATACACTTGCATCTCTGGATGGTGGGAAAGGAAGAGGCAGAAGGACTGGTGTTGCACCCACTGTGGTATTTGATCTGAAACACTGATTCTGTTTCACTTTCCATGGATGTTGTCCAACATGTTGAATGTTTCCAGAGTTTTCAATTGTATTTCATATGTTAAATATCTGCAGTATGCCGAGCAACATTCTGACAAAGTTGCCTTCCACACAAAGGCCACACTTCAAACACAACTGTTGAGAGGATAAAGCTCCCAATGGTACTAAGTCCATAACATCAAAAAAAAAAGCACCGCAGAACATTTCCTAATCCTTTAAATCATGCAAGTAAAGCAATTTCTAAAACCACCAAGTGCTGACAGGATTGCCTATATTAAATGTTCAAACCAGTGTTCTCAAGAGATAAAAAGCACGGAAGAGATGGGAAGGTAAAGCTTGTTATTCTCCTTGATCTGCATCTGATTATACTTCCCCCATCTCCCTCAAGTACTTAAACAAAATCAAAACATTGGTCATACAAGCAGGAAGATTTCAACTTAGAGTTTAAATAAACAACGTTGCGGATTAGCAACCAAGAGTTGGCCTAAAGCATTGTGTATTAGTTAATAACCCTCTATTAGCACAGCACCATAGATAACAGAGTTACCGCCTCGCAGTGCAGGAATGAGGGTTCGACTCTGATCCTCTTGCACTGTCTGCATGGGGCTTGATCAGCATCCCTATATTTTTCTGGGTTTCCCCTGTCTGATCCATTTCCCTTCCACATCCAGAAATGTACGGACAGGTGAATTATTTAGTTCAGGATAATGTGGGGAGAACAGAATAGAATCAGTGTAGGATTTGAAGTTGGTGGTTGGCACAGGCTCAAAGGCTCTGCTATGATTACCTGAATTTTAAAAAAATTGATTCTTTACCCAGTTTTACTTTCTATAAACAGGGTAGCAGGAACTCAGAGAAGCAGCAGTACTAAACATCAGGATTCAGTTGTAATTTTCTACATCATCCAGGAATGGGGAATTTATTTGGATAAAGACACAAATGCAGGATGATCGGTCAATGGTTAGTATGGACTCAATGGGCCAATTGGCCTGTATCCGTGCTGTATCACTGTGATTCAAAAGCAAAATAGGGAAGCCAGTTTGCTTCAAGGACAACTCACAGATTCTCCATTTTGTATTTTCAAATGTACTTCTAATTTTGCAACAACTCATTCAATCTCATCTTATTCTTATAGGAACAGAGGCATTGGAAGCAAGGGAATTGGGGAGATGGGTAACATGCTTTGATTTTCTATTTATAGATAATATAGTCACTAGTTATCACATCACTTGCAGAGTCCCAGAATGACAATCACCCTGTACGGGTGATTTTTTTTTTACGCATTGTGGGAACAAGCAAGATGGTGCCAGTAACCAACGGTGACAGCTTGCAGACAGCTTACAAAACTGCTGGATACTCTTCTACTAAATATACTTCCTCTTCTCCTGAACTGGGTTCAATTACAGACCACTTGACTGCCTTTGTTCTTCCAGCATTTGTTTTTGCACCAAAGGGAACATGAATAAAAAACTGCTTTACCCGTTGACCTCCTCCAGCATCTTGTTTTTTTTGCTCCAGAGACCACCATCTCCTTTCTCCATTAGCAAACATTCCCACTTGTGAAAGAACTGTGATTTTTGAGGCAGTTGAAATTAACTAAACCTAATTGTCTTGATGATGTGGGGCTGTGATCATTGCCTGCCAACAACCACACTACCCTTTTTTTTGTGACAGGTATGATTGCATCTAATAAAACAATTTTCTTTAAGGATACCAAAACCACACAAATTCATGAAATAAAATAGGAAATCCAATTGCATTCCCCTTCACTACCCAAGACAGTAAACAAACAGATCACTTCTCAGTAATCTCTAATCTGTTCCTGCTGCTAAATTAAGTCTTTATTTTAATCTCTGCTGTTGATAACCATCTAGACTACCAAACCAGCTGAACTGCATCTGCCCACAACTTCATACTTAGCCTCATGATATATACAACTAACTTACAAGTCTACCCAAATGTTGTTGGTAAGCAGGAACAAGAGAGGGAGGAAAGATGAAACATTATGAAGATGTTCTGCTGCTCTGTACAAAATGCATAACATTGTGTAAATGGTACATTACAAGCACAAGCATTCTGATGCTAATTATCAAATGTCTACAAAGGAAATCTTGAATAACCAAGCCATCTCTACATCATGGACATGTCCTGCACAATAATTGTTTTAAAATGCAAAAGATATATTGCATCACTTCAGGATTGATCAATCCAATAAATAATGATTGTCAAGTCACTGAGGAAATTGATTAATTGTACCAAGGTGCAGATTGCAGAATGGGGGTAGGGGAGCAGATTACAGAACAGTAATATGATTTAGCATGGAGATAATACATTTACTTTACAATATTCTGGCTGTATCTCAGCCTCTCCATTTCCAACTGTGAGCAATATAATGTGTGAATGAATCCTAACAGCCCGGAAAATATAACATGTAAGAATTCCTGCATAATTCAGAGAAAAACCAAGCTAAAGAAGTGTAATATCCTATGAAAGCAAACCCAGTTATATGGGTTCCAGTGATTTCCTTTGGAAACCCATTCAGGTGCTACAACAAGCTTCAATGCCATGTTCTCAATGACAAGATCGGGAACATAATCTTAACAAGAGTATCTAGCTCTTCCTCTCTACTTTGTCGTATAGAAATGAACTTGTAACACCCAACAGCAGGATGACCCATAGCTGGAGAAGAAATGGTACCCCTTCTATCAGAAACTGGTGAACTATGAAAGGTTTTGCAATTATATAAAGTTCTGCTTTCCTTTGTGGAGAGTGCCAGCCATTTACAGATAATAAAGTATTTATGATTTGTAGGTACCACAGCTACAAAGTTCATGCACAGCAATATACCAACAATGTAATGTAATAAAGACCAGAAAATCTGATTCAGGGATAAAAATTACCTATGACACCGGGGATGGAGTTCATTAAAATAGACTTTGGGAGAGGTGGGGCCCTAGTTTAGTTTCTCACCTAAAAGGTGACACCTCTGGTAATGCAGCAAAGTCCTCCTCTTATCACCTCAGGAGCAGGAAAGCTTGGCTGGATCATGGCTCAAACCACATTGTCCAAAATATCAAGATATAAATTGGGTGGTAACACAATGAATTTGAATGGAGAACATCTTTATTATAAAGCCAGTTTAATTTTGACAAAAGAAAGATTGCAAAACAATAAAATGGGACAAAATTCACAGTCACTTAGAAATATGAGATCAATTTACAGTAGTTAACAAGGGTCTTTAAATGAGAATCACATTTAACTTAAACTGATGGAAAATTGAACGAAAAGTGTAAACTTGAATTTGCTTTTTTAGGAAGATAATAAGGAGGTTTACGGTGGTAATGTGCTTGATGTACTGTATACTGACTTCTGAACAAATTTTGAAGTGCCAACACCAAATGGACTGTGGCAGTACTGTCCAAGTCAACGGTTCCCAAAGTGGATGATATCACCCCGGGGAGTTTCTAAAGGGATGATAAAGATGAAGGGGGTAGTGGAGGGGCACTCGGTAACAAAGGAGGGACAGCCGGGGGATTATAGGTTTCTTTAAGAAATGAGTTACTTATTATAAGCATTTCATCCTCATAATTGATCACAATGATCATATAATCACCTTATCTCTTGCTAACCCATCATTACTTTGCTCGAAGTGCGTTACAGTTGCTGAAAAGCAATGTAATATTTCTGTACTTAGCATATCACGAGAAACCTGGACTGAAGAATTTGTGATATTTCTGGGCCATGTTTGTACATTATTCCCATTCACTACTGTAATACAGTGTTAATTAGTATGAATCCCATACTCTGATCACACAGTGAAGCAATTCCTCTGAATTAGGGTACAGCATTCAATGGGGGTAAAGTTCAGAATCTACCCTTTCAGATTCCTCTTGCCCACAGCTCAACTGAGATATAGCTGCCCTACTTAATCTACCCACTTAGTCAAGCAGAGAGTCAGGTTTTGCCTGAGCTATTATAACACCATAACTTTCCCCTTTCTTGATCACAGCACTTGAGGTTGGACTTAAACAATAGGGGATTGACCGTGATCATTAATCTACAATGAAACTGGCAAAAGTGTACAAACGAAAAAGAAGTGTAGATAGTGTCATGTGGAGTAGTGTCTGAAATATGGGTTTATACCAGCACCAAGCAACCAACCGCAGCCAATGTTGGATAAAATTTTGTTTTAAATGAGCCAATAAAACCAGTCAGGTTCCTTGAACATTTGAAGAGAATACACTCTGATAAAGCAAACAAGAACTTTGTGAAATCTTTCAGAAACGGAAAACACTTTGATGGTTTGTGCGCTTGTATGCTCATTGCTAAATCTCGAAAGCCCCATACAATTGGTGATGAACTGATTCTGCCAGTAGTAAGGGAAGTCCTGAAATTTGCACAAGTCACCAGACCAAATAATTGAAGCAATTCTGCTCAGTGACAACTCTGTTCAAAGACGAATAGATGAAATGTCTGAGAATGTGGAATCCACATTGCACATCATACTTAGGACAACAGAATTTGCTCTGTTGTTGGACAAGTCAACTTTGCCAGGCATTGAATGTTTGCTTCTTGGTTATGTTCACTTCATAAAAGATGAAAGGGTGGTTTAAGAGTTGTTATTTACAAGAGGACCAGAAACAGATATGAAGGGAGAGTCAATATTTTGGGTTGTTAAACAATTTTTCAAAGAGAAGGACATTCTGCTCACCAGCATTCTTGCCTGTGCAACAGGTGAGGCACCATCAGTGACAGGACACCACCATAGGGTTATTCATTTCTTTAAAAAAGTTGTAATATTCACTGTATTTCACAGACAACATCACATCATAAAAACCTAAGTGATCAGCTGCACAAATTATTAAATAGTTATCAGAGCAGTAAATAAAATGAAGTCCCATGCTCTCAGTTCTCGACTATTTTGAGAGCTTTGTATTTAGAATGAGGAACAGTTTGACGCTTGCTGATAGACACTGAAGTCAGATGGCTTTCAAAAGGAAACTGCCTGGCAGTTTTTGTAATTTTTGAAATTGATAAAATTTGTTGACAACTCGAATGCTTCATTCAGTAATTAACTGAAGAATATTAGGCATGTAATTGTTTATTTGTCAGAATTATTCGCAAAATTTAATAAAATCAATCTTCAATTGCAAGGAATTGATGTGAACTTATCAATCAGTCTCCTCCAGATTTCTGTCTAAGTTTACCCTATTTAAGTGTAACATTGGATCTCGTAACCTTTTCCAATTTCTGAGCCTCTCTGAGTTGGAAGAGAAAAATCTTCTGAGGTGTATATATTTCAATGCTAGGAGTATTGCGGGGAAGGCGGATGAGTTGAGGGCGTGGATTGACACGTGGAATTATGACGTTATAGCAATTAGTGAAACTTGGCTACAGGAGGGGCAGGACTGGCAGCTTAATATTCCAGGGTTCCAATGTTTCAGATGTGATCGAGGCAGAGGAATGCAAGGTGGGAGAGTAGCATTGCTTGTTAGGGAAAATATTACAGTAGTGCTCAGGCAGAACAGATTAGAGGGCTTGTCTACTGAGTCCTTATGGGTGGAGCTGAGAAACAGGAAAGGTATGGCCACATTAGTGGGATTGTATTACAGACCACCCAATAGTCAACGAGAATTGGAAGAGCAAATCTGCAGGGAAATAGCAAGCAACTGCAGGAAACATAAAGTTGTGGTGGTAGGGGATTTTAATTTTCCATATATTGATTGGGAATCCCATACTGTTAGGGGTCTAGATGGTTTAGAGTTTGTAAAATGTGTTCAGGAAAGTTTTCTAAATCAATATATAGAGGGACCAACTAGAGGGGATGCAATATTGGATCTCCTGTTAGGAAACGAGTTAGGACAAGTGACAGAAGTCTGTGTAGGGGAGCACTTTGGTTCCAGTGATCATAACACCATTAGTTTCAACTTGATCATGGACAAGGATAGATCTGGTCCTAGGGTTGAGGTTCTTAACTGAAAGAAGGCCAAATTTGAAGAAATGAGAAAGGATCTAAAAAGCGTGGATTGGGACAGGTTGTTCTCTGGCAAGGATGTGATTGGTAGGTGGGAAGCCTTCAAAGGAGAAATTTTGAGAGTGCAGAATTTGTATGTTCCTGTCAGGATTAAAGGCAAAGTGAATAGGAATAAGGAACCTTGGTTCTCAAGGGATATTGCAACTCTGATAAAGAAGAAGAGGGAGTTGTCTGACATGTATAGGAAGCAGGGAGTAAATAAGGTGCTTGAGGAGTATAAGAAGTGCAAGAAAATACTTAAGAAATCAGGAGTGCTAAAAGAAGACATGAGGTTGCATTGGCAGTCAAAGTGAAGGATAATCCAAAGAGCTTTTACAGGTATATTAAGAGCAAAAAGATTGTAAGGGATAAAATTGGTCCTCTTGAAGATCAGAGTGGTCGCCTATGTGCGGAACCAAAGGAAATGGGGGAGATCTTAAATAGGTTTTTTGCGTCTGTATTTACTAAGGAAACTGGCATGAAGTCTATGGAATTAAGGGAAACAAGTAGTGAGATCATGGAAACTGTACAGATCGAAAAGGAGGAGGTCCTTGCTGTCTTGAGGAAAATTAAAGTGGATAAATCCCTGGGACCTGACAGGGTGTTCCCTCGGACCTTGAAGGAGACTGGTGTTGAAATTGCAGGGGCCCTGGCAGAAATATTTAAAATGTCGCTGTCTACAGGTGAGGTGCCGGAGGATTGGAGAGTGACTCATGTTGTTCTGTTGTTTAAAAAAGGATCGAAAAGTAATCCGGGAAATTATAGGCAGGTAAGTTGAACGTCGGTAGTAGGTAAGTTATTGGAGGGAGTACTAAGAGACAGAATCTACAAGCATTTGAATAGACAGGGACTTATTAGGGAGAGTCAACATGGCTTTGTGCATGGCAGGTCATGTTTGACCAATCTACTGGAGTTTTTCGAGGAGGTTACCAGGAAAGTGGATGAAGGGAAGGCAGTGGATATTGTCTATATGGACTTCAGTAAGGCCTTTGACAAGGTCCCGCATGGGAGGTTAGTTAGGAAAATTCAGTTGCTAGGTATACATGGAGAGGTGGTAAATTGGATTAGACATTGGCTCGATGGAAGAAGCCAGATAGTGGTAGTAGAGAATTGCTTCTCCGAGTGGAGGCCTGTGACTAGTGGTGTGCCACAGGGATCAGTGCTGGGTCCATTGTTATTTGTCATCTATATCAATGATCTGGATGATAATGTGGTAAATTGGATCAGCAAATTTGCTGATGATACAAAGATTGGAGGTGTAGTAGACAGCGAGGACGGTTTTCAGAGCCTGCCGAGGGACTTGGACCAGCTGGAAAAATGGGCTGAAATATGGCAGATGGAGTTTAATGCAGACAATTGTGAGGTATTGCACGTTGGAAGGACAAACCAAGGTAGAACATACAGGGTTAATGGTAAGGCACTGAGGAGTGCAGGAGAACAGAGGGATCTGGGAATACAGATACAAAATTCCCTAAAAGTGGTGTCACAGGTAGATAGGGTCGTAAAGAGAGCTTTTGGTACATTGGTCTTTATTAATCAAAGTATTGAGTATAAGAGCTGGAATGTTATGATGAGGTTGTATAAGGCATTGGTGAGGCCGAATCTGGAGTATTGTGTTCAGTTTTGGTCACCAAATTACAGGAAGGATATAAATAAGGTTGAAAGAGTGCAGAGAAGGTTTACAAGGTTGTTGCCGGGACTTGAGAAACTCAGTTACAGAGAAAGGTTGAATAGGTTAGGACTTTATTCCCTGGAGCGTAGAAGAATGAGGGGAGATTTGATAGAGGTATATAAAATTATGATGGGTATAGATAGAGTGAATGCAAGCAGGCTTTTTCCTCTGAGGCAAGGGGAGGAAAAAAAAACAGAGGACATGGGTTAATGGTGAGGGGGGAAAAGTTTAAAGGGAACATTGGGGGGGCGTCTTCACACAGAGACTGGTGGGAGTATGGAATGAGCTGCCAGACGAGGTGGTAAATGCGGGTTCTTTTTTAACATTTAAGAATAAATTGGACAGATACATGGATGGGAGGTGTATGGAGGGATATGGTCCATGTGGAGGTCAGTGGGACTAGGCAGAAAATGGTTCGGCACAGCCAAGAAGGGCCAAAAGGCCTGTTTCTGTGCTGTAGTTTCTATGGTTCTATGGTTCTAAAGGATACCAGAGATGATCTTTAAAAATACTGTGCCCCCCTGAATGAGCTGCATAAAGACATGTCAGAGAGATTTCAGGACCTTCTCTTAATCCAAATTCCAGACTGGGTAATACATCCATTCCTGAACGCTTATAATGAGGAATTAACAGGAAGAATGGAGGAAGAATTGATCTCAATACAAAATGACTGAGCTGAAGCTGAAGTTCAAAAAATCATAAAACTTTTGGTTGCAGAAAGAAATCTTTGAACACTATCCTGCACTTTGGAAAAAGGTCAAGATGCTCTTTATTGCCTTTCCAATATCATATTTAGTGGAGTGTGGTTTCAGTGCAGTCACCCAAATTCTTTCAAAATACACAAATGACTGAATGTGGGGATCCGAGACTCCTCTGAGTAACATTCAGACTGATGTTGAGAAGGTGATATCATTGCACCAAATCCAATCATCTCATTAAAAGGTGAAAAAGCAATGAAGTGGTGAATAGTTGGATTACTGATGTACACTCTAAAATTGTTGATAAAAATCATTTTACTGTAATTAAAGAAATAATTTTATTTGTAGCTTTAAATAGATTTAAATATTTTGTTGCAACTATTTGTCACCGTTTTGAATTTGGAGTTCCTATTTTCTTTCACTTGTGCATCATTAATTAAAAATTCTTATAGTTTTTATGTAATGGCAAGAAAGGGAGATGTGGTAGCCAAGGGAGCAGTAACCCAAAAGAGTTTGGGAACCACTTGTCTAAGTGATGAATGGCTGCTTTTCAGACTGATGGATGGTGATCAGTATCATTTCACCTGATGTTTATAAAAGGCCTGCTGTAGTGGGCACAGGAAACAATTATAAAGTCAACGCATGAAAGCACAGAGGGAAAATAATGAGCACCATGATTATTTTCAAGAGGATGCATGTAAGTTGGTGGAACAGGCAGATATTTGGCAGGTTAAACTTAATACAGTAAAGCATACATTGTTAAAGTACAAAGACAGACTATTTAATGCAAAGGGCAGATTTCTGAAGGATATTCAGGAACAGAAACACCTGGCTGTATTCTTCACATAGTTCTTGAATGGTACCCAGCTAGTTGAGAAGGAGGTTAACTGCATACAGATACTGGATTTCATTAATAGACATCAGATGTAGAAGTGAAAAGGCTATGAAGAAACACACCTAAAAGCAGCAGGCAGCATCTCTAGGAAGAAGTACAGTCGACATTTCAGGCTGAGACCCTTCGTCAGGACTAACTAAAAGAAGAGCTAGTAAGACATTTGAAAGTGGGAGGGGGAGGGGGAGATCCGAAATGATAGGAGAAGACAGGAGGGGGAGGGATGAAGCCAAGAGCTGGGAAGTTGATTGGCAAAAGGGATATGAGAGGATCATGGGACCGGAGGCCTAGGGAGAAAGAAAGGGGGAATCCCAGAGGTTGGGCAAGGAATATAGCGAGAGGGACAGAGGGAGAAAAAGAGAGAGAGAGAGAAAATATATAGTTGCTTGAAATTCCAGCATCTGCAGATTACATCGTGTTTGCGAGGCTATGAAGAACCTCCATACGAGGTTGATTCAACCACAGAGATTTGGTTAACAAATTCTGGTCAGAACACTTTCCAGAATATATGAAGCTGTTGAAGAAAGTGTTTTTACTGGAATGGTTTCAGGAATAAGGGAGTGACTTTTCAAGAGCCAAGGACCTGAGAATGGTTTCTTTCAGTCAGGACTGCACAGACAGGCTCCACCCAGCTAACAGGAGTCACCTGCCACTTGTTTCCAACTCATCAGCCAATTTACACCCAGTTCTCATCCACAGTTATTGTTCACTCATTGAACCAACCAGTTCCTCCAAACCTTCAGTTACCTCATTGCCTGTGGTGTTTAGTATCTGTTCTCTCTCTCACATTCTGTGGCCCTTGTGGCTTGTTATTTTCACAGCATATTATTAAAATGATCGTTCATTGCTGAATTGTCTCCACTGCTCTGCTTTTGGGCCAAGCGTCCTTTACAGTTCCTGCAATAATTAACACTGCATAAGATAAAACTTACTAAATATCCCATGAGGAATACCTTCTCCATGGTAACCAAGGCCTTAATTAAAAAAAGGATGCTCTAGGCAGGAGACACAGACGACAACCAACAGAAAGGGGATTTAAGGTACTTGATTGTGCAGGGAAGATGATGCCACTGCGACTAATTTTCAGCATTCCTGAATTGGATTGATCATGAAATTATAGCCAAGTGACTCTACAGTGGTGCCATATCCTTATCTCCACAGGTGTATAAAATTCCACGGTTTACACAATCGGAGACAGAGCATGAATCATACCAGCAAGGTGAAAGGACTTCTCTCTCCCCTCTGCAGGTGAAAGATCAATCAAATGAATACAGTATGCACTTGTTCGATCTGTAGAGAGACTTTTGTGAGTGGTTCTTGTGTTCTACAACATCACAATTTCTTCTTCCCTCCTGTTTTCTTTCCCCAGGTGCCTTCCTTCGTTTCTTTTTTGCTGACGATCACCCAGCAGTTCCCTCATGCAGCACAGTTTGACTGTCTAAAATACAGCAAGATCATCTAATGTACTAAGACATTTCAATAAACTTCTGCTGTTTTATTATGCAGGACCCCCGTGGTTATGGAGATTTTCAGCTTCCAAGTTGTGTTTGTTTGTTTCTCTCTCTCTCAAATTGTTTCACCTTCAAGATTCAATATCCAAAATTGTTTAACGCCATTTTATAGTACGCAAGTGTAAAGGAGAACAAAGTAACTATTACTCCTGATGCCGCAATCCCCTGTCCCAGTGTGTCTTACACTTCAAGCTCCAACCATCTTGGTATTCTATGGACCGAGCCAAGATTGCCTTCATCATCTCTATCAACTGGGCGAGCTCTGATCTGCTCTGCCACTAACTAGGACAATAAAACTACCATTTGCAATACGAGGGGTGATTGATAAGTTTGTGGCCTAAGATAGAAGGAGTCAATTTTAGAAAGCCTAGCACATTTATTTTTCAACATAGTCCCCTCCTACATGTACACACTTAGTCCAGCGGTCGCGGAACATACGGATCCCTTCTTTGTAGAAGTGGTCCACAGCAGGGGTGATTGATAAGTTTGTGGCCTAAGGCAGAAGGAGATGATATATGCAGCTACACACATCAACGTTGCTGGTGAACGCAGCAGGCCAGGCAGCATTTCTAGTAAGAGGTACAGTCGACGTATCAGGCCCAGACCCTTCGTCAGGACTAACTGAAGGAAGAGTTAGTAAGAGATTTGAAAGTGGGAGGGGGAGATCCAAAATGATAGGAGAAGACAGGAGGGGGAGGGATGGAGCCAAGAGCTGGACAGGTGATTGGCAAAGGGGATATGAGAGGATCATGGGACAGGAGGTCCAGGGAGAAAGACGAGGGAAACCCAGGGGATGGGCAAGGGGTATAGTGAGAGGGACAGAGGAAGAAAAAGGAGAGAGAGAGAAAGAATGTGTGTATAAAAATAAATAACGGATGGGGTACGAGGGGGAGGTGGGGCATTAGCGGAAGTTAGAGAAGTCAATGTTCATGCCATCAGGTTGGAGGCTACCCAGATGGAATATAAGGTGTTGTTCCTCCAACCTGAGTGTGGCTTCATCTTTACAGTAGAGGAGGCCATGGGTAGACATGTCAGAATGGGAATGGGATGTGGAATTAAAATGTGTGGCCACTAGGAGATCCTGCTTTCTCTGGCGGACAGAGCGTAGGTGTTCAGCAAAGCGGTCTCCCAGTCTGTGTCGGGTCTCGCCAGTATATAGAAGGCCACATCGGGAGCACCGGACGCAGTATATCACCCCAGCCAACTCACAGGTGAAGTGTTGCCTCACCTGGAAGGACTGTCTGGGGCCCTGAATGGTGGTAAGGGAGGAAGTGTAAGGGCATGTGTAGCACTTGTTCCGCTTACAAGGATAAGTGCCAGGAGGGAGATCAGTGGGGAGGGATGGGGGCGACGAATTGACAAGGGAGTCGCGTAGGGAGCGATCCCTATGGAAAGCGGTGGGAGGGGGGAGGGAAAGATGTGCTTAGTGGTGGGATCCCGTTGCAGGTGACGGAAGTTACAGAGAATAATATGTTGGACCCAGAGGCTGGTGGGGTGGTAGGTGAGGACCAGGGGAGCCCTATTCCTAGTGGGGTGGCGGTAGCCTCCAACCTGATGGCATGAACATTGACTTCTCTAACTTCCGCTAATGCCCCACCTCCCCCTCGTACCCCATCCGTTATTTATTTTTATACACACATTCTTTCTCTCACTCCCCTTTTTCTCCCTCTGTCCCTCTGACTATACCCCTTGCCCATCCTCTGGGTTTTTCCCCTCCCCTCCCCCTTTTCCTTCTCCCTGGGCCTCCTGTCCCATGGTCCTCTCATATCTCCTTTGCTAATCACCTGCCCAGCTCTTGGCTCCATCCCTCCCGCTCCTGTCTTCTCCCATCATTTTGGATCTCCCCCTCCCCTTCTCAAATCTCTTACTAACTCTTCCTTCAGTTAGTCCTGACAAAGGGTCTCAGCCTGAAATGTCGACTGTACCTCTTCCTAGAGATGCTGCCTGGCCTGCTGCATTCACCAGCAACTTTGATGTGTGTTGCTTAAATTTCCAGCATCTGCAGAATTCCTGTTGTTTGAGATATACAGCTCTTGTTACATGCACGTGCAGTTCAACTCCTTGAGTGAAAATGTAGAAAGTTTGAAGTTAATAACTCATCTACTTCTACCTTAGGCCACATACTTATCAATCACCCCTGCTGTGGACCACTTCTGGAGGTCCAAGATACCGACTTCTACAAAGAAGGGATCTGTATGCTCCAAGATCGCTGGACTAGGTGTGTACATGTAGGAGGGGACTATGTTGAAAAATAAATGTGCTAGGTTTTCTAAAATTGACTCCTTCTACCTTAGGCCATGAACTTATCAATCACCTCTCGTAAATATGAGAGATTCACCACTGAGATGCGCCGGGTTTTTGATCATACGGGAAGTAAGGGGTGGCAGTGGATCGGATACTTCACCAGCCCCAGGGGTCATGTTCAGTGCAGGATTACACAGTGGAGTTCAGGATCCTCACGCTCTCTACCGGGTTATCTCGGATACCTGGTGGAAGTCAGGACCCTCACGCTCTGTACCGGGTTACCTGGTGGAAGTCAGGACCCTCACGCTCTGTACCGGGTTACCTGGTGGAAGTCAGGACCTTCACACTCTGTACCAGGTTACCTGGGTTACCTAGTGGAATTCAGGACCCTTGCGGTGTACAGTGGCTGGAATGAGGTAGCGCCACTGGCTCATCACCATCACGGCCTCTTGGAGGACTAGAGAGATGAGCTATCTACCTGGGGGATGTCCACTGACCTCATCACTCTGGCCCTCCATATTGATTTATGAAATGACCATGCAGATCAATAGTCAGAACCCCAGTTCTGTTCCCAGGACTATTTCAGGCTGCAGGACACTCATCAATAATGCCTCCCGAGCCCATGCAGTTAGGGAGAGATGTATTACACCCACCCACAAATGTGAGTGTTGGGCAAAACAACTTGTATGCTTACTGAGGAGCATTAAATGCCCACTGCATCCAGAAAAATGGCATCAATATCTGGCAACAAGGGGCGTTCTATCTGGTAAGCTCCATCCAGCTCCTAGTTCCAGCACCATAGCCCGACTCTCTCTCTCTCTGTCCTTCTCCACACCCTTGATGGCT
Organism: Mobula hypostoma; assembly: GCF_963921235.1. Lineage (NCBI taxonomy): Eukaryota > Metazoa > Chordata > Chondrichthyes > Myliobatiformes > Myliobatidae > Mobula > Mobula hypostoma. Next base: position 90,620,576 of record NC_086105.1, on the reverse strand, counting down.
CTGTTGGATTCTGATGCAGCAGGCAACTTTCTGGACCAGACTCTGTGTGTAGCTTGTAATCCCTACTGAGTCTATTTCTCACCCCTTCTGCATTGTGGCCATTGACACAGTTTCTCTGACTTCTACCGCTGTTTCATCAGGATCTGTTTCATTTGGCCCACTGCAGCCAAATCATCACTCTCTTCACCAAGTTACCTACCTCACAGTTGACCTGATCTGCTACTGTGCACCATGCTTTTGAGGAGCTCAACAGACATTTCACCACTGCTCCCATTCTCTGCCATCTGAACCCCTCTGGTGCTTTCATGGTAGAGGTGCACACATCAGACATGGGTTCCAGAGCCATCCTCTCTCCAGTGGGAACCGGATGAGAAGACACGCCCTCATGACTTCTTCTCGTGCAAGTTTAACTCTGCACAATGCCATTAATGAGTAGGAGACAGGGAGCTACTCGCCTTTAAATGGGCCTTGGAGGAATGGAGACATTGGTTGATGGGAAACACCAAACCCTCCCTCATCTGAACTGAGCACCAGAACCACACCAACTCAACCCACGTCAGGCTTGCTGGACCCTTTTGTTTGAGCAACTCATCTTCACCATCTCCTACTAACTTGACTCCAAGAACACTAAGGTGGACACCGTGTCATGACAGTTCAACCCGGTGGAAACAGAGATCAAACCTCCGCCCCTTTATTCCATCCTTCTAGATCATTATCTGGATTGTGTGGGATCTTGAGAGCCAAATCTACCAGGCCCTTCAGCATGATCCTGCTCCGGCCTGATACCACATTAACATGCCAGTGGCCATGCACTCTAAGGCACTCCAGTGAGGCCACTCCTCATCCCTCTCCGGCCAGCCAGGCGCACAACAGACTCTATTTTCTGCGATACCAGTTCTGGTGGCCCACCATGATTGCTGATGTATGTTAGTTCATCGCTGCCTGCTCTCAATGCGCCCCAGTCCAATTCCTCCAAAAGATAGTGAAGCTGAGTTGCTCCTGCAGCCCCTACCGGTCTCCCGACTTCCATGGTCCCACATCGCAATGGATTTCATCACGGGTCTATCACCTTTTGAAGGGGTCACAGTGATCATGGTTCTCTAAGGGAGCCGAATTCATTGCCCTCACCGAACTCCCGTTAGCCACTGAGATAGCAGACCTGGTTCTACAACATGTAGCTCACCTCCACTGCATCCCTCAGGGCATTGTGGCAGAACGAGGCCCACAATTCATCTCCTACTTCTGGCAATGCTTTTGTTCCCTCCTCTGCACCTCAGTGAGTTTGTCCTCTAGCACCTGCAGTCCAACAGGCAGACAGAAAGAGCCAAACAGAAGTTTCTGTGATGCTTTGCCACCTTGAACCCTTCCACATGGAAGTTGTATCTTCCCTGAGCCGAACTGTGCCACAAATAACACATCTCTTCTGCCATGGGCATATCACCTTGTGAAGTGCTTCGTAGCAAACGACCCCCGCTGCTCCCCATGGAGGAGCTAGCAGTGAAAGTCCCATTCACTAGGGCTCTGGTTCGTTGCTGCCAAAAGGGCATGGAGAGCCATCCTAGCTGCTGACTGGGCCAATTGACAGTGGCACCAAGCCAGACTACTCCAGCCTGGAGACAGTTTGGCAGTCCTCCCAAGATCTAGCCCTGTGCACTGACTTTCACAAGCTCTTGACCCAGTTCATTGGTCCCTTCAAGATTTCTTATCGAAACAATCCAGTCACCTACAATCTCCAACTGCTACCAACTCACACCTATCTTCCATGTAATCCAAGGACCATTGCTCAAACCATCTGAGCCTGCACCTCCAGAACTGAGGATAGTGGAAGCTGGTCCAGTGTACACGGTCTGTGGATTCACGTCATCATGGATAGAGTGTGCAGTACCTAGTCTGCTGGGAACATTATGACCTGGAGGAGATGTCTTGGTGCCATTCAGCTTCATCTTGATCCATCACTCATCAAGCAGTTTCACTGGACACATCCAGATTACCCCGGGCAATTGAGTACTGACATTGGAGTGATGGGGTCCTGTCAGGCCTGCACAGACAGGCACCTCTCAGTCTCCATCCAGCTAATAGGAGTCACCTGCCCCCATTTCCAAATCATAAACCCAGTTCTCATCCACAGTCCTTGTTTACTCATCGAACCAGCCAGCCTCAACCAATTACTCCTAGCCTTCAGTTATCTTGTTGCCTGTGGTGTTTAGTGGCCCTTGTCACTTGTTATTTTCACAGCCTATATTTAAAATTATCATTTATTGTTGAATCGCCTCCACTGCTCTGCTTTTGGGTCAAGCCTCCTGTACAACTTTTGACACCTTCAGAGCAGGTGTACAACAAATATCAGATGGCATGAAGGTTGGAGGTGTTGCAAATAGTGTAGAAGGAAGTCATAGGTTACAACAGGATATACTGTAGACAGGATGCAGAGTTGGGCAAAGAAAAGGCTGATGAGAGTTCAATCCTGAAAAGTGTGAAATGATAATTGAAGGCAATGTACAAGGTTAATGGCAGGATTCTTAGGAATGTGGAGGAATGGAAGGATTTTGGGATCCAAGACCCTAGATTGCTCAAAGTCGCTGCGCAAATTGGTGACATAGTTAAGAGAGTATTATGTGCTGGCCTTCATTAGCCTTGGGATTGAGTTTAAGAGCCATGAGTTAATGTTACAGCAGTACTAATCTCTGGTTAGACTACACATGAAGCAGTGTCTTCAGTTCTCATCATTTCATTATAGAAAGTACAGTGGATTCCAGCTAACTGAGGCATCAGGTTAATCAAGCAGCCACTCATTTGGGATAATTCTTAAAGAACAAAAACAAATTAAGAAAATAGCCCGGATTCCCTTCATTTATTTGGGACATGATGCCGCTTATTCGGGACAGGTGAACCTTTGCTGAACTGCTTCTAACTAGCGGCCGTCGCATGCACTTGTGCAGCTGGTCAACACTACTCTGCTAAGGGCACATAATTTTTTAAAATCGTGCCAGTTGCATGTGTTTGTATTCAAAAAGCGGTGGTTTTCATCACTGACAGTTGGTGAGAAATAAGCAGTAAGACAATTCAGAACTGTTTTTGCTCACTGAGTTTTCAAGCATTCAGACTTAGCAATCCAGAAAAGGCCGTGAGTGAAAATGAACTATTTCAACAAGTTAGGAACGATAAAGAATTTGAAGGTATCAACAATCATCTTGAATGTTACAATGGAATGAAGAATTGGAAGATGCAATTGTCAAAAGCATTCTCTGAAAGCAGTCCCTTATCTGGACTAGGTGTCCGCACTGGTTTTGTTCATTTGTAGTTAATCAAAAGAACATGGCAGTATACCCTGGATGAATACAAAGTTTTATATTGCTCTAATAGTATTGGTAATGTTTTAATTTGTTCTTTATTTCATTTAAATACATAATTTGTTACTCAGTTAAATGGTAGATTTTTAAATAATTTTGAAACTATTTCCATAAAACTTCAGCTAATTGGACAGCTGCTTAATTGAGCCAAAATGTACTGGTCCCAATTAATGAGAATCCACTGTATATGGAAGCTTTAGAGAGGGTGCAGAGGAGATTTACCAGGATGTTGTCTGGATTGGAGAACATTTCTTATGAGGATAAGTTATGTGAGCTAGAGCTTTTCTCTTTGGAGTGATGGAGGAAGAGAAGTGACTTGATGGAGGTGTGCAAGATTATGAGAGGATAGATGGAGTGGATAGCCAGCACCTTCTTCCCAGGGTGGCAGTGACCAATACCAGAGAAGATCCATTTAAGGTGAGTGGAATAAGGTTTAGAGGAAATGTCAGAGGTAGGTTTTTATTTATATACTCAGAGAGAGAGTGCTGGGTGCCTGAAATGAACTGTGATGAATGGTGGTAGAGGATGATACAATAGAGATATTTAAAAGACCCTTAGGTAGGCATAAGGATGTAAGAAAAGTGGAGAGTTATGTGCTTTGAGGAGGAAGGGTTACATCGATAGTGGAGTAGATTTATATTGGGTTAGCACAACATTCTGGGCTGGAGGCTTGCACTCTGCTGTACTGTGCATGTTCTATTTCCAGTATCCTATGTTCAGAACACAGTGCACATTTCTGTAGAGAAAAGTTGCTGCCATTTGGTAGAATGTTCAAGAACCACAGGACACTGTGCAGCAATGATCAGTCTGGATTTCCACAGGGTCTCTCAGTTCCAGATCTTATTATAAACTTGACATGAACAAAGAGCTAAATTCAGTGATGGACGAGAGTCATCTACAAGGTAAACTGCATTTGGTAATCAAGGCTGACAGCACAACACACTAAATTGTGGAGGAACTCAGCAGGCCAAGCAGCATCAATGGAGGGGTATAGACAGCCAATATTTCCAGCTGAGACCAGATTAGCCGCATTGGATTTCCAGCATTTGCAGAATTTCTTGTGTTTATGATAGCACCATACTCCCAGGCAAACTTTACCGCAAAGCAGAACAAGGGCAGCAAGCTACTGAAGCACCACCATCTCCACCCTTACCGGGAAATGCAATCATCATTTGTCTGTCACTAGTGGCTTGTGAAAAATATTGTAGACATGAGAATTTCCTAGATATTGACCACTTCCTCCATTTAGGGAAACACAGATATTGATGAATTCTCCACCACTAACTCAGGGAAAAAAACTGTTCACAGATCAAGACCTCAATTCCAGCCAAAGAGAATATTGTCCATCAGGTATCAATGAACACTGCCCTCTTGTATTTTTCAGAAGTATAGATTTCCAATTGCAGGCACTCCAAAGCCTGGAGAGATATCAGCAACACTCTCCACAAAACCATATTCATTCTCCCCCTCCCTCATCTATTATCCACTTCACCTGGATCCACCTATTATCTGCCAGCTCTTGCTCCACCCTATCCCTTCACCTTTTCATACTGGTCATTTCCCCTCTATCTTTTGGTCCAGATGAAGGGTGTCCAACTGAAATGTCTACTCACAAAGTGCTGGAGGAACTCAACAAGTCAGGCAGCTCTATAGAGAGGAATAATCGGTTTATGGTCACCCTCCGTCTTGGAGTATAGGATGGAGTAACCCTAACCCTAACCCTAATGCGAGTCAAGACTGTTTATTCCTCCCCATAGATGCTGCCTGTCCTGCTGATTCCTCTAGCATTTGGTATGTGTGTTTTCTCTGGATTTCCAGCATCTACAGAATCTCTTGCGTTCTGAAATGTCTACTGTCCGCTTCCCTTTGCTGGCTTATCTGTTGAGATCCTCCAGTGTTTGTGTGTTGCTCTACGGTGTGTGTTACAAACACTGGGGAAACTCAGCAGGTCAGGCAGCAGAGAGAAATGGACAATAGACATTTTTAGCATCTGCAGTTTCTTCTGTCTGCAATGTCAGTGCCCTTTCCCTGTCCAACACCCCAAGGTGCTAATTAAACTTAGCCAACTCCAACGCCACGCAGCTCACTGGCCAACACCAAGCTCCCAAAAATGGGCCCTCTGAGCTCCATCTTGGCAGGTGATTTTCAAGACAAAGGAAATAGTTCAAAAACATTCTCAAAACCTCCTTAAAGAAAAATGTAACATCTTCACTGACATGTGGGAATCCCAGGATCATGATTGTTCTAAATGGAGGAGCATTACTTAGGAAGGCAATAGAAACCCTAAACCCAGAAAGCAGGGAAAAGAGGCCCAAGCACCCACCTCGTGCCTGCCTGTGGCAGAGTCCCTGGATCCATTAGCCACCTCTGAGCGAATGGATTTAAGGGTTGCAAGTCATCCTCAGTCCCTAGCATGCAGACTAATTTAAGGCCGAATCACTGCAGAATACACATTTTCTGTACGGTACTTACACAGGTTACACCTGTGATGGGATCCTGAATTATCCCTTATGAACTGTGCTTTTAAAGAGAGAGGAGAGGGAGGAGAGGGAGGAGAGGGAGGAGAGGGAGGAGAGGGAGGGAGGGAGGGAGGGGGGGAGGGAGGGAGGGGGGGGAGCGAAGACTGCTCACAGTTTGTTTGGAATTTCTGCAAGGACACTACCAGCTTCTGAGTTCCTACAGAGAGAGAAGGGAGGAGCTACTTGATGGACAGCTGGTGTTCAGCATGCTGAGATAAACACAAGGTCAGCTGGTGGTTAGAAACATACGATTTTGGACACTGGATGACCTTTGTTGTGCCCACAGAAAGGTGGGTTTTGGAGGATCGAGCAGTGGCTCTCGCAGTGTGGAAAAGGTGTGACTGGTGGGAAGTTATTCGTGTGTCCAACCCTTGCCTGGGTTGATAACTCCACCAAATAAAATGGTCTCCTTGTTGTGGTCACATTCGGTAACTTCTAAAGGGTTTCGGAGGACAACAGGAAGAATCGATGGCATCGGCTTACTCGGACAACCACAACAGCTCTCTCTCTCTCCATCACTACTCAACTCAATACCACGAACTGAACTGAACTTTACCCATCATTGGAAGACTGTATCCATTTAGCCCTAGGCTTGAAGAAGCTTGGTTTTTATATTTCCACAGACACACATATATATATATATATATATATATATATATATATATATATATATATATGGAGGGAGGAGAAGATGGCAGCGCGACGCAGCGCGCGCAGCCATTCCGAATGATATCAATTATGTGTTAACTAGGGGCTCATACACAATCCTGATTTGATGGAGACGGCCGTGAGAAGCACGGAGGAACACCTGGAGAAACTTCTGAAATGCCTGCTTCGCTGCCACTGCTACTGTATGATTTAGAATCTCTGGAGGGGAAGGCCCCAGATCCTCGGCTTTGCCTATTGCCTGTTGCCGGGGCCGGGGTCGAAGCGCTCGGCAGGATGGTGTTCGGTGCTCAGTGTCGGAGAGCTGGTCGGAGGCTCAGAGTTTTCGGAAAGACTCAGAGTCGGACTGTGGTCAGATGCTTCCAGGATGCTGCATCGGCACATTTGTAGCGCTGGAGGATCTCCAGCTGTGTGAGATGATGGGACTTTCGAGAGACTTTGAGACTTTACCGTGTCCATGGTCTGTTCTTTTTCAAATTACGGTATTGCTTTGCACTGTTGTAACTATATGCTATAATTATGTGGTTTTTGTCAGTTTTTCAATTGGTTTGTCATATGTTTCTGTGGTATCATTCTGGAAAAACATTGTATCATTTCTTAATGCATGCATTACTAAATGACAATAAAAGAGGACTGCGTGTCCTCATATTCTAATCTAATATAATCATTGCTAACCTGTTTGATATATCTGAATTTATATTACTGTATTGAGTGGTTACTAATAAATACCATTAGTTAACAGCAATACCAGACTCCAAAGTGTTTTCCATTTCTGCTGGTTCTTTAACCCGTCACAGGATACGTGACACACCCAACACAAACCAGCTCTTCCAGCCTAGCAGGCCAGTGAAATAATGCAAATACATGCACAATCTGAGCCTGTGGTTCCTGACTAAGTAACAGCCAGTTCATTCTTTGTTTACCATTCAGTGAATGCCAAGGGCAGGGAAACATGCTGCCTGTACAAAGGTGACATGAACCAGAGGCATTGCCCATATTTTTGTGTTGATCAAAATTAAAATCAAAGGACTACTTGCATCAAAGGTAATTTGGAATGCAAAATGTAAATCTTAGACAAGAGGAAATCTGCAGATGCTGGAGATCTGAGCAACATATACAAAATGCTGGAGGAACTCAGCAGGCCAGGCAGCATCTGTGGAGAAAAGTACAGTCCACGTTTCGGGCTGAAACCCTTCGGCAAGACTGAGAAAAAAAAGCTGAGGAGTAGATTTAAAAGGTGGGGGGAGGAGAGAGAGAGAAACACCAGGTGAGAGGTGAAACCTGGAGGCGGAGGGATGAAGTAAAGAGCCGGGAAGTTGATTGGCGAGATGAGTGATAGAGGGACAAGGGAATGGGTAATGAAGGGGGGGGGGGGGGTTGGGGGTATTACCGGAAGTTTGAGAAATCAATGTTCATTCCATCAAGTTGGAGGCTACCCAAAACGGAATATAAGGTGTTGTTTCTTCAACCTGAGTGTGACCTCATCATGACAGGTGAGGAGGCAGTGGATGGACATATCGGAACAGTAATGGGAAGTGGAATTGAAATGGGTGGCCACTGGGAGATCCCACTTGTTCTGGCGGACGGAGTGTAGGTGCTCAGCAAAGCGGTCTCCCAATCTACATCGGGTCTCACCGATGTACAGGAGGCCACACTAGGAGCACCGAACACAGTAAATGACCCCAACAGACTCACAGTTGAAGTGTCGCCTCACCTGGAAGGACTGTTTAGGGCCCTGGCTGGTAGTGAGGGATGAGATGTAGGGGCAGGTGTAGCCCTTGTTCCGCCTGGAACTTACAACTCATAAAAGCAAAACTGTAGAGAGCAAGTTATAAGAACACATTAATTTCTCACCTAGGGGGAGAGGAATAATTTGCACATTTCTACCTCTTTCTCTGTCACCTTGTTCCACATGCCCACTACCTTCTGCATTAAGAAATTACCCCTTAGGTCCCTTTTAAATCTTCTTCCTCTCAGCTTAAACATATTTTTTTCCCAATTTTTCCACAGTCCAGAAGGGGACTGTGTGCATTCACCTCCATGATTTTAGAGAGCTCCACATTGTCACCCCCTTTGTCTCCTAAAGTCTGTTCCGAACCTTGTTCCCCATCAGGCTGGTGCTTATGGCGAGAAGCGACTGAGAGTACGAGACTCCCCCCCCTGGATAGGACGCCAGTCTATCACGAGATTAACTCCCAGCATTTGCCAGTACCCATTTTCAGCTGGGTGGGCTGGAGCAGTGTGTGGATAAGTGCCTTCCTCAAAGACACAACATGCTGCCTTGGCCGAGACTCGAACCGACGATCCAATGCCCTAACCACTTGGCCACGCCCAACATTTGTCTCCTACGCTCCAGGAATAAAGACTTAGCAACCCAAGCTCTCCCTATAACTCAGGCCCTCAAGACCTGGCAACGTTCTAAAGGATGACAGAGTTTGGATTAATTTATCCAAGATGCACTGGAAACACAAATATCAAACACAAAGTGTAGCTGCCTATAAGGGAATGATAAACAAGTTTCAAGGATGCAGATCAATAAGGGAGAAGAAACACTCCAAAGTTGGTATAATGTATATAATTGGGGTATAATAAGTGCTAAGGAAAAAGAAACAAAGATATTTAAAACATTATGTAAAATAATTGGTAAAATAACAAGTCTCTTGTACTAAATGATGCAAAGGATTAACAAAACAACAAGTCTAAAGTTTTCCTTCTGACTTGTATTCTGCTAAAGTTGTGATTCTAATCTGAGAACAGAAGTCCAATGATTTAGCTGCTGTTCATACTTATATAATCAAGAAAGCCCATGCTTCTTTTCTAATCTATGCATACCAGTCAGCTACAATTCTAAAATTATTAATTTTTTGTAATTATTGGTGTATAGGGAGGATTTTATGCTGCCACTGAACTAGTCTCGCTTGTTCACGAAAATCTTATCAGTTAAGAGATTACTATGCCAACCAAAATGATTTTGCTCTTCCTTGAAAAAGAAAGCAAGTTATCACATTCTCTTAAGAACTTACATCTGTGTACTTTAAGGTCTCATGAACCTCATGAATCAAGTGTTACTTATCTTTCTAGCAGGGTTGCTCATAAGGCTGTGAATGGACAACTCCAAGTAATGGAATCTGTTTATAGGCCCCCCCCACCCCGTTACACTGCGTGTCAAGACAAGACATGGAAAATTAGAGAGGAACTTCACTGGGTTAATGTCTTAATGACCAGCAGAGAGTAGCATTTACACCCAGTGTGATGAAGTGCTTTGACAAACTGGTGATGAAACATATCAACTCCTGCCTAAGGAGTGACTTGCATCCAGTTTAATTTGCCTACTGTCACAACAGATCAACAGTAGATGCCATTTCATTGGCTCTTCACTCAGCCCTGGAACACCTGGACAGTGAAGATTCATACATTATGATATTCTTCATTGACTAAAGCTTTGCATTTAACACCATCATCCCCTCAAAGCTCATCAGTAAGCTCCAAGACCAAGGCCCGAATACCTCCTTGTGCTACTAGATCCACAAATTCCTCCCTTGCAGACCCTAGTCAGTTCAGATTTAACACCTCAACAATGACCAATGGCACAGGTGCACCACAATTCTGTATGCTTAGCTCCCTGCTCTACTTGCTTCATACTTATGGCTGTGAGGCTAGGCGAAGCTGCAATACCACATCTGGTGCTGATGGTACTACTGTTGTTGGTTGAGTCAAAGCTGATGTATCTGCATAGAAAAGGGAGATTAAAAATCTGACTGAATGGTGCCACAACAACCTCTCACTCAATGTCAGCAAAACCGAAGAACTGATTGACTACAGGAAAAGACAACTGGAGCTCCATGAGTCAGTCCTCATCAGGGGATCAGAGGTAAAGGGGATCAGAGGTAAAGAGGATCAGCAACTTTAAATTCCTCAACATTATCATCTCAAATGATCTGTCCTGGGTCTAGCACATAACTGTCATTACAAAGAAAGTACTATTTTCTTATATAATATAAAATAATATATATAAAATAAAGTGAGTCTATTTTCTTAGAAGTTTACGAAGATTCAGCATGTCATCTCAAACTGTGACAAACTTCTACAGATGCACAGTGGAATATACTGACTGGTTGTTTCATGACTTGGAATAGAAACATCAAAGCCCTTAAACAGAAAATCCTACAAAAGGTAGAGGACACAGCCCAGTACATCACATGCAAAGCCCACCCTACTATCTACAAGGAGCGCTCTTGCAGGAAAGCAGGATCCATCAAGGACTCTCACCATCCAGGCCATGTTGTCTTCTTGCTGTTGCCATCGGGAAGGAAGTGCAGGAGCCTTAGGTCCCACACCACCAGGTTCAGGAACAGTTATTACCATCAGGCTCTTGAAGCCGAGTGGATAACTTCACTCACCTTGTCACTGAGGTCCCAACTGATTCCATAGCCTTTGTACTCACTTTCAAGGATCATATGACTCCTCATCATTATTTATTGCTTACTTATATATTACATAGAAACAGAAATATAGAAAACCTACAGCACAATACAGGCCCTTTGGCCCACAATGCTGTGCCGAACATGTACTTACTTTAGAAATTACCTAGGGATACCCATAGCCCTCTATTTTTCTAAGCACAATGTACCTATCCATGAGTCTCTTAAAAGACCCTATTTTATCTGCCTCTACCACCATCGCCAGCCGCTCATTCCACACACTCACCACTCTCTGCATAAAAAACTTACCCATATTATTATGATAATTTTGTTTTTCTGTTAGTATTTGCACAATTTGTTGTCTGTTGTATATTGTAGTTTTTCTATCTATGTGTGTGGTATTTCATTGATTCTATTGTATTTCTATGTATCTATTGTGAATGCCCGCAAGAAAATGAATCTCAGGGTAATATATCGAAGTTGAAAGCAAATTTATTATCAAAGTACATATATGTCACCATATACAACCCTAAGATTCATTTTCCTGTGGGCATTCACAGTAAATGCAAAGAAACACCATCGAATGAATGAAAAACTGCAAACAAGATAAACAATCGGTGTGCAAAAGACAAGCTGTGCAAATAAAAATAGAAATTAATTAATTGTATGAAGTTGAATGTGTTTTAAGATTTGACAAACCCTTATACACACTTGAAATGATTCTACTACCGTTTTCTGAATTATATGCTTTTCTAAACAGCTCTATCAAACATGTACTCGTCTTGGTTACATTTTTAACCGTTCTATTAACATACTGTCGCATCTGTAAATACCGATAAAAGTCTAATAAGTGTTTCTCTTTGAGCATTTCAAAACTGAACAGTGTTTCTTCTTTCATTATATTGCAAAGAACTGTTATTCCTTTAGCTGTCCAGTCCTTAAATCTAGCATCCAGTTTATTGGGTGTAAAATCCGAGTCATATGCACACCATTTAAGAATTGCAATATCTCCTTCTAGTTTATATTCTTTTATAATAGTTTTCCATATTTTAAGAGTCCATTTCACCCACGGGTTATCAATAGTATTTATGCACCTTTTTAAGTTGTTATCAGCCAAAATTGCCTGTATCAGGATGGGAAGTATCCTCTCCTTAATGTTTTTCCATTGAGCGTCATATGATGGGTTACACCAACATATCACATCTCTCAACTGTGCTGCAAAATAATAATCTCTAGGAGAAGGTAGGCCCCATTCCCCATTTTCCTTGGCTAATTGCAAAGTTTTGAGACGAACTCTAGGCCTTTTACCTTGCCTTATATATCTTGATAATATTTTGTTCCATTCATGATATCGATATGTGTTAACTAGGAGGCCATGTACAATCCTGATTTGATGGAGACAGCCGTGAGAAGCACAGAGGAACACCCGGAGAAACTTCTGAAATGCCTGCTTCGCTGGAACTGCTACTGTGCGATTGAGAATCTCCGGAGGGGAAGGCCTCAAATCCTCGGCTTTGCCTATTACCGGGGCCGGGGTCGAAGTGTTCAGCAGAGATGGTGCTCGGTGCTCGGTGTCAGAGAGCTGGTCGGAGGCTCGGAGTTTTCGGACGGACTTGGAGTCGGACTGTGGTCGGATGCTTCCAGGATGCTGCATCAGCAAGTTTGCAGCGCTGGAGGTTCACCGTCTGCGTGAGATGATGGGACTTTCGAGAGACTTTGAGACTTTTTACCGTGTCCATGGTCTGTTCTTATCAAATTACGGTATTACTTTGCACTGTTGTAACTATATGTTATAATTATGTGGTTTTTGTCAGTTTTTCAGTTGGTTTGTCATGTGTTTCTGTGATATCATTCTGGAAAAACATTGTATCATTTCTTAATGCATGCATTACTAAATGATGATAAAAGAGGACTGCGTGTCCTCATAATCTAATTTTGATTAATCTATATTGGTAGGATCTGAAAGAGATATAATAATCTGGGCAGTATATTCATTTTAATAGATTCAATCCTTGAACTGAGACTGAAAAAAGGAATTAGGTTCCATCTTGTTATATCTTCCTTAATTTTTTTATATATAGGCTGATAATTGCATTCTGATAATTTTGCCAAATCTTTTGGCATAATGATGACCAAATATTTGAAAGACTCTGTTTGCCATGCCCAGGGATATCTGCTTTCAATTTCTCTTGGTGGGCTATAGTTATATGAAAGTAATTGGGTTTTATCACTCCCTACTTGTACATAGTTTTCTCCTTTTGCTTGTTCTTTCTTTCCTCTCTTTTCTTATAAGCGTATTCCTCAGATAAATATTATGTGGAGATTTGTGGCAAATATGACTATATGATATATATGCACAATATCTGAAATACATCTTATGGAAATGTTTGTTTGATGATGAACTTCAATAAAAAATAAATTACAAAATAAGAAATTAATTAAATAGATAAATAAAGCAATAAGTATCGAGAACATGAGATGAAGTGTCCTTGAAAGTGATTCCACAGGTTGTAGGAACAGTTCAGAGTCGGGTGAGTGAAGTTATCCCCTTTGGTTTGAGATCCTGATGGTCAAGGGGTAATAACTGTTCCTGAACCTGACGGTGTGGGTCCTGAGGCTCCTGTACCTCCTTCCTGATGGCAACAGTGAGAAGAGAGCATGGCCTGGACAGTGGGGGTGCTTGATGATGGACGCTGCTTTCCTGCAACAGTAGTCCTTGTAGATGCATTCAATGGTGGGGAGGGCTTTACCTGTGATGGACTGGGCTGTATCCACTACTTTTTGTAGGACTTTCCAATGGTGATTCCATACCAGGTTATGATGTAACTAGTCAGTATACTTTCCACTGCACATCAATAGAAGTTTGTCCAGGTTTTAAATATCATACTGAACTTCACAAACTTCTAAGGAAATATAGGCACTGACATGCTTTCTTTGGAATGGCACATACACAGAGACGTATATGTATTTTGAGCTTTGATCATTTTGTAGGCCTTCATTTTAAGTGCGCAACCTACACCTCCGATTGCAAGCAAAATTCTGCAGATACTGGAACTTTGAAATAAAAATAGAAAATGTAATGTCCTGTAAATGATTGTGCAGAGAGAAAACGAGACTAGGCAGATCCTATCTGATCCAGTCTGCACCTAACATGTGGCCCTTGTTCTATCCCCACGGCTGCACCACTCCCAACAAGTAGTGCTAACAGTGTGACATCACTATCGGTACCCGAATAGGAATGGAAACCAAGTCTGAAATATCTTACTACCAGTCACATCATAATCTTCCTGACTTGAAATTTCATTCAATAATTTCAGATAATTAGTCTTTCCAGGAGTTTAATTTCAGATTTTTACCATTCAAAGCATTAGGCTTTGGTAATTTCAAATAAAGATTCCGCTTCCCAGTTACACCTCCTTCAGCCTGACATCTTGCACTTTTTATTTCGCTCAGAACCACTCGCTTTCACCTTAATTATCACGCTATTTGTTGCTTATTCTCTCCTGGTCCCATATTCTCTTAGGCATCAACTTTTGTTCCCTCCTCCATCCCCAATTTTCTACAGCTTAAAACCTGTTTTATATTTAATCTTCCCCATTTCTGATGAAAGGGCAGTCAATGTTTCAAGTTGATAGTTCTCTTTCATTGACCCCCAAAGCTGTCCTGTATTAGTTTAGCCAGATTTACTTCATTAACTCCATATTACATACATACAAGAGGAAAACATGAAAAGGCACACAACAGGAAATAGTCTTCACACTTCAGAGCATCCTAACACTTCACAGTGCATTGAAGTATATGAATTTGGCAATGGGATGCAAAGTTTACATACTATCGGTAGAAATATTGGAGGACGAACAAGAAGTCCATCTATTTGGAATGTGTTGCATATAAACATTCTTTGATGGTATGTTTTCAATTTCAACATACTTCAACATGAAGAAGCAGCTCTCTTGCTTGGCACCTTTGCCATTCCCTAAACATACCCTTCTTTCACCACTAATGCCCTGTGGTTGTAGTGTATGGCATCCAAAGAAAGCACCGTCACAATTGGCAAAGGCTTCTTCAACAGCATCCACCAAACTCATGACCACCATTATCTAGGATGGGAGGGGGTATAAAAACACCCTATCATGACTTGGATGTGCCCTATACACTTCTATCTCCCATCAGGAAGGCCTTAAAGCTCTACACTTCTTTCTCAACAAAAGACTTAACCAGCTCCCCTCTGCCACCTGGTAGAACTGGTCCTCACTCTCAACAATTTCTCCTTCAGCTCCTCCCATTTTCTCGAAAATCAAGGTGTAGCCATGGGCACCTGCAAGGATCCTAGTTACATCTGTCTTTCAGTTGGCCACGTGGACCAGTCCATATTCTGAGCCTTCCCTGGTCAGGCTTTCTGCGCTACATTGAAAACTGCAGAGGTGCTGCTTCTTGCACAAATGCTGAGCTTGTCAATTTCATCAACTTTGCTTCCAATTTCCATCCTGCCCTTGGTCTACTTATGACACCTCTCTCCACTTTCTCGATCTCTGTCTGCATCACTGGAGACAAACAGTCTACCGACATCATTTATAGACCTTCTAATTCCCATAACTATCTTGATTATACCTCTTCCCATCTGGTATCCTGTGAAAATACTATTCCCTTTTCTCAGTTCCTTCGTCTCCACTGCATCTGTTCCTAGGATGAGGCTTTCCTTTCCAGGACATCAGAGATGTCCTTCTTTTCAAAGAACAGGGTTTCTTTTCCTTCATCATTGATGCTGCCCTCACTCACATTTCCTGCATATCACGGACATCTGCACTCACCCCATCTTCTCGCCAACTAACAGGGAGTTCCTCTTGCCCTCACTTACCACCCTATAAGCCTGTGCATCCAACCATATCATTGTCTGCAACTTCCACCACCTTCAATGCTATCCTACCACCAAACACATCTGCGCCTCCCCCTGCCACTCTCCGTGGTTCCCTTCTAATTCATCGCTCCCTACTAATCTCCCTCCTGGCACTTATCCACAATTCGGCAGAAGTGCTACACTTGCCTATTCACCACCTTCCTCACCTCCATTCAGGACCCCAAATAGCCCTTACAGGTGAGGCAACACTTCAGCCATGAATGTGTTGGAGTCACCCACTGTATCCAATGCTCCCAATGATGTGGTCTCCTCTGCATTGGCGAGACCTGACGTAGATTGGGGGACTGCTTTGTCAAGCACCTCAGCAGCATCCACAAAAAACAGAATTTCCCAGTGACCAACAATTTCTATTCCTATCCTCATTCCCATCCCAACATGTCAGTCCATGGCCTTGTCTTCAGCCACAATGAGTCCACTCTCATGTTTAAGGAGCAACAACTCCTTTCCCATCTATGTAGTCTCCAACATGTTGGCATAAACACCAGTCATTTTCCCCTCCCCCTACTGTCTTCTTTATTTCCCCATTCAAGCCCCTTACGTCTTCTCCTCACCTGCTTGTCACTTCCCCCGGTGCCCCTCTCCTTCCCTTTTCCCCCATGGTCCACTCTCCTCTCAATCAGATTTCTCCTTCCCTTTTCCCCACGGTCCACTCTCCTCTCAATCAGATTTCTCCTTCCCTTTTCCCCACGGTTCACTCTCCTCTCAATCAGGTTTCTCCTTCCCTTTTCCCCCATGGTCCACTCTCCTCTCAGTCAGATTTCTCCTTCTCTTTTCTCCATGGTCCACTCTCCTCTCAGTCAGATTTCTCCTTCCCTTTTCCCCATTGTCCACTCTCCTCTCAATCAGATTTCTCCTTCCCTTTTCCCCATTGTCCACTCTCCTCTCAGTCAGATTTCTCCTTCCCTTTTCCCCATTGCCCACTCTCCTCTCAATCAGATTTCTCCTTCCCTTTTCCCCATTGTCCACTCTCCTCTCAGTCAGATTTCTCCTTCCCTTTTCTCCATTGTCCACTCTCCTCTCAATCAGATTTCTCCTTCCCTTTTCCCCATTGTCCACTCTCCTCTCAATCAGATTTCTTCTTCTCCAGACCTTTGCTTTTTCCACTAATCACCTTCCAGTTTCTTTCTTTATTTGCCCTCTTCCACCCACCTGGCTTCACCTCTCACCTTCTAGTGTGTCTTCACCCCCTCCCCCAACCTTCTTGTTTTGTCTTCCAACCCCCTTCATCTAATAAACACACACAAAATACTGGAGGTCAGGCACCGTCTATGGAAATGAACGAACAGTTGACGTTTCAGGATGAGACCCTTCTTCAGGACTGGAAAGGAAGGGGGAAGAAGCTACAGGAAGGAGATGGAGTGGAAGGCGTAGAAGCCATCTGGCTGAGAGGGGGGTATAAAGTACGGCTGGGAGCTGAAAAGTAGAAAGAGAGGGAAAAATTACCAGAAGTTAGAGAAATCGATGTACCATTTCATATTCTGTCTGGGTAGCCACCAACCTGATGGCATGAACATCGATTTCACCAATTTCTGGTAATTATCCCCCTCCTCTTCCCTCTTCTTCAGTTCTCCACTCTGGCTCCCCTCTTACCACTTCTGGGGAGTCTGGGGGATGAGGGGGTGCATGCATGGTGGAGGGGGGGAAACAGGAGCCAGCACCATACTTCAAGGTATGAGGGGAGCAGAGATATTGCAAATTGTAATACATGTTCAAATGGTCTAAGAGATAAGAAACAAAAAGCACAGATTCCTGGAACAATGATATTTGCTCACCTTCATAACAATCTCGTATGGAGTCAAAGTAAACGTAGTACTGATCATTGCTGATTAACAGCAGACTAAGCCAGGAGTCAAAGGAGTAGATAGGAACAATGAAAAGGATTCGGAGAATATATCGCTGCTCATTGGGCCTGTTGTAGTGTCGGAGATGCAGGTAAATCTGTCAAGGTAGTAATTAAAGAAGCAATGTAAGCCAAAAGATTATATGACACACCTTAGATTAAAATTATTCTACCAAAACAGTACTGTTAACTCCTCTCACAGAACAAAGCACTGAAGCTTTCTGGTGCTTCTGTCTGCTAATTTTGACGAGCTGAAATATCACATTCTTCAGTCACCAACAGCTTACAACTCCTGTTTGCAGACCACCCTGTGTCTGAGATGGATGTTTTTACCACCAGCTTAAGATAGGGAAATAGATAAACCCTTTACCCATGATGGACACTCAAAGATGATCCTGTGTTCCTGCAAAGATTGAAGGCTAATTTGTAATTAAACTGAAAGGCAAACTCATTGCCAAGCAGTTACTTTGGGAAGTAGTTTTTACATAAGCAATTAAAACAATGTTATACGAGATGTTAGCTTTGTGTGGATCATTGCAGAGGGCAAAGATCAGAAGGCAGGTTAGGAACTTTCATCCAGAGAGTTTAGAGGGATCAGTAAACTCATTACCTAAATGTGTGCTAGATATAAAAACACTCATTCCCATAAAACATACTTGCATGAGGCTCAATTAGCCATAACTGCAACTATATGGGGCCTTGGTATGTCTGCACCAGGACCTTTACAGTTTAGGGCGAATTACTTACAAACAAATATATTTACCAGAAAAGGAATTTAATGACAATACACCAGACTATGAATCATCCTCTCTAGGATGGTGTGTTTGTTGTATTGTGTTGATTAGGAATGGATTCTCTAGAGTGAGAGGAAATTTCATTTAAACTTACAAATGTCTTAAAGGAAAAGCAAACACAAACTGTTTGGAGGCAGAAGTATTGTCAACATTTTGGGTCAAGAGAGCATAGAGGAGAGACAGGTGATGAGTAGGGGTGAAGCAGGACTGAGAGCAGAGGAGAGACAGATGATGTGTAGGGGTGAAGCAGGACTGAGAGCAGAGGAGAGACAGGTGATGTGTAGGGGTGAAGCAAGACTGAGAGCAGAGGAGAGACAGGTGATGGGTAAGTGAAGCAGGACTGAGAGCAGAGGAGAGACAGGTGATATGTAGGGGTGAAGCAAGACTGAGAGCAGAGGAGAGACAGGTGATGGGTAGGGGTGAAGGAGATGAAAGGTGATAGGTGGAATCAAGTGAAAATGGGTAGACAGAACCAGGAGAGGTAGAAGATAAGTCATGATCTTGATGAGTGATTGACAAGTGTGAAGGTCATATGGCCTCATTCCCAACCTATTTGTTATGAGTACATTGGTCCAGGCCAAGAAATGAACTGAGATTACGCTCAACATCTACTTTGAGCAACTATGGACATGATTGTTCAAAGGATAAAATTTCTTTATTCTATTCTCTGATCAATAGTACTTTCTGCACCTCTTCAGAATACAAAACATTAAACACTAAGGCTACGTCCACACTAGACCAGATAAATCCGTAACCGAATCTTTTTCTCTTCGTTTTGACCCTCTGTCCACATTGAAACGGCGTTTTCCTCCCTCAAAAACGGAGCTTTTCAGAAACGCTCTCCAGAGTGAATAAATCTGAAAACGCCTAATATCTGGCGTAGTGTGTACGGGGTAACCGGCTAATTTTAAAAACGCTGTCATGACGTACCGGAACAAATGGTGGCGGCAGTGCAGTATTTCATTGTTTTCTTGAACACACCCTCCAACACCACAACAACATCTGACAATAGATGTGTAACAGCCTAATGTAACATTGTATGGAAATACAAGATAACACTGATGCAGACATGTTTTATACATTTAACAAGGTGCTTTATTAATGTATTGCTTGTGCAAACATTCAATAGATGCAATGTCACTTTTGTCCAGTAACTCGTTTTATTGCACGTTAGATACAGCAAAATAATACACAAAAACATGGCAAAAGTAAAGGCAAACAAATGAGGTAACAGCAAATTTCACTTTTGCCCAGTAACAAGCCTTATTGCATTTAGTTGTAGATGTCGTCCCTTTCATCAGTGAAGAGTCTATGGCTGTAGGAAATGTTTCTGGACAAACGCGCACCAAGTCTTTCGTTTGGCAATTTCCTTTTAAGTTTTTCAAGTCTGTAACTGGACAAACACGCACCAACTATACCGTTTCCTCTTCGCTTGTTTTATGTAGATGTGTCCTGCACATGCCCAGTAGGAGATTTGCCCAAATATCCATTTTAATGTGGACAGAGGTATTTTCAAAAATGCCTGGTGTGGACGCCTGTCATTTTTCCGCGAAACTGGCATTTTCAAAATTATCTGGTCTAGTGTGGACATAGCCTCAGTGAGGGAGGTTTAGGAGTATTTGTTTTATGCAGAGATGTAAAATTAGGTTATTGAAATGTGATGGAATTAGATTCAGTCGAAATTCCAAAAAGGCAACTTGTTAAGAACATGTACTGGTAAGATTTAAAAAAAACTCATGTGGACAGATTTGTATATTGTAGACATATCATGCAAAACAAGGTTTTCCATTGTATTGCAGTATATGTGACAATATTAATTAATTACCAGTTTCTGCATCAGACTGATCATGAAAATTCTTATTAAGCAAAGTGCATGATTGCAACATGGTTTAAATCAGAGTGGAGCTAATGCAGCTATCTCACTATTCTGGGACTATGGGTTCAATCTTAACTTTGGGTGTTGTCTGTTTGGAGCATACACCTTCTCTTTTTGACCACATAGGTTACCCCAGGGAACACTTCCAAGATGTGAACTGTTTGATACCCCACCATTGCAAGTATCTACATGATATGCTGTCTCTAGGAAAAAACATCTATCACAAAGCTGCCCACCATATGAGCCATGCTGTCTTCTGATCCCCACCATATGAGCCATCAATCAGAAGGTACAGGATCCTGAAGACCCTCACCACCAGGTTCAAGAACAGCTGTTTCCCTTCAACCATTCACATCTTGAACCAACCTGCACAACCCTAGTTACTACTTCAGTAGGGATATATTCTGACCACACTATACTACGATAGGCATGTTCTATTATTTTCTTTCTTGCATAATTTACATTAAATTTATGTTTTTCTTGTGAATGTTGCCGTTCTAATGCCATGTTCCTGTGATGCTGTTGCAATTAAGTTTTTCCATTGCACCTGTGCACACATATACTCGAGCATATGACAATATGCTCGACTTTGAGGTTAATTGGCTAACCAATTGCTAACATCATGAGTTCTTGATGTGGGCATGTGTCGGGGAACAGGTTGCAGGGAAATCGGTGAGAGAATGAAAAATAAAATATTTCATGACGTATGCCAATGATATTAAACATAATTCTGATTCTGTTTCTGAGAGTGATGAGCTGTTTTGATAGCCAGCATTGATCCAATGGGCTGAACAGCTTCTTTCTGTTAACTAAAGTTTTCCTACACATCTAAGTTAATGATGTTACAAAATTATGTGCCACTGAAACATGTTTAGAAGCAGCAGTTCAATTAATAAAGCTGATGTTTCTAATGGTTTCCAAGTTGAAATCAATTTGGTACCTGGGACAAGGAGTAACCACATTCTCCTCCTATCAGGCACAGATGACACAATCTGACCTGAAGTGCAGACCTCATCAGAAGCATGGCAATCGATGCAAATAACAAATCCCCAGTGAGCACAGTCCCATAAGTTACTGATTTAAAAAAATAAATCAAAGGCAACTATGAAGCCCCGAGAATACCTCATTAATGCCATTTTGGAGCTTCAGCTGGAAATTACTACTTCATTAATATAAATAGATGCACTGTTTTGTTCCAAATGATTACAGAATAAGTACAAAGGAGCAGGTAATTAAATAAAATTTAGTCAACTTATCTCAGTTTTAAATCCTTCCCATAATTAACGTTTTTAGATGCCAGTGCTCTCCCAACCCTGTTCATGCCCTATCATTAGAGATTGTGCTTCCATTTAACTGTCTCCCCACCTCCCTCCCCGCACCCTGCACCTCAGCAGGGAACTAGGCCTAATGGTCCACCAGGATCATGTTTATCATCAAACACTCATCCTAATCCCACTTCAGGCATACCCACTGATCTGACCAAATTTTTGGTCGATTGCCAAACACTGTTTGATAATTACTCCATGAAATGACAAAATGTCAGTACTGTATTTGGAGTGATATGTAAAAAAGAAAATTTTACATAAAGCAGTAGAGCACAGGAACAGGCTCTTTGTTCTGCAGAAGCAATTAAACATCTAAATTAATCCCTTTTACTTACATAAACCCCATATCCCTCCATCTTCTGCAAATTTATGTTATATCTAAGATCTCAAAAACACCTCTATCATATTTGCTACATCACCACACCAGCAGAGCAGACCAGGCAGTCACCACTGTGTAAAAAAGCTTTTCCCGTACACTTCCTTTGAACGTGTCCCTTCTTACTTTAAATGCACGACCTCTAGTATTAGACACTTCAATCCCAGGGACAAAAAATGGCTATCTTGCCTCTGATAATCTTATAAACATCTATCAGATCTCCCCTCAGCCTCTGCTGCTCCAGAGAAAATAAATCCAAATTTGTCTAACCTTTACTCATAGTACATGGCCTTCAGTCCAGTCAGCATCCCAGTAAACCAATTCTGTACACTCACCAAAGCCTCCACATCTTACTTATAATGGGACAACCAGAACTGAACGCAATACTTCTGATGTGGCCTAGCCTGAGTTTTATAAACCTACAACATAACTTCCTAAACCTTCAACTCAAGCTCTGCCTTCAACATATCCAACGACCTGGCCTCGACAGCTGCCTCTGGTAATAAATTCCACAAATTCACCACCTCTGGCAAAAGAAATTCCTCCACATCTGTTTTAAACGGACACCCCTCTATCCTGAGGCGGTGCTCCCTTGTCCTAGACTCCCCCCATCATGGGAAACATCCTTTCCACATCTACTCTGTCTAAGCCTCTCAACATTCGAAAGGTTTCAATGAGATCTCCCCTTATCCTTCCAAATTCCAGTGAATACAGACCCAGAGCTATCAAACATTCCTCATATGTTAACCCTTTCATTCTCAGAATCCTTATGAATCTCCTCTGAGCCCTCTCCAATGCCAGCACATCCTTTGTTAGACAAGGAACCCAAAACTGTTCACAATACTCCAAGTGAGGCCTCACCAGTGCCTTAAAAAGCCTTAGCATTGTATTCCTGGACTTGTGTTCTAGTCCTCTTGGAATGAATGCTAACATTGCATTTGTCTTCGTCACCACCGACTCTACTTGCAAGTTAACTTTTTGGATGTTCTGCAGAATTTTCCCAACTCCCTTTGCATCTCAGAATTTTGGATTTTTCTCCCCAGTTAGAAGACAGTTTGCTCATTTATTTCTACCTTCAAAGTGCATGACCATGTATTTTCGAACATTGTATTTCACTTGCCACTCTCTTGCCCATTCTCTGAATCTGTCTAAGTCCTTCTGCAGCCTTCCTGTTTCCTCAACACTATCTGCCCCTCCATAAATCTTCATATCATCTGCAAACTTGGCAATAAAGCCATCTATTTAATCATCTAAATCATTCATATACAGCATAAAAGAAATGTCCCAACACTGACCCCTGTGGAACATCACTAGTCACTGGCAGCCAACCAGAAAAGCATCCTTTTATTCCCACTTGCTGCCTCCTACCAATCAGCCAATGCTCTAAGCATGCCAGTAACTTTCCTGTAATACCATGAGCTCTTAACTTGGTTCACAGCCTCATGTGCGGCATCTTATCAAAGGCCTTCAGAAAATGCAATTATACAACATCTACTGCATCCCCTTTATCTATCCTACATGTAATTTCCTCAAAGAGTTCCAACAGATTTGCCAGGCAAGATTTTCCCTGAGGGAAGCCATGCTGACTTTGTCCTATATTGTCCTGTGTCACCAAATACTCATTAACCTCATCCTTAACAATTGACTCCAACATCTTCTCAACCACTGAGGTCAGGCTAATTGGTCCATAATTTCCTTTCTCTTGCCTTCCTCCTTTCTTAAAGGGTGGAGTGACATTTGCAATTTTCCAGTCCTCCAGCACCATGCCAGAGTCCCTTGATTCTTGAAAGATCATTATTATTGCCTCCACAATCTCTACCACTACCTCCTTCAGTACCCTAGGGTGCAGTTCATCTAGTCCAAATGACTTGTATAAATCCCTTAAGTCTTTCAGCTTTTTGAGCACCTTCTCCCTTGTAAGAGCAACTGCACCCACTTCTCTTCCCTCACACCCTTCAACATCAGACACACTGCTAGTGTCTTCCACAGTGAAGACTGATGCAAAATACTCATTTAGTTCATCTGCCATCTCCTTGGCACCCATTATTATTTCTCTGTCCCCATTTTCTAGTGGTCCTATATCCACTCTCATCTCTTTTATTTTTTACATCCTTGAAAAAGCCTTTAATATCCACTCCGCTATTGTTTGCTAGCTTGCCTTCATATTTCATCTCTTCCCTCCAAATGATTCTTTTAGTTGCTCTGTGTAGAGTTTTAAAAGCTTCCCAGACTTCTGTCCCCAGAATTCTGCCTTACAAACCTGATTGGATTCTTTGAGGATGTAACAAAACACATTGATGAAGGCACAGCAGTGGATGTAGTGTATCTGGATTTCAGTAAGCCATTTGATAAGGTTCCCCATGCCAGGCCCATTCAGAATGTAAGGAGGCATGGGATCCAAGGAAACCTTGCTTTGTGGATCCAGAATTGGCTTGCCCACAGAAGACAAAGGGTGGTTGTAGATGGTTCATATTCTACATAGAGGGCTGTGACCAGCGGTGTTTCGCAAGGATCTGTTCTGGGACCCCTCCTCTTTGTGATTTTTATAAATGACCTGGATGAAGAAGTAGAAGGGTGGATTAGTAAGTCTGCTGATGACACAGAAGTTGGGAGTGTTGTGGACAGTCTGGAGGGTTGTCAGAGGTTACAGTGGGACATCGATAGGATGCAGAACTGGGCAGATGGAGTTCAATTCAGATAATTAAGAAGTGGTTCATCTCAGTATGTCAAATTTGAAGACAGAATATAATATTAATGGTAAGACACTTGGCAGTGTGGAGGATCAGAGAGATCTTGGGGTCCATGTCTATAGGACACTCAAAGCTGCTGTGCAGGTTGACAGTGTTGTTAAGAAAGCAAATGGTGTGTTAGCCTTCATCAGCTGTGGGATTGAGTTCAAGAGCCATGAGGTAATGTTAAAGCAAAACAAGACCTCAATTAGATCCAAGCAACAACGAATGGACAAGGGAGTTGCGTAGGGAGCGATCCCTGCGGAATGCAGGGGGGGGGGGAGGGAAACAGTCCTTCCAGGTGAGGCAACACTTCACCTGTGAGTCGACTGGGGTGATATACTGCGTCCCCAAACAGTCCTTCCAGGTGAGGCAAGACTTCACCTGTGAGTCGACTGGGGTGATATACTGCGTCCCCAAACAGTCCTTCCAGGTGAGGCAACACTTCACCTGTGAGTCGACTGGGGTGATATACTGTGTTCCCTCCCCCCCTCTCTCTGCATTCCACAGGAATCGCTCCCTACGCAACTCCCTTGTCCATTCGTCCCCCCCATCCCTCTCCACTGATCTCCCTCCTGGCACTTATCCGTGTAAGCGGAACAAGTGCTACATATGCCCTTACACTTCCTCCCTTACCACTATTCAGGGCCCCAAACAGTCCTTCCAGGTGAGGCAACACTTCACCTGTGAGTCGACTGGGGTGATATACTGCATCCGGTGCTCCCGATGTGGCCTTTTATATATTGGCGAGACCCGACGCAGACTGGGAGACCGCTTTGCTGAACATCTACGCTCTGTCCGCCAGAGAAAGCAGGATCTCCCAGTGGCCACACATTTTAATTCCACATCCCATTCCCATTCTGACATGTCTATCCATGGCCTCCTCTACTGTAAAGATGAAGCCACACTCAGGTTGGAGGAACAACACCTTATATTCCGTCTGGGTAGCCTCCAACCTGATGGCATGAACATCGACTTCTCTAACTTCCGCTAAGGCCCCACCTCCCCCTCGTACCCCATCTGTTACTTATTTTTATGCACACATTCTTTCTCTCACTCTCCTTTTTCTCCCTCTGTCCCTCTGAATATACCTCTTGCCCATCCTCTGGGTCCCCCCCACTTGTCTTTCTTCCCGGATCTCCTGTCCCATGATCCTCTCGTATCCCCTTTTGCCTATCACCTGTCCAGCTCTTGGCTCTATCCCTCCCCCTCCTGTCTTCTCCTATCATTTTGGATCTTCCCCTCCCCCTCCAACTTTCAAATCCCTTACTCACTCTTCCTTCAGTTAGTCCTGACGAAGGGTCTCGGCCTGAAATGTCGACTGCACCTCTTCCTAACAGATGCTGCCTGGCCTGCTGCGTTCACCAGCAACCTTTATGTGTGTTGCTTGAATTTCCAGCATCTGCAGAATTCCTGTTGTTTGTCCTCAATTAGATCCCACTTGGAGTTCTGTGTTCAGTTCTGGTCACCTCACTACAGGAAGGATAAGGAGACTATAGAGGAGATTTACAAGGATGTTGACTGCATTGAAGAGCATACCCTATGAAAATAGGTTGAGTGAACTTGGCCTTTTCTCTTTCGAGTGACAGAGGATGAGAGGTGGCCTGATAGAAGCACTGATCGTGTGGATAGCCAGTGGCTTTTTTCCCAGGGCTGAAATGGCTAACATGAGGGGAATAGTTTTAAGGTACTTGAAAGTAGGTACAGATGGGATGTCAGAGGTAAGTTTTTCACACAGAGTGGTGGGTGCGTGGAGTGAACTGCCAGCAATGATGGTAGAGGTGGATACAATAGGGTCTTTTAAGAAGCTGTTAGATAGGTACACGGAGCTTAGAAAAATAGAGGGAGATGCGGTAGTGAAATTCTAGGCAGTTTCCCTAAACTAGATTACAAGTCCAGCACAACATTGTGGGCTGAAGTGCTGCAAATTTCTATGTTCTATCTTTCCACTAATTTTTCCTTTGTTGTATGTCCCCTCTTTTGCTTTCACATTAGCTTTGACTTCCTTGTCAGCCACGGTTGTACTATTTTGCCATCTGAGTATTTCCAGTGCAGTTAATCCCAAGTAGGCGCAACAACAAACTGTTCCAAAAAGCCATCTTGTGGGCATTCGATAAACTTACTCTAGAGATCCATTTCCAACCTGATTTTCCCAATTGACCTGTATGTTAAAATCTCCCATGACTATCATAACATTACCCTTTTAACACACCTTTTCTGCTTCCTGTTGTAATCTGTGGTCCACATCCTACCTACTGTTGGGAGGCTTGTATATAATTACCAACAGGGTCAATAGACAGTAGACAATAGGTGTAGAAGTAGACCATTCGGCTCTTCGAGCCTGCACTGCCATTCTGAGATCATGGCTGATCATCTACTATCAATACCCGGTTCCTGCCTTGTCCCCATAACCCTTGATTCCCCTATCCATAAGATACCTATCTAGCTCCTTCTTGAAAGCATCCGGAGAATTGGCCTCCACTGCCTTCTGAGGCAGCGCGATCCACACCTCCACAACTCTCTAGGAGAAGAAGTTCCTCCTCAACTCTGTCCTAAATGACCTACCCCTTATTCTTAAACCATGCCCTCTGGTACTGGACTCTCCCAGCATCTGGAACATATTTCCTGCCTCTATCTTGTCCAATCCCTTAATAATCTTACATGTCTCAATCAGATCCCCCCTCAATCTCCTTAATTCCAGCGTGTACAAGCCCAGTCTCTAACCTCTCTGCGTAAGACAGTCCGGACATCCCAGGAATTAACCTAGTGAACCTATGCTGCACCTCCTCCACAGCCAGGATGTCCTTCCTTAACCCTGGAGACCAAAACTGCACACAGTACTCCAGGTGTGGTCTCACCAGGGCCACGTACAAATGCAAAAGGATTTCCTTGCTCTTGTACTCAATTCCCTTTGTAATAAAGGCCAACATTCCATTAGCCTTCTTCACTACCTGCTGCACTTGCTCATTCACCTTCAGAGACTGATGAACAAGTACTCCTAGATCTCTTTGTGGTTCTCCCTTACCTAACTCCACACCGTTCAGATAATAATCTGCCTTCCTGTTCTTGCTCCCAAAGTGAATAACCTCACACTTATTCACATTAAACGCCATCTGCCAAGTTTCTGCCCACTCACCCAGCCTATCCAAGTCACCTTGAATTCTCCTAACATCCTCATCACATGTCACACTGCCACCCAGCTTAGTATCATCAGCAAACTTGCTGATGTTATTCACAATGCCTTCCTCCAAATCATTGACGTAAATTGTAAACAGCTGTGGTCCCAATACCGAGCCCTGTGGCACCCCACTAGTCACCACCTGCCATTCCGAGAAACACCCATTCACTGCTACCCTTTGCTTTCTATCTGCCAACCAGTTTTCTATCCATGTCAATATCCTCCCCCCAATGCCATGAGCTCTGATTTTACCCACCAATCTCCTATGTGGTACCTTATCAAATGCCTTCTGAAAGTCAAGGTACACCACATCCACTGGATCTCCCACGTCTATCTTCCTGGTTACAGCCTCAAAAAACTCCAATAGATTAGTCAAGCATGATTTGCCCTTGGTAAATCCACGCTGGCTCGGCCCAATCTTATCACTGCTATCAAGATATGCCGCTATTTCATCTTTAATAATGGACTCTAGCACCTTCCCCACTACTGATGTTAGGCTAACAGGGCGATAGTTCTCTGTTTTCTCCCTCCCTCCTTTCTTTCTTAAAAAGTGGGATAACATTAGCCATTCGCCAATCCTCAGGAACTGATCCTGAATCTAAGGAACATTGGAAAATGATCACCAATGCATCCGCAATTTCCAGAGCCACCTCCTTTAGTACCCGAGGATGCAGACCATCTGGACCTGGGGATTTGTTAGCCTTCAGTCCCATCAGTCTACTCATCACCGTTTCCTTCCTAATGTCAATCTGTTTCAGTTCCTCTGTTACCCTATGTCCTTGGCCCATCCATACATCTGGGAGATTGCTTGCGTCTTCCCTAGTGAAGACAGATCCAAAGTACTTATTAAATTTGTCTGCCATTTCTCTGTTTCCCATAACAATTTCTCCCAATTCATTCTTCAAGGGCCCAACATTGTTCTTAACTATCTTCCTTCTCTTCACATACCTAAAAAAACTTTTGCTATCCTCCTTTATATTCCTAGCTAGCTTGCGTTCATACCTCATTTTTTCTCCCCGTATTGCCTTTTTAGTTAAGTTCTGTTGCTCCTTAAAAATTTCCCAGTCATCCGTCTTCCCACTCACCTTAGCTCTGTTATACTTCTTTTTTAATGCTATGCTGTCTCTGACTTTCTTTGTCAACCACTGTGGCCACTTTCCCCCCTTTGAATTCTTCCTTCTCCAGGGGATGAACTGATTTTGCACCTTGTGCATTATTCCCAAGAACACCTGCCATTGCTGTTCCACTGTCTTTTCTGCTAGAATATCCGACCAGTCAACTTTGGCCAGCTCCTCCCTCATGGCTCCATAGTCTCCTTTGTTCAACTGCAATACTGACACTTCTGATCTGCCCTTATCCCTCTCAGCTTGCAGATAAAAACATCATATTATGGTCACTACCTCCTAATGGCTCCTTTACTTCAACATCACTTATCAAATCCTGTTCATTGCACAACACTAAATCCAGAATAGCCTTATCCCTGGTTGGCTCTCGTACAAGCTGCTCCAAAAATGCATCCTGTAGGCACTCTACAAACTCCCTATCCTGGGGTCCAGTACCAACCTGATTTTCTCAGTTCACCTGCATGTTGAAATCCCCCATAACTACTGCGACATTTCCTTTGCCACATGCCATTGTTAACTCCCTATTCAACTTGCATCCAATATCCATGCTACTGTTTGGGGGCCTGTAGATAACACCTATTAGGGTCTTTTTGCCCTTATTGTTCCTCAGTTCTATCCACACTGATTCTACTTCTCCTGATTCTATGTCCCTCCTTGCAAGGGACTGAATCTCATTCCTCACCAATAGGGCCACCCCACCCCCCCGCCCACCTTTCTGTCCCTTCGATAGCACGTATACCTGGCACGTAATTCCCAGGTCTGATCCCCCTGCAGCCATGCCTCCGTTATCCCAACAACATCATAGTTACCCATTTGCACCTGAGCTTCAAGTTCATCCGCCTTATTTCTGACACTTCGTGCATTCAGATATAGAATTTTTAACCCATTTCTCCTCTCTCTGTTTAAATCGCTGCCTATTGTGCATAACCCAGCTCCCCGAACTCTCACCGGGCTATACGCCCCTTGAATTTTGTTGTCCTTCTTAAACTTACTTACTCTCTCTGCACATTTAACTCCATGCTCCGTCAGACCATCCCTCTGCACATGTATCCTCCTTATCACTCGTTCCGCCTCACCTTTCTCTACTTCACACTTAATATTCTGGAACCGTGTAGTCCCCACCTGTCCTTTATACTTTATCTTGCTATCCTCTCTCACAGTCTGGGTCCCTGCCCCCTGCAAATTTAGTTTAAACCCCCCCCCACCCCCCCAAGCAGCACTAGCAAACTTTCCTGCAAGAATGTTAGTACCCCTCCAGTTCAGGTGTAAACCGTCCCGTCAGAACAGATCCCACCTTCCCTGGAACAAAGCCCAATTATCTAAAAACCTGAAGCCCTCCCTCCTGCACCGTCCTCTCAGCCACGTATTGATCTGTATAATCCTTCTGTTCCTCGCTTCACTCGCACGTCCTTTTACCCTTGCAGTTTCTTAACTCAACCCACAAGAATCCAACATCTTCTGATCCTATGTCACATCTTTCTACTGATTTGATGCCATTCCTTACCAGCAGAGCCATGCTACCCCTCTGCCTACCTTCCTATCCCTCCGATATAACGCATAACCTTGGACATTCAGCTCCCAGCTACAACCATCCTTCAGACATGATTCAAAGATGGCCACAACATCATACCTGACAATCTGTAATCGTGCAACATGATCATCCACCTTATTTCTTATACTCCATGCTTTGAGATATGACACTTTGAGTACTGCATTTGCTACCCTTTTTGATTCTGCATCCCTAATACATTGATACTCATCCTGCTGGTTGCAATTATGTCCAGTCATCTGCCTGTCCTTCCTGACAGTCTGACTGCAGACTGTCTTTGCTTGTTTACCATCTATCCCATCCTGAATCCCTTCACTCTGGTTCCCAACCCCTGCCAAATTAGTTTAGATCCCACCCCACCCCCAACAGCTCTAACAAAGTTGCCCACGAGAATATTGGTTCCCTTTGGGTTCAGGTGCAACCCATCATTTTTGAACAGGTCATGCCTCCTCCAGAAGAGAACACAATGATCCAAGGATCTAAAGCCCTGCCCCCTGCACCAGATTCTCAGCCATGCTTTAGTTTGCCATATCATCTTGTTTCTTACCCTAACTGGCACGTGGCACAGGCAGCAATCCAGAAATTACTTCCTGTGAGGTCCTGCTCCTCATCTTTCCGCCTAGGTCTCTAAATTCTCTTTTCAATTATCTATCACAAACAGCAAACGTCCAGTACAGATCCCTGCAGAGTTTCACTAATCACACGGACCTCCAGTCAGAATATGTCCCATTATCCACTCACCTCTGACTTCCATGGGCAAGCTGCAACCAAACGGACAAGTCACTGTGCAGCTGATGCACCTTAATCTTCTGAATGAGCCTACCATGAGGGAACGTCATGGTGGTTGGCTGGTCAAATAATTGGCCTTGTGATCCAGATTAGGGTGGTCCAAGGTTAGATTCGCAATTAACACTCACTGAACTAATCACAAATTCAGAAGTATTTCAGTACTAAAGTTGGGTAAAAAGGAAGAGTGAACACAGATAGTTACTCAGCTTCCCCTTACCAACGGGGGTTTTCTGGAATTTTTTCACAAATATTGGGAAAAAATCTGTATTCATTGAGGAATAAATCAAGTGGGCATGTCATGGGAAAAAGTTGGAAAGTTTTGAGGCACAAGGACACTTGGCATGGGTAAATGCCATAAATCATAAATTGAAATAAATCAAGGATATTTAGCATGGATGTTAATGGAAGTTTATATCTGAGAAAATTGTTTTTTTTAAGTAATAAGGTGGGGGTATAGCTCTTGATACAAATATGTGAATTTTGGCAATACGTTTGACAATGTTCCTCGTGGCAATTCAAAAATGGGCATGGGATCCATGGGAAAGTGGGAGGCTGGATTAGTGGAAGAAAGCAAAAGGTGTGAGTTGATGAGAACTCCAATAAGGGCAAGGCTAGACTCAATTCAGTTTATTTCAGACAGACAGTAAGGTAGCAGAATAATAGATTGATAGAGAAAATTAAAGAATGTGGTATTACTGCAAAGTGATGTTGGGATAAAAATATCAAGCATGATCTTGTTAAATGGGGGAGCCCTTGCAAAAGGTCAAATGGCCTAGTTCAGTTTCTATTTCTATAGTTTTAACTTTGTCCAGACTATCTTCTTTTTATCTTAGTTCATCTCACCTGACCCTGGCTGTGTCCTTACATGTGAACAATTACATTGTCATTTTATGTCAGCAGAGGATTTGGATGAACCTGTAACAGCAGTTCTGTTTTCCTCTTTTCAGAAGCTGCATCAATGCTCAGTACTTTGTATTTTCTGCTTTCATGTGAGATAATCAGCACCTGCATTGCTGTGTTTTGCCCCATTGTTGGATAACCTTACATTAAGTCAACTTATGATCTCCTTTCAACTATCTGGGGCTGCTGCTGAAACCATCAATATGCACAAAGATTTAAATTTTCTACGTTTCCTTATGCTCCATAAACCTACATTTTCACATTTCATGAAGACAAAAAGCTGTTGATAATGCTTCCCTCTGAAGCAAATGTCCATACCCCAAAAGATACAACTAGAAGTAAGTGAGCAGCACTTAGAGTAGTTTCAGGCTGGGAGTGGAGACAACACAGGCAGAAAGGAACATAAACCGGGGTTCCCGACATGGGTCCAAGGATCCCTCAGTTCATGGTAGGGGGTCCATAGCATAAAAAAAGTTAGGAACCTCTGACATAAAGGGATTTTTTTAAAGGAATTTCTTCATGATGGAAAGTAATCTGTCAACTCAGCTCAGTCTCTGACGTGAACTGAAATTCAAGCTCTGAGACACATCCTTAGACTCAGTCATGCTCATGGTCTTGGTTCAGAACATGACTGCACTTCTGCACTTTTAATAGAAAAGTTGCTTGCATTTATGAATGTATTAAATTGCAAACCACCAAATGAAGTCTTTTTGAAGTATAGTCACAGTCAGAATTTTGGAAATTCAGAGGGTTGTACAAATCCCACCGCTGCCTATAAGGATTTTGTACGTTCTCCCCGTAACCACATGGGTTTCCTCCCACAGTCCAAAGACATACCAGTTGTTAAGTTAACTGGTCATTGTAAAATGTCCTGTGATTAGGCCAGAAATAAATCAGGGATTGCTGGGCAGTGCGGCTCAAAGGCTGGAAGGGCCTATTCCGTGCTGTATCTCCACAAATAAAACAACTTAGTAAAAAATGACCAAGAGATTGTGGCTTTAGTTGGGAGATAAATATTGCATAGAAATCCAATGGAAAACTACTCTGCTCATTTTTTTAAAATGCCCATGGATTCTCACACCTCCATCTGAGAAGAGAGATGAGCCTTTGGTCAAAAAGGCTCCACAGTAACATAGTGGTTAGCATGATGCTCTTACAGCTCAGGGCATTCCAGAGTTTGGAGTTCAATTCTGGTGCTGTTCTGTAAGGAATCTCTGTATATCCTCCTTGTGGAATGCCTGGGCTTTCTCTGGTTCCCCCACCAACAGTCCAAAGGCATACCGGATAGGTTAATTGGTGATTGTAAACTGTTTCGGACTTAGATTAGGGTTAAACAGGTTTGTCGGGGTCTCTGGGGTGGTGGGGCTCGAAGAACTGACTCTGTACTGTATTGCTAAATAAAAATAAATAAATAAATGTCAAAGACTCTCATATTGCAACACTTCCTCAGTATTGCTCAGGAAAGATCAGCTAAAATTTTCTATCAAGATAGCTAGAAGCAACAACCTGCTAACATGCCAGAGGGGACATGCCAACCTCTGCTGCCATGGAACATAGTCCTTGGTTGCAACATTCTAGGAAGCAATACAGCTTCCTGTAATTGCTCACTCTCCTCACAGACTTCAGCTATTTAAAACTCAAGAACAAGATCATTCAGTTCACTCTAAAGCTTCATGGCTCCCCCAAGAACAGCTTCTTCCTCTCTGCCAGATTTCTGAACAGTTCCAGAACACCACTCATTATTCCTTTTTTTTTGTGCTACTTAGTTGTTTGTGTTTGTGTCACAGTAATTTTATGCTTTTGCAATGTATTGTTGCTACAAACAACAACTTTTACATAATCAATGATAATAAATCTGATTCTGATTCTGTGGGCTTTGAAACTTTATCACAACTGTGTACACTTTAAAACTAATGGGAGGGGAGAATTGCAGATCAGATTTATAGCAAGAAGTGACAAGCTGATCTTCTGCTTTAGTTTAGCTTGGCATTTTGTTTCCAAAGGAGAATCTGCCAGGGTGTGTTGATAGACAGATGGTCATTGGTGCTGAGCTAATGATTAACAGCCCTGCTGGAGATAACCAGGAATTCAAATGCACTTTGGACTAATTCGATTTATTTTTATTGATGTAATAATGAGATTGCTCAATGAAACCTGAAATAATTACAAATATTGGAAATTAGATAGAAAAATAGGAACATACTGGAAACACTCAGATTAAGCAGCATCTGTGAAAAGAAAAGTAGAGTTAACAGTTCAATTTGAAGACTTGATGAAATGTTAACTCTGTAAACCCTTCTGCAGATGCTGCCTGACTTACTGAATAGCATTCCAATATTTTATGCCCAACAGTAATGCTTAGTTTCTACAACCCTTTTTAAAAAAAATAAAAATCACCCTCCAGCCATTTCCTCTAATGTCCCTGTGATTGTGACAGGATCCAGTTCCACTAGCATCACTCACAACTTGCCCAGCAGTTTTTGTTTGATTTGAAGTTGGAGGTAACTAGACTGGAGCAAAGTGCAAAGCCAAGTCAATGCTGGCCACATGTCAATGCTGTATTGCCCAAATGCTAAAACGGTGAGCAATTAACGGTTAGTGGAAAAACTTTGCAAACACAATCAGGAAATCTAACAGAATCCAAAACTGGTCTCCTTTTCTCAGAAAACTGTTACTGCATTGTAAACAGTTGGAGGAAGTTTATTAATCTGATATCTGAAATGGGTGGGTTGTGTTATGAACAAAGGTTGGAAAGCTTGGACTGTATCCATGAGTCACTAGGAACTGAAGTTCTTTATCATGTACACACACAATGACATTGAGATAAGCCCTACTGCATTCCTGGACAGAGAACTCCACAGATTCACTACTCTCTGGGAAAAGCAGTTTCAGCTTATTTCAGTCCTAAATTTATTCACCAGAATCTTGAGGCCATTTCCCTAGTTCCAGTCTCACCGACCAGTGGAAACCATGTCCTTACCTCTATCTTATTAATTCCTTTCAAGTCAAGTCAAGTCAAGTCGCTTTTATTGTCACTTCAACCATAACTGCTGGTACACTACCAATTCCATGAACACTACCTATTCTCTATTTTGTTCTTTTTTTGCACTATTTTAATATATTTCTCATTGTAACTTATAGAATGGTGGGTGCGGGGAACGCATTTTCACACGGAGTGGTGGGTGCGTGGAATGCACTGCCGGCGAGGGTGGTAGAGGCGGATACAATAGGGTCTTTTAAGAGACTCTTAGATAGGTACATGGAGCTTAGAAAAATAGAGGGTTATGAACTAGGGGAATTCTAGGCAGTTTCTAGACTAGGTTACACGGTCAGCACAACATTGTGGGCTGAAGGGCCTGTAATGGGCTGCAGATTTCTATGTTCTATGTTTAGATAAGTGAGGAGTGATGTGATGGTAACATACAGGATACTGAGGTTCTGCTGAAGATTTCTGACCTAAAGCATTGTTTTATTTCACAGATGCTGCCTGATTTCCTTAGTGATTTTCCATCCATTTCTGCTTTTGTTTTAGATCCTGAGAACTCCCGACTGCATGTACATTGAATGTCTTGTGGTGAGCCTGGTAATAGATGGGTAACCTTAAAAATAAGAGGTCACGAGTTTAAGAGAGATGAGGGAAACATTTTTCTCTTAGAGGATCTTGAGTCTTTGGAAGTCACTTCCTTAAAGAATAGAAGAAGTATAGTCTTTTAAAAAGTTAAGGAAGAGGAAATAGATTCCAGATGAACAACACAAAAAATGTTGAAGGAACTCTGCAGCTCAGGCAGCATCTAGGGAGGGGAATAAAGAGTTTCAGAACAAGATTCTTCATCAGGACTGGAAAGGGAGAGGGAAGAAACTAGAATAGGAAGGTGGGGGTAGGTGAAGGAGGCCATAGGTAATGCCAGGTGAGTGGGAAGGTGGATAGGTGGGGGGTAATGAACAGAGAAGATGGGAGGTGGCAGGTGGATAAATTTAAAAGGCTGAAGCCCGAATCTGGAGTGTAGAATGAACCATGGGAGAAAGAGAAGGAGTAGGAGGGGGGCACCCCGAGGTGGTGCTGGACAGGTGAGGAGAATGGAAGGGGTAAGAAGGGAGTTAGAATGGAGAAATAACAGAGAAAGAAGGGAGAGAATGACCTGAGAGGATGTTTGGGACCATGAATGGTGGTGAGGCAGGTGTAGCAGGAGGGACAAGTGGACAAGGGAATCACTGAGAGAGTGAAAGGCAAAGAGTGAGGGGTGGGGTGGGGGAGGGAAAGATGTGCTTAGTGGTAGGGTCCTATTGAAGATGGCAGAAAATGTGGCGAATGATGTGCTGGATGTGGAGGATCGTGGGGTCGTAAGGAAGCACAATAGGAACTCCATCCCATTTATGGCAATGAGAAGATGGGATGATGACGGATATTTGGGAAATGAAGGAGATGCGATGAGGGTAGCATCTTGAGGAAGGGAAATCCCATTCTTTAAAGGAGCAGGATATCCCAGATGTTTTGTAACGGAAAGCTTCATCCTGAGAACAGACGTAACAGAGACTGAGGAAATGAGAAAAGGGAATAGCATTTTTACAAGTGACAGGGTGGGAGAGCTGTAGTCAAGATGGCTATGAGAGTCAATAGGTTTATAATACATTAGTAAACAGCCTATCTCCAGAATTGGAGATGGAGATCAAGAAAGAGGAGAGAGGTGTTAAATATGGACAAAGTAAATTTAAGGACAGGGTAGAAGTTGGATGCAAAGGTAATGAAATTGATGAGCTCAGCACGGGTGCAGGAAGCAGCACCAATGTAGTCGTCAGTGCAGAAAGAGTCTGGGAGCATTACCGATGTAGGATCCACGAAACTGATGAAAAGCAGGCAAAGCAGAGGCCATGCAGGTGCTCCTGGTGCCACCTATTCTAGATAAACAAGGTGAATGGCTTGAGCTGGTAAGCAGGAATGCACAGTTGAGCTTACAATCGATCATCCATCATCGTACTGAGTGATCGAGCAAACACAGGGGTTGAGTGGCCTACTCCTGATTTGTATGTTTATAGAAGAATATATTGAATAGATGAAATTAAATAATGCAGAACGGGGGAGGGGGGAGGACACATTTAGCACTACCTTTTGGGAGAATTTCATTGCATAGTTTGTATAATTAATCATTCCATTCACTCATCCATCCCACATGCTTCAAATCAGCCACCATCATCCCTGTACCCAAGAACTCTACACCTTCAGAGCTAAGTAACTACTGCCCACGGCACAGGCACCAACCATCATGAAATCCTTTGAATGGCTAGCAATGACACACATCAAAAACTCCATTTCTGCCACAGTGGACCCTCACCAATGTGCTTACTGACAGACCCATTCTACAAAAGATGCCATAGCATCTGTCATGCACCTGGCCCTGACACTCATAGAAAACAAGGACACTTATGTCAGAATCCTGTTTCTGGATTTCAGCATTCGGTGAACAAACCTCTACTCCTTGATCTAAATATACTACTGTTAGACTTCCTAACCAACAGAAGTCAGTTAGTCAGAATGCAGAACCTCTCCTCCCTCTCTAAGGTCCTCAACATGGCTGCCCTTCAATGCTGAGCCAACTGCTGTACACACTGCTCACACACGCCTTGTTGTAATGTGAGTGTAATTAAAAGTAAGTTAATACTAATTAGGACATCGGGGGGGGGGGGGTCTACTTCCGTTTGTTGTTCTTCCGGTGGCCCTCGTGCACATAGTGTTCCTGTCACGCCGTACGGGTTGTGAAACCCTCTGTATATACGTAACGTTTTGAAGTTCAAGATAAAGTTGTTTCTTTGGCATGAAGTTGTCGAGTGTGCTTTTTTCAAAGTAGAAGTTACTACAGATTTTTGGCGACGAAGGTGGGATGGTTTTGTGAACGTATCGGCACATTTTTCAAATGGGAGTTTTCGCGTTCAATATGGCTACGTTTGGAACTATCTGTGAATTCCTGGAAGAAGTTGAGGACTGGCCGGAGTATGAGGAAAGGTTGGGACACTTTTTCTGTGCTAATGGAATTACTTAGGAGGCTAAGAAGTGCTCTATTCTCCTGAGTGTGTGTGGGGCAAAGACTTAGAAGTTAATAAGGAATTTAGCCGCACCGCGGAAACCGGGGGAAGTTCCATTTGATGATCTAGTGAAACTTGTGGGGAACTATTTCAATCCAAAACCTTCCATGATAGTCCAATGATGCAAGTTTCACAGCCGTTTCAGGATGCCAGGTCAGTCTGTGGCCAATTTTGTGGCTGAGCTTCGGCAGCTGTCAGAGCATTGTGATTTTGGAGCGGTGTTGGAAGAAGTGCTCCGTGATAGATTGGTATGCGGCATTAATAATGCTGACATACAATGCTGCCTGTTAGGGGAAACCCCACCGTTGACTTTCAAGAAAGCCTTAGAGATTGCCCAAGACATGGAGATGGCTGCTAACAATGTTAAGGATATCAGGTCTCAGTCAGCGGCAGTGCACCAAGTCAGGAGGGAGACTGGTAAGCAGGCAAAGCGGGTGGAATGTTTCTGGTGCGGAGGGACGCACTATGCAGATATTGCAAATTCAAAGACTCTGTCTGCCATGCTTGTAGCAAAAAGGGGCATTTAGCTAAAAAGTGCAGAAGTTCAGAGGGTAAAGTTAAGCCTGGGCGGGGGAAAGCTCAACAGGCTCAGGCACCCACACACCCACGCACCATCTAGAAGAAGCAGATGAAGAGGCAGCGTGTGCCTACAACATGTTTGGAGTGGAAACAGATGAGGAACCACCTGAACCATATTATGCCACAGTCACTGTCAGGGGAAAGGACATTAAGTTTGAGATTGATTCAGGGGCTACTGCATCAGTCATTAGTGAGCAGACCTACAGAAGGACATGGGGGTCCAACCTGCCTCCCATTAGACCATCAAAGCTCAAACTTAGGACCTATACGGGGCAGCCCATACCTCATTTAGGGGTGTTATATGTGGACATTTCAGCTGGGAGTCAGAAGGCTGAAGCCAGGCTAGTGATAGCTAAGGGCAGGGGGCCCAGTCTTTTGGGTCGCGATTGGCTTCACAAAATCCGGCTAAACTGGCATGAAATTAAGTTTGTACGCATGATGGAGGACATTCTGCAGTGGTACAGTGACGTTTTCAGGGACGAGCTGGGCACACTGAAGGGCGTGACAGTGAAACTCCATGTCGACCCTGAGGCTACACCATGTTTTTTTAAGCCCAGGTCGATGCCCTTTGCTATGAAAGACAACGTCGAGGAGGAGCTGGAATGCTTACAGAGGCTGGGCATTATTGAGCCCGTCCAGTTTTCAAGGTGGGTGTCTCCCATTGTTCCAGTTTTGAAGGCCAACAAAACAGTGAAGATATGTGGGGATTATAAGCTGACGGTGAATCAGGTCTCTAGGCTGGAGGA
Organism: Mobula hypostoma; assembly: GCF_963921235.1. NCBI lineage: Eukaryota > Metazoa > Chordata > Chondrichthyes > Myliobatiformes > Myliobatidae > Mobula > Mobula hypostoma. The sequence continues at coordinate 90,580,819 of NC_086105.1, read as the reverse complement.
GTACCCATTGCCACGGGTGGATGACCTGTTTGCGACCTTGTCAGGGGGTAAGCTGTTCACAAAGCTGGACATGAGCCATGCCTACCAACAGCTGCTGCTCGACGAGGATTCAAAGGAGTACGTCACAATTAATATGCACAGGAGATTATTCAAGTACAATCGCCTGGTGTTTGGAGTGGCATCCAGCCCTGCCATTTTCCAAAGGACAATGGACACTTTGCTGCAGGGGATTCTGCACGTAGCAGTGTACCTTGATGGTATTTTGATCACGGGGGCTACGGAGGCAGAGCATCTGGCTAACTTAGAATGGGTGCTGAAGAGGCTCTCAGACGCAGGGCTACGGTTGAAACATGGAAAATGTGTGTTCCTAGCATTGAGTGTGACTTACCTGGGACACAAGATCACAACTGAGGGGCTTTGCCCTGGTGGAGGACAAAGTGAGAGCTATTAAGGCAGCCCCAAGCCCTAAGACTGTCACAGAACTCAGATTATTTTTGGGCATAGTGAATTATTATGGCAAGTTTCTTCCGGACTTCTCAAGGGTTTTGACCCCACTGTATAAGCTGCTTCACAATGACACTAAGTGGCAGTGGGGTGAAGAGCAGGAGAAAGCCTTCAAGGAAGTGAAAGAATTTCTCCACTCAGCGAAGCTGCTTGTTCACTATGACCCAGACAAGGAGATCACCCTTGCATGTGATGCCTCGCCCTATGGAGTCAGGGCAGTTCTCTCGCATGTAATGGAGGACCGTTCAGAGAAGCCTATCGGTTTTGCTTCACGTACCCTGACAGCTGCAGAGAGGGGATATTCACAGCTAGACAAAGAAGGTCTGGCCATTGTTTTTGCAGTCAAACGCTTTCATCAGTACCTTTATGGACGTGCATTTACAATTTATACAGACCACAAACCACTGATGAGCCTGTTCAGTGAGACTAGAGGCATCCCACCACTAGCCTCAGCCAGGATACAGCATTGGGCTCTTACCTTGTCAGCCTACCAGTACACTATAGTGTACAGAGTGGGTGGGAATAATGCAAATGCACTGAGTCGACTACCTTTACCTGAGACACCTGTTACTACACATGTGCCTCCAGAGACTGTGTTTACATTAGAGAGGTTGTCAGAGACACCTGTAAAGGCAACCCAGATCAAGCAGTGGACAGAGAGGGACCCTGTCCTGTCCCAAGTCAAGACTTTTCTTTTACAAGGTTGGCCTGGAGTCGTGGAAAGAGAGGAACTGAGGCCTTATGCCAAACGCAAGACAGAACTCAGTCTGCAGGATGGCTGCATTTTCTGGGGAGAGTCAGGGTCATTGTCCCTCCCCCGGCCGTTCACAGATTGTGGAGGAAATTCATGAGGCTCACCCAGGAGTGTCTCAAATGAAAAGCCTTGCGAGATCCAGGAATGGATCAGGATCTGGAGACAAGGTAAAATCATGCATGCAATGTCAGACTAATCAGAATATGCCACCACCAGCTCCTTTGCACCCATGGGAGTGGCCAGACCATCCCTGGTCTAGGCTACATTTGGACTCTGCTGGCCCTTTTACGGGGCAGATGTTTCTTGTCATGGTAGATGCGCATTCTAAATGGATCAAAGCTCACATCATGAGCAACATCACAGCCCCCTCAACCATAGACAAACACAGGCAAATGTTTGCAGTCCACGGGCTACCTGACACTCTGGTGACAGATAATGGCCCGACGTTCACGAGTGAACTGTTCAGTGAGTTCATACAGCAGAATGGCATTCATCACATTCAGACAGCCCCTTTCCACCCAGCCTCAAATGGTTTGGCTGAGCGGGCTGTTCAGACAGTGAAGGCAGGTCTGAAGCGGATGACAGGGGACTCTCTTAGCATGCGGCTTTCACGTTTCCTGTTTAAATATCGCCTCACGCCACAGACTACGACTGCCTGCACTCCAGCAGAGATGCTGATGGGGCGTAGCCAAGTCAAGATTGGACCTGCTGCGCCCGGCCATGAAGATGAAAGTGGAGAGAAAGCAGGAAAAGCAGAAGGAGGGACATAATCAACATTCACGAGAGAGACAGTTAAAACCGGATGACAATGTCTATGTGAGAAACAATCAGCAATAGCTTCCTGGGGTTATTCTTAAGCAGAGTGGTCCCGTCTCCTATGTTGTTAAGCTGACTGGTGGGCGTGTGTTCCGCAGACATCAGGACCATGTGCATCTGCGTCATGATACTGGCTCAGAGGCAGACAGTTCCATGGAATTTCCATTTGTGAGACAGACTACAGTGGAAGCATGTCCACCAATGACTTTGCCAGAGGGCGAGACTCTGGCAGAGGGGTAGGAGTCCCCTGAAGAGGATGGACATTCTCACGCAGACACACAGACCCCTCTCATGCCCCCAACACCAGATCCACCCAAAACACCCTCACCAGTGGTGCCTGCTGGGTCACTGGGGGTAGTGCACAGATCAGAGCGCACTCATAAACCTTCTGACAGACTGAACCTTTGACGGGACAGTTTATTTTGTGTTGTTAGATTGAATGTTGAATCTGTCACGTTTTCCGGATGTTTTGTATTGGTAAACTGTTGCTAAGGTACTAGTATAAGTTTTCAGGGGTATGCAAGTTAATAACACCACTGTTTTTTTATTTCCTAGTATTTTACATTTGGGGATGTTGGATTTTAAAGGGGGAGAAGTGTTGTAATGTGAGTGTAATTAGAAGTAAGTTAATACTAATTAGGATATCGGGAGGGTGGGGTCTACTTCCGTTTGTTGTTCTTCTGGTGGCCCTCGTGTACATAGTGTTCCTGTCACACTGTACGGGTTGTGAAACCCTCTGTATATACGTAACGTTTTGAAGTTCGAGATAAAGTTGTTTCTTTGGCATGAAGTTGTCAAATGTGCCTTTTTCAAAGTAGAAGTTACCACACATCTGACCTCCAGGAGGTGTGCTGAGCCGACTGTCGTACACACTGCTCAGAAACAACGGCAAGGACAAACACCCGACTAATCACATTGTCTTCTGGACAAACTTTATCAATCGTCACAAAACAGAACAACGTTTCTTTTCAAATAAAAGCAGCAAATTCTAGAAATACTCAGCAGGTCAGGCAGCATATGTGGGAAGGGAAACAGCTAGTATTTCAAGTCGGGACCTTTCATTTTGCTTCTTTTTCCCAGTTGATTAGTCATTTTATTTCTGCAAGGTTCATAATTCTTATAGCTTGCACTACCTTGTTACGCACAAATTGAGCAACAAGTTTGTCTACACACTGCTGAACAGCACTTAAGATAATTTTAATTGTTTCTGAAGTGGCTTGGAATGTCCAGAGAGCATACAAATTAGTTATTTCTATTTATCATAACTTGCATAAATAAAATGGCTAAATTTACATTCCCCAGACATTCCATTGTCATGATTGGAAACCAAATGACCTGGATCGCAACCAAAGAGAAAGGTATATTAACTAGGGGGCTTGGTCGCTGTGGCTCTTTTCATTCGGAATAACTCTTTCCTCCAGTGAATTTAACAGATACTGCAATGGAGGATGACAGTTCAGAAGGGAAATAATAGATTTTTGTCAACACTTACAACTGACACCATCAAAATGATGTATTATAAGTCACAAATACGAAACAAAATCTTCAGGTAAGAGTAAGTGTTCAATAACAAAGCTCAAAAGAAGCAAGTTTATGCTTGTACCAAAAGCAGTTTATCTTGTGTAAAATGTAGATGCAATGGTTCTGTAACAAGTCAAAGGAAAAATGGAAGAAAGCCCAAGTCCTTCTAAGGCAGAGTGCAGCACAACAATGGGTTTTTTGTCAAATCTGGCAAGAGGATTGACACCAATTGTGAAAGTTCAAAGTGCATGTATTATCAGAGTATATGTCACTATACAACCCTGAGATTCATTTTCTTGTGGGCATACTCGATAAATCCAATAACCATAATAGAATCAATGAAAAACTGCACCAACAGGGCAGTAACTAGTGTGCAAAAGACAGCAAACTGTGTAAATACAAAAGAAATAAAAATAAACAAATAAATAAACAAACAAACATCAAATGTTGAGACCATGAGATGAAAAGTCCTTGAAAGTGAGTCCAGAGGTTGAGGGAACATATCAATGATGAGGCAAGTGAAGCTGAGTGAAGTTATTCCTTTTGGTTGATGGGTAACAACTGTTCCTGAACTAAATGTCGTGAGTCCTGAGTCCTGAGTACCTACTTCCTGATGGCAGCAGTGAGAAGAGAGCATGTCCTGGGTGGTGGGGGTCCCTGATGACGGATGCTGCTTTCCTGTGATAGCGCTCTGTGTAAATGTGCTCAGTGGTGGGGAGAGCTTTACCATGATGGATTGAGCCATATTGATTAACTTATGTAGGATTTTCCATTCAAGGGCATTGATGGTTACATATGTAACCAGTCAATATTCTCTTCACCCCACATCTATAGAAGTTAGCCAAAGTTTTAGATGTAATGCTGAATCTTCGCAAACTCCTATGGAAATAGAAATGCTGCTGTGCATTCTTCATAATTGTACTTACCTGCCCAAGACAGGTCCTTTGAAATGATAACACTGAGGAATTTAAAGTTGCTAACCCTCTCCACTGGCTCATAGACCTCCAGTTTCCTCCTCCTAAAGTCAATAATCAGTTCCGTGGTCTTGCTGACATTGACTGAGTTGTTGTAGGGGCACCACTCAGTGAGATTTTCGATCTCCCTCATGTATGCTGATTCGTCACCAGCTTTGATTTGGCCTACAATATCATCAACAAACTTAAACATGGCATTGGAGCTGTGCTTAGCCACACAGCCATAAGTGTAAAACTAAGCACCCAGCCTTGTGGTGAACCTGTGCTGACGGAGATCATGGAGGAGATGTTGTTGCCAATCAATTGTCATCAATTACTGAAGGAAAACGAGAAATGTCCAGATAAAGACATGACTGCACAATGAGTAGTCATCAATAGAACAAGGTTGTGTTAAACAGGACACATACCATACCAACAGTATTGAGAAGGTAAAACTTTATAGGACTCCGTGCAGACAACTGACAAAGTTCTGTTTATTGGTTTGAAATAGATTTCTATGCCAAAGACAAGTTTATTGTTTGTCAAGACTGCGGAGCTAAATCACCAAAGACAACTTGTCAGAGTTGGAAATGGGCAACAATATCTTTGGTCAGAGTACCCATTGATTCTGGTGAGGAGGGACTATAGACTTCTCAGTACTAATAGATAGTTGGACAGAAGTGAAATATGTTGAATTCTGCACTACCGTAGAGTGTACTGGCAATGAATTAAGATCAATTTTCTTTTGTCATGATTCAGCAGTATAACTTGACTCAGATACCCGTGCTCAATTATGTTCATTTCTATCTGAACATTTTACAAAACAAATTGTTTGAAGCATTCACTTGCTTCCCCACATCTTCCAGCATCAAATGACGCAGTGGTGAAGTCAGTGAACACTAAAGAAACAGGTATTATAATGCTGCTGGAATTTACAATGATATACAAACTGTAATGCTGCTGGAATTTAACAATGATTAGTAAACTGTTGATAACTACGGGACAATGCCACATTCCGCAGGTTATACAGATGGATTAATAATGGTGCAGAAGCTCAGTTCAACCAAATGTTAAAAGAGATTTGAAGAGAGGCAGTCAAAACAACAATGAAAGTAAAATAGTCACAGACAGAGGCAATTTAAGTAACTTCTTGGAAATTGTGTATGAATTTCAAACAAGTATGACTTTTGGAATTGGGATACTAGAGTAGTGGTATATTTTAAAAATAAGAAGCAGTATTAGAAGAAAGTATGTGCAAGAGCACATCCAAAGGTCTGAAAGAGATTACACAAAATTCTATTGCTTTGGCTCAAGAAATGATACCTTCAAGTCAAAAACAGGATATACCACCAATAACACAGGTTCCTTTGAGAAGATCAAAGAGACTTCAAAGTCTGTTGTTAATAAATCTGTAAACAATGCGAACATGTGAATCATTCTTTTCAAAGCAGTGTAGTGTATGTAAATATATGTATCTTTACAGTGGTGCTGGAGTTTGCGGAAGTGAACAAAATGCCTAATTTTAGCATTTCTAAAGGTCTCTTATTGATTCATTATATGCAGGACTCTGCAGTTAGAACAAAAACCACAAATATGCAAAAACAATGATCTGAAGCATTAAAAGTGCCCATAATTCCCAGCAAAAGAGATCATTTTATGGAAGTGTTCAAAGTAGCTTTGATCAATGAAGTACAAAAAAACTGCTTCCAATTGCCAATGGGCATTATGCAGTGGACAGAGAATTAAATCAAAAAAATATAGGAGGAAACAAATGGGGTCTTTTTGTATCTTTGGTGAGCTTTCATAATTTGAGAGAAACTTCATTGAGAGGGTTTAGAAGATTTCACAACAACATTCAATACTAAAATTAAACACATTTGATGGGCAAATGATTTAGAATACTCTGGGATGGGGGGGGGCTTAAGTAATGGAAAGGGGTTAACAGGATAGACCTGCCTAAAAGCTAATGCAGCCATAATTAACTGGACAACCACTTTCTTAACCACATCATTCTATAATTCTTCCACCATTACTCACAAACCATTCAGGTCTCCAGATTATAAGAAGTTAATGTGCTTCTGGTGAGGATGAAAATAGGATTAAGACAAGATAATGGAACTGGCCTGTGAAGAAAGATGAGGCAAAATGGTGCAAATTTCTCCAGCTATGGAAAAATACAGAGTGATCTTACTACAATCTCTAAGATCACAGAAGAGTTTAAAAAGGTAAATATGAAGACGTTTGCATTTGACAGAAGAAGCAAGATCATGGCCCATAAATACACTGTATAATGATCACTAATAGATCAGACAAAGAGCTAGAAGAAACCTTTTTCACCTGGGAGTGGTTAGAATGTGATAGTTACTCTCATGGGGAGCACTTGAAGCAGATAACAACTGTACTTAAGGGTCAATAAACCCATTAAATAAGGATTAGAAGGACACATAGATTGAGTGAGATGAGGTCGTGAATGATGAAAAAGGGTGAACGTTTAGACACCAACATGGACCAGTTGTGCTGATTGGTGGGTGGTAGTGCTGTAATCCAGTGTAATTCTATGCAAAGGCAACCCCAAACTCACCTGATGAAATGTTACAAGTAATGCTGCCCAAACACAAATCCCAGAAATTGCTTGTGCACTTGGAGTCTCCAAGAAAATTCTTTGTTGGTGTGCAGTGAAATTGCTGGGAGCTATCTTCTGCAATGTGCTTACAGATCGAGATTTGTTTGCAGGTGTTGCATTGGAAGCAACAAAGGTGAGTAACGCAGCTGTTGGCACTCCAGTAGGGGATGGGCTTCTACTGCTGTTCATCTGTGCACACAGAAGAAAGCAAAATCAGCTTTACACCAAACAAACTAAACATCCTTTTAAACAGACAATACCGATGGTATATAGATGCAAGTTAATGTACTAAAACTGCCAAAGGTGCTAATTTTCCAGAATTTCTGTGCACATATTGAATTTCCAGGTGACTGTTTCTGTATGCCCTTTTGAAATGTGTCACTCACTCTGTTATTTGTTCTTTCTAAGAAAGTGCATCTCTTCATGACATTTTCAAGCTAAGTACACAAAAAGACATAAGGGAATTGATCAAGGAGACAGGCAAGGTTTCTCTTAAGTAAGCAGAGTGGTGAGATTATAGTTGAGGGAATTTAAGAATTTAAGGCTTGGAGTAGAGCTACTCAAACTGTGAGGCTGCAATACCCACTACGGAGCTGATGTGGGTAGAGCCAGCCACCACCTCACTGTATCAGAGATCCAGTTCAGGCTTCACCTTGCTGCTCCGTTCATATGGATTATGCACCAATTTCCTCAGGGCATGAATTTTGCAGAGTTTCTGCACACATTCTTCCAGAGTCTTTTCACTCTGCATCATTTATTCTGTCTCAAACAAGAGAAAATCTGCAGCTGCTGGAAATCTGAGCAACTCACACAAAATGCTGGAGGAACTCGGCAGGCCAGGCAGCATCTATGGAAAAGAGTACAGTCGACATTTCGGGCTGTCCTGCTGAAGGGTCTCAGCCCAAAACTTCGACTGTACTCTTCCATAAATGCTGCCTGGCCTGCTGAGTTTCTCCAGCATTTTGTGTGTGTCATTTATTCTGTACTGTACCCATTTACCAAAGTCTATTATGTCGCTTGGTTCTGCATTAAATTTCTATAATGATTCATGTCTATCCTGTCACACTAAACTTTCTCTATAACTTTCCTTACTGTTTACCACATTGTCAAGCTTTGAACATGCAAATTTGAAAACATTACCCTGCATCCTCATGATTAAGTCATTACTATTTATTACAACAAGCAGTAACCCTAACATTGCCCGGAAGAATATCTTCGTATACTGTTCTCTCAAATGAAAAATAACCAGTTACTGGATTCTGGTCTCTGCTTTCTGCCTTTTTTATCTTAAATACATGCTACTGACCTCTTAATGCTATTGGCTTCATTTTTTACCTAACCAGCCTTTTGCATTCTATTTTTATTCCCAAGCATTTCTGCAAATTCACACAGACAACATCTACTACATTCCTTTGTTCAGTCAGGTCTAATTGAATACATCCATACTGGTGTTCACCTGGCTGCTGAAACCTGAACAAGTCCCTACATTATAATTTCTGTAGGTTTCTGGTAAGCTAGGATTAAAATGCTTGGCCCACAGCTGTATGTCTAGCCCCTGCATTCCTTGTTCAAAGGTGTTAAATGAACCAGTCTATATTTTTTTTGCTTTTTTTTAAGACAAGGTCTTCTGCAAATCCCACTACCAACTCATTCAGTAACATCCGTCCAGACCTGACGATAATTAGAACCAGCTTTATATCAATCTTTATCCTAGCCATTATCCAAATAGATCACCTGGAGCTGAAATTCTGGCAGCCTTCTCATCCTTGGTAAAACACCAGTGCACTGGCTGCCTCTGACTGTGGCATGAATCTCATGACACCATCAGTAAGGTTATGTCAGTTTTTTTGTGGCTAATATTCCCATATTAAGCAGCATTGTTTTGTTTTTAGTCATCTGTTGTCACGGCAACACTACTTGTTTGCTGATTGTCATGCTGCTTACCATGTTTTTACTTTGGTTGGATTTTGGATTTGTGTGAATTTTCCAGCAATCAAATTGGCTTGCATTGGTAAATAACCTGGGAAGCCTTGGGAGCTAAAGGTATTACAAGAAGAGATTTTTTTTTAAATGTACAAGCCAGTTGAGGAAGCACAATTGAAATTGCTTATCAATTCATTTCATTTGTTACTACTGACATATGTCGTGAAATTTGTTGCTTCACACCAGCAGTACAGTGAAATACATCTGAATTACAAGGTACAGTAAAATTAATAAATAAACAGTGCAAAAGGGTGTTACTACCTTCAAATGTACGCAGCCAGCTTGTGTTGATAGGTTCAGAGCAATTTTCAATCTAATGAGAGGAAGTAATATCCAAAATGGGAACTGGCATAGAAAGATTGAGTAGTTATCCATGGAAAGTGGCAGAGAAGGTGTTAAAAAGACATTCATGATACAAGGTTGTAGAAACAAAGTTGTAGGGGACAAGGGTAAGGGAGTCATGATGAACTTCAATAGAATATTGGTTCAGCCATTGCTGGAGTACTGTATCTGTGTCTGGATGTCACACTTCAGGAAAGATATGGAAGTTTTTTTTTGAGGTGCAGAAGTGATTTAAAAATTTATTCCAGAGATGAGGGACTTAAAAGTATGGATAAACTGGATAAGTTAGTATTGTCCTTCTAAGGATAAATAACATTGCAAGGAAATCTAATAGATATACTTGAAGTCATAATGGTGAGGATTGGTGGAAAGAAGCTGCTCCCGTTAGCATAGCAGCCATGACCAGGGGATACAGAAAGACTTGTAACTCACACAAAATACTGGAGGAACTCAGCAGGCTGGGTAGCATCTATGGAAAAAAGTAAACAGTCGATGTTTTAGGCTGACACCATTCAGCAGGGCAGGAGGTGGTGTTCGGCCCAAAACGTCAGCTGTACTTCTTTCCACAGATGCTGCCTGGCCTGCTGAGTTCCTCCAGCATTTTGTGTGTGTTACTCTGATTTCCAGCGTCTGCAGATCTTCACTTGTTTGTGACAGAAAGGCTTCAATGGATAAAGCACAAAAGTGACACAAGGAAAACCTTTCTCAAAAGGCAAGTGATTAGCACCTAGAAAACACTGCCAGTGTAGTAGAGGCAGAGTCAGTCGTAGCAGTCAAATGGGAGGTGAACAGAAAGGACTATGGGGAGGACGGGGAACAAGAGTTGTAGATGAAGCCAGTTCAGACTCAGTTGCCTGAATGCTGTACCCATTCTGTGATTCTACATGAAATACTTGGTTCTGCCTGGCTTCTTATCAATCGACCTACTTGATCTGAAACCAGACATTTACTGAAAACCAAGCAAAGCATGCATGAATTCAAAAGTATAAGTGGTTAAAAACATTTCATGAATTAAAAATGAGATTGCAACATACAGTGTGTACTGCTGCTGCTATATTTTCCATTAACCAAGCATGTTTGCCCGGTTCAGCTGACATACAAAAGGCAATTGTGCCGCATGATGAATCATTGATGTAATCACTACATATTAATTGAGCAATCTGGAGCTTCTACAGTTGGGATGTGTGCACTGATGACTGTAGCATACTGATTCTGTGTTAGAGAGAGCCACAAAGCATTCACTAATTCTGCAGGGGATAACACACTGAGATATCAAGCTCACTTCAATAAGCCAACATTTTCCAGTTGCCTCTCCAGAAGAAGGCCTAACTTTTGCCCTTTAAACTAATTACCTTCTGCTTGTCTCAATCAGAACAAAATCGATAACAAAGTATCCATATTTCCAAACTATGAGATTAGAGCTGCTGTCAAGTTTGATTGTTTTGGAAATGCCCATGAACCGTATCATGGAAAGGAAGCTATCTGTCTGGTGTTTCTTTTAATGGGCAACTGGAGACTTGGCTCCATTGTGTGGGTGTTAATGCTTTCACATTGGTGGGTACAGATCTGGTTGGAATATGGAGAAATTCCACAGTAAAAGACAAATACTAGAAATCCACAATTCTTTGTGGATTTTATGGGCCACGTTTAAAAACCAAATGGAACCTGTTGGGAAATGTCTGCTAAGTAGAAGATCACGGAGAGAGTTGAAGACAGTTCCTTGTGGATTTTACATGCTCCATTTAAAAAGTGACCAGGGACTGTTGGGAATTGTCTGCTAAGCGGGAGATTGCTTGGGTTAGTAGTAACTTAGTAAGGGTCAATAAAAGCAAGAGAAGTGGTCATTGTGAGAATCAGCCACTGAAGCTTCAGTGAGAAAAGGCAGAGGCTAAGGGTGCAGAGATGTTTGGAACGACTTAAGCTTAAGAAGTTAGAGCCAAAGTTAGAACAAGCATAAGCAGGACGGTAGTTAAGGCAGTGGAATGCTCCTCCTGTAAAATGTGGGATTCCTGATGACTACATCTGCAGGAAGTGCGCCCAACTTTGGCTCCTGTCTGGCAAGGCCAAGAAACTGGAGCTGGACGTACTCAGGACTATCCGGGAGACTAAAGTCCTCTTTGATGAGACTTTTATTCAGGTGGTCACACCCAGAGTGCAGGTTTCAGACAGTACATGGGTGACCACCAGGAGTTACCTGCAAGGAGTTAGTGCAGGGTTCCCCGTAGTCATTACCTTCAGTGAGTGCAGGGCTCCCTGTGGCCATTACCTTCAGCAACAATTCCCTTTGGATATTGCTGGGGGTGGGGGGGGGGTGTTACCTATCAGGGCACAGCAGCAGCAGCCAGACCAGTGGCACTGCGGCCAGCTCTGTTGTTCAACTGGGAGGGGTAAAGTCAGGTAGACCGATGGTGATAGAAGACTCAATACTTAACGAGATTCTGTGGCCATGAAAGCGTTGCCTCTCAGGTGATAGGTGAGCAGCCAGAGGTTGTGGTGTGCATTGGCACCAATGACATCGGTAGAAAGGAGGAAGAGGTCCTGTGCAGTGAGTATAGGGGGGTAGGGAAGAGGCTGAAGAGCGGGGCCTCCAAGGTAGTCATCCCTGGATTACTCAAATGCCAGTCAGGGCAGGAATAGGATAATAGCACAGATGAGTGAGTGGCTGAGGAACTGGTGCAGGAGGCAGGGTTTCAGATTTCTGGGTCATTGAGATCTCTCCTGGGGAAGGTATGACGTGCAGAAAGGGATGGGTTACACTGAACCCAAGGGGAACACATATCCTTGTGGGCAGGTTTGCTAGAGTTATTAGAGAGGATTTAAACTAATTTGGCAGGGTGATGGGAACTGGAGTGATAGGAGCAGATGGTACACAATTCCAAAAATCTCTTTGTTCCCCTACCATCAGGCAGGAGGCATCAGAACAAAAATTTTTAATCATGGGAGACAGCTTTATCCCCCAGGCCTTAAGACTACTTAACTTCCTTCCACCACCCAAGTCTCATCATGCAGTGTTATACTGTTTATTTTTGAAACTTGAGTTGTAAATGCACTTTTATTATTTGTTTCTTTATTTGTAGTAAAAAGGTAGGAGGTAGATGGACTTGTAGCGCAGTTAGCGATTGGCAGGTATGACATTATGAGTATCACTGAGTCGCGGCTGAAAGAAGATCATAGTTTGGAGTTCAACATCCAAGGACAGGCTGGTATGCAGAGGGGGTGGGATGGCTCTGTTGGTAAAAAATTAAAACAAATTCTTAGAAAGAGGTGACAGCAGATAGGAAGGTGTAGAAACCTTGTGGGTTGAGTTAAGGAACTGCAGGGTATAAAGACCCTGAAAGGAGTTAAATACAGGCCTTTGAACAGTAGGCAGAATGTGGGATATAAATTACAATGGGAGATGGAAAAGGCATGTCAAAGGGCAATGTTTCAAAAGTCAGGGGGGATTTCAATATGCAGATAGATGGGAAAACCAGGCAGGTGCTGGATCCCAAGAGATGGAATTTGTAGAATACCAATGAGATGGCTTTTTAGAGCAGCTTGTGGTTGAGTCCACTAAGGAAAAGGCAATTCTGGATTGGGTGTTGTGTAATGAATCAGATTTGATTAGGGAGCTTAAGATAAATGAACCCTTGGAAGCAATGACCATAATTTGATGGAATTCACCCTGGAGTTTGAAAGTGAGAAGATAAGTGAGGTGTATCAATATTACTGTAAGGTAAAGAGAATTACTGAGGCACAAGGGAGGAGGTTAGTTCACAATAGGGGGATGGGAACCAGTGCAGAGAGACAGAGGGGTGTAAAATGAGGGTAGAAGCAAAAAGTAGTAAGGTGAAAAGTAAAAGTGGCAGGCCGACAAATCCAGGGCAAGCATCAAAAAGGGCCACTTTTCAACATAATTGTATAAGGGCTAAGAGAGTTGTAAAAGCGCGCCTGAAGGCTTTGTGTGTCAATGCAAGGAGCATTCGTAACAAGGTGGATGAATTAAAAGTGCAGATTGTTATTAATGAATATGATATAGTTGGGATCACAGAGACATGGCTCCAGGGTGACCAAGGATGGGAGCTCAACATTCAGGGATATTCAATATTCAGGAGGGATAGACATGAAAGAAAAGGAGGTGGGGTGGTGTCGCTGGTTAGAGAGGAGATTAACGCAATAGAAAGGAAGAACATAAGCCAGGAGGATGTGGAATCGATATGGGTAGAGCTGCATAACACTAAGGGGCAGAAAACGCTGGTGGGAGTTGTGTACAGGCCACCTAACAGTAGTAGTGAGGTTGGGGATGGTATTAAACAGGAAATTAGAAATGTGTGCAATAAAGGAACAGCAATTATAATGGGTGACTTCAATCTACATGTAGATTGGGTGAACCAAATTGGAAAGGGTGCTGAGGAAGAGGATTTCTTGGAATATATGCGGGATGGTTTTTTGAACCAACATGTCGAGGAACCAACTAGAGAGCAGGCTATTCTAGACTGGCTATTGAGCAATGAGGAAGGGTAAATTAGCAATCTTGTCATGAGAGGCCCCTTAGGTAAGAGTGACCATAGTATGGTGGAATTCTTCATTAAGATGGAGAGTGACATAGTTAATTCAGAAACAAAGGTTCTGAACTTAAAGTAGGGTAACTTTGAAGGTATGAGACGTGAATTAGCTAAGATAGACTGGCAAATGACACTTAAAGGGTTGACGGTGGATATGCAATGGCAAGCATTTAAAGATCGCATGGATGAACTACAATAATTGTTCATCCCAGTTTGGCAAAAGAATAAATCAAGGAAGGTAGTGCACCGGTGGCTGACAAGGGAAATTAGGGATAGTATCAATTCCAAAGAAGAAGCATACAAATTAGCCAGAAAAAGTGGCTCACCTGAGGACTGGGAGAAATTCAGAGTTCAGCAGAGGAGGACAAAGGGCTTAATTAGGAAGGGGAAAAAAACTGACTGTAAAAGCTTTTATAGATATGTGAAAAGAAAAAGATTGGTTAAGACAAATGTAGGTCCCGTACAGACAGAAACAGGTGAATTGATTATGGGGAGCAAGGACATGGCAGACCAATTGAATAATTACTTTGGTTCTGTCTACACTAAGGAGGACATAAATAATCTTCCGGAAATAGTAGGGGACAGAGGGTCCAGTGAGATGGAGGAACTGAGGGAAATACATGTTAGTAGGGAAGTGGTGTTAGGTAAATTGAAGGGATAAAAGGCAGATAAATCCTCAGGGTCAGATGGTCTGCATCCCAGAGTACTTAAGGAAGTTGCCCAAGAAATAGTGGATGCATTAGTGATAATTTTTCAAAACTCTTTAGATTCTGGACTAGTTCCTGAGGATTGGAGGGTGGCTAATGTAACCCCACTTTTTAAAAAAAGGAGGGAGAGAGAAACCGGGGAATTATAGACCGGTTAGCCTAACATCGGTGGTGGGGAAACTGCTAGAGTCAGTTATCAAAGATGTGATAACAGCACACTTGGAAAGCGGTGAAATCATCGGACAAAGTCAGCATGGATTTGTGAAAGGAAAATCATGTCTGACGAATCTCATAGAATTTTTTGAGGATGTAACTAGTAGAGTGGATAGGGGAGAACCAGTGGATGTGGGAAATTTGGATTTTCAAAAGGCTTTTGATAAGGTCCCACACAGGAGATTAGTGTGCAAACTTAAAGCACACGGTATTGGGGGTAAGGTATTGATGTGGATAGAGAATTGGTTGGCAGACAGGAAGCAGAGTGGGAATAAACGGGACCTTTTCAGAATGGCAGGCGGTGACTAGTGGGGTACCGCAAGGCTCAGTGCTGGGACCCCAGTTGTTTACAATATATATTAATGACTTGGATGAGGGAATTAAATGCAGCATCTCCAAGTTTGCGGATGACACGAAGCTGGGTGGCAGTGTTAGCTGTGAGGAGGATGCTAAGAGGATGCAGAGTGACTTGGATAGGTTAGGTGAGTGGGCAAATTCATGGCAGATGCAATTTAATGTGGATAAATGTGAAGTTATCCACTTTGGTGGCAAAAACAGGAAAACAGATTATTATCTGAATGGTGGCCGATTAGGAAAAGGGGAGGTGCAACGAGACCTGGGTGTCATTATACACCAGGCATTGAAAGTGGGCATACAGGTACAGCAGGTGGTGAAAAAGGCGAATGGTATGCTGGCATTTATAGCGAGAGGATTCAAGTACAGGAGCAGGGAGGTACTACTGCAGTTGTACAAGGCCTTGGTGAGACCACACCTGGAGTATTGTGTGCAGTTTTGGTCCCCTAATCTGAGGAAAGACATCCTTGCCATAGAGGGAGTACAAAGAAGGTTCACCAGATTGATTCCTGGGATGGCAGAACTTTCATATGATGAAAGACTGGATGAACTAGGCTTATACTCATTGGAATTTAGAAGATTGAGGGGGGATCTGATTGAAATGTATAAAATCCTAAAGGGATTGGACAGGCTAGATGCAGGAAGATTGTTCCCGATGTTGGGGAGGTCCAGAACGAGGGGTCACAGTTTGAGAATAAAGGGGAAGCCTTTTAGGACCGAGATTAGGAAAAACTTCTTCACACAGAGAGTGGTGAATCTGTGGAATTCTCTGCCACAGGAAACAGTTGAGGCCAGTTCATTGGCTATATTTAAGAGGGAGTTAGATATGGCCCTTGTGGCTAAAGGGATCAGGGGGTATGGAGGGAAGGCTGGTACAGGGTACTGAGTTGGATGATCAGCCATGATCATACTGAATGGTGGTGCAGGCTCGAAGGGCCGAATGGCCTACTCCTGCACCTATTTTCTATGTTTCTATGAACTGGATTGGAAGGAGACACTAGCAGAGATGATGGCAGACAGCAATGGCTAGAATTTTGGGGGGAAATTTGGAAGGTGCAGGATAGATACATCCCAAAGTAGTATTTGAAAGTATGAGGTAACCATGGCTGACAAGAATAGTCAAAGACAGCATAAAAAAAAAAGAAAGGACACAAAAGGACAAAATATTAGTGGACAGTGGGCAGTTAGAGGATTGGGAAGCTTTTAAAAACCAACAGAAGGCAACTAATATGAAAGTAAGCTAGCTAATAATATAAAAAGAATACCAAAATATTTTTCAGATATATAAAGCAAGCAAACAAGTTTATTTGCCTGACAAGAGAGGGTATCAGAATGCTGGAAAATGACACTGGAAAGGTAGTAATGGGAGACAAAGAAATGGCGAATGAACCGAATAAATATTTTGCATCAGTCTTCACAGTAGAAGACACTAGCAGTATGCTAGAAGTCTGAGAATGTCAGGGAGCAGAAGTGAGTGTATTTGCTATTGGTAGGGAGAAGATGCTTGGGAAACTGAAAGGTCTGAAGGTAAATAAGTCACTGCAAAGAGAATAGGGATAGACTGCAGCAAGATATAAAGAAACTGACAGATTGAACCGCGCCCCCAAACACATGACAGATGAAATTTGATGAACAGAAATACGAAATGATGGATTAGAGAACAAGCAATACTGTTGTCAAAGGGATACAGAAAGATGTTCCAGGTGGTACGTGGCAGGCAATCCATGGGAAGAATAAATAAGGCATAAACAATTCTGTGATTTATTAATTGAATCATTGAGCATAAATAAAGAGAAGTTATACAAAATACATGTCTGGCTCCAACTGGAATAGTGTTCTGTTCTGAGTGCCATATAAAAGGATATCAGAGGCATTACAGAATGTCCAAAAAATCAGTGACAAAGATGAGAAACTCAGATACAAGAATAAATTAGGAAGGCAAGTACTGTTTACTTAAAACAGAGAGCCAAAAAAAAATTTAATGAAAATATATAAAATCATGAGAGGTCTGAGGGTGGACAGTAGGAAGCTCTTTCTTCTGATCAAGTCGCCATGGATACAAAATAAAGGGGAAGGGAATCACAAATATCGTGAAAAGACATTTTTCTTTGCACAAGCATAGATACAAAGGGACTGGTGGTGTATGTGTAGGGGAGGGGTCCCAGTTCAGAATTCCCCTAAGATTAAGTTGCAGGTTGAGTTAGCTGTCAAGAAGGTAAATGCAAAGTTAGCATTCATTTTGAGAAAACTAGAATATAAAAGCAAAAGTGCACTGCTGATGCCATATAAAGCATTGGCCAGACTGCATTTGGAATATCGTGAACAATTTTGGGTGCAAGGAGAGACTTGCTGGCACTGGAAAGCTTCTAGAGGAGGTTCACAAGAATGATCCCAGGAATGAAAGGCATGAGAAGTGTTTCCGATGTCTCTGGGCTTGTACTTGATGGGCTTCAGAAGGATGGTGGAGGCGGGGGGATCTCATTAAAACCTATTGGATACTTTAAGGCCTGGCGAGAGTGTACCTGCACATTGGTATACAAGTCTAGGAGCCAAAGACACTGTCTCAGAATAAAGGGCTAATCTATTTAAAACTGGGACAAGGAGGAATTCCTTCTGCCAGAGGATGTGGACGCTAAGTCATTTTAGGCAGAGTTTGATATGCTCCTGAAGGGCAAAGGAATTAAGAGGTACAGGGAGAAGGCAGGAGAATGGAGTTTTAAAAATCAGCCACAGTTGAATGGCAGAGCAGGGTTGATGGGTGAATTCTGCTCCTATATTTTATGATTCATTATCTGCCTATAGATGTGGGAGCAGGTGAGCAAGATCACGATGAAAGGGCTGGTGGGCAAAACCACAGAGTTTTTCTGGTAGACTGCCAGTGCACACATGGTGCTCTGAATGGTTTTGTCTAGTGCAGTGACCAGACACAATTCTGTAGTTAGTATCAGTATCTTTTATTATGCCTGGTCTCAGCTTGAATTCATAACTTTCTGATTCACCAGCAAATGTGGCACCATTGAGCCAAATCAATCACCAACAAGCTGAAGAGCAATTCTTTGCCCTACTCAGCCAAAAGTGAATTAATTATTGATGTAAAATGTAACTTGCAGAATACATTGACAGTTTCCCCATCAAACTAACAATACCAATTGTTCAATGATATCTAGTCAATGTTTAAAAGGAAGTACAATGAAACACAAATTAAAGCAAATGTATTCAACAAAATACAATTATATTATTTGTAATGCAAGCATAAATGAAGCCACACCAGATAATTCTGCTATTAGTTAGCTTCCTATCCAGTAAGAATGGCCTTACCTAATCAATAGCAGTCCCTGAAGGTGATCTGATCTTTCACAGTATCGGGACATCACAAAGCACTCTGCTGTCAAGCACACTGCGTGTAGGTGTAACGTGGCGGTGCAGGTACAGTGACAGTCAATACAAGCACAGCATTGCACTCATAAACAATGATGAATGTATCTATTTTAATTAACTTCATGTCTAATTTTCAGCAGATATTACAGAACTATTTAGATCTCACAGTATTGTCCGAATCGTTATGCTTCGACAGAAGCAGATAAGTCGTGGGTTTATATATTTCCAATAAACAAGCACAGGACACTAAATTTCCCGGTCCATTGCATAGAACAACAATTCTACTTTAACTCATTCAAACATTGAAAATCTTAATAGGACAGAACTGTATCAGTTCCGTCAGCTCTGATTTTGTGTTATGGTAGTTTTCATTAAAAGGAAACGGTAGGCGTTTATCCCTGCGACAAGCTTGGGTGTTGTGTCACGTTGAATCTATGTAACAGTGCTTCCTTGTTGGGTTCCTACACCGGGATAAAAGTTACAGGAAATCAACGAAAATGCACATAAAGTTATAAATACTTATATATGAAAAAGCGGGGAGCAGTAACAAACCTTTAAATCGGCTCAGTCAGTCGGAGGTTCAGTGCAAAGTGCGGAAGGAGCTGCTGTCAACTGCCGCCCGTTCTAAACCGAGTTTCCGCAACATCGCAGTGACAAACAACGGCAAGCAGTGGCTTCCTGGTCCCTTTTCCCGGTCGGGCAGGTGATCACAGACACACACTAAGTACTTTAATTGAGTGCTTCAGGATTCTTTCACATATTACGTATAATTTTGAAGAAGAGTCGGCCTGCCGGTGGCTCTCTCCAGCGACAGCTCCACCTCACCTGTGTCGCCAGCGCGCTCTGCGCATGTGTATCCGCTGATTCAGGTGTGGCGTTGCCTGAGGTCACCGAGACTCTGTGCGCATGCGTTTCTCTAATACCAGGTGGCGGCAAGTTTGCATCCTTTGGGAAAAGTGGGGTGAAACAAAGTTAAGACATGGAATTTTGGGAGACAAGAGTGGGAACTTGGAGTGTGCATCCACTGATCATTAGAAGTAGTGGAAAGATCAACATTTTGTTGAAGATGAAACCTGGGATGTTTTCCTTCATTAGTTGAGACATAGAATATAAGAACGGATAAATCAGGGCTTTCTTTCTCCAGCCCACTCTGAACTCGCTATCTTTGGTCTCAGCAGAGCCTAAAGTAAGATCAAGGAAAAGCATTTCGTCTACGACCTGCACGTGACAGCTCTTGGGATGTAATAATCAACAATTCCAAATAACACACATTAAAGTTGCTGGTGAACACAGCAGGCCAGGCAGCATCTCTAGGAAGAGGTGCAATCGACGTTTCGGGCCGAGACCCTTCGTCAGGACTAACTGAAGGAAGAGGGAGTAAGGGATTTGAAAGTTGGAGGGGGAGAGGGAGATCCAAAATGATAGGAGAAGACAGGAGGGGGAGGGATGGAGCCAAGAGCTGGACAGGTGATTGGCAAAAGGGATACGAGAGGATCATGGGACAGGAAGTCCGAGAAGAAAGACAAGGGGGGGGGGGACCCAGAGGATGGGCAAGGGGTATATTCAGAGGGACAGAGGGAGAAAAAGGAGAGTGAGAGAAAGAATGTGTGTATAAAAATAAGTAACAGATGGGGTGGCGGGGCACTAGTGGAAGCCAGAGAAGTCGATGTTCATGCCATCAGGTTAAACAATTCCAAATAATCAGCTTTTCCCATTTACATCAGAACTGGCCAGTTCTAATGAACTGTGACACTAATCATCTTTCTCGCTCCACAAATGCTAACTGTTCTGCAGAATATTTTCACTTTTTCTTGATTTTTAGATATGGTTATCCTAGAACTGGACCGATCAAGAGATAAGCCACTGTTTGAATGCCATGTGCAGTTTTGGTGATCAGTCCGATAGAGAATCATATTTACTATCACTGACCATCACTGTATTAGATTAACAGAGACCAGACAGCTGTAGCTGGATTGATGAGGAATAGAGAAAGATGACCAGAGACATCAATGAGATGCATAAACTTATTAAAGATACAGACAGAGTAAATAGGAAGGACTTGCATCCCATAATGTAGGTTTGGTGTTGAGAAGTGCTTGATAATCATCATGGATTTGGTTGGACCAAATGGTCTGTTTCTCTGGTTTGACTTTGTGTTCATATTTGAAGTTAATTGATGGATCAACAATCTGGAGAAATAAAGTTAAAACATCAGGTAGAAGGATTAAATCGATAAGGAAAAGCATTTTCACCCAGAGGCTGTTGGGCACTGGACCTCATTGATTGAAAGTCTGGTCTGCTAAAGGCACCGCATGTAAACAGTTGCTTGGTGTGCACCTGCATGGCTTGGAATTTGAATTTGAATTTATTTAAATCTTTCATTTGTCGCACAATGTGAGGGAGTAAAAATCTTCGTGTTATGACTCTATTGCAATGTACAGACATGTGAATTTATAAGTCTAATGGCTTGCAGAAAGAAACTGTCCCATAGCCTATCAGTCCTGGCTTTAATGCTGTGGTACCATTTGCCAGATGGACGCAGCTGAAACAGTTTTATGGTTGCGGTGACTGGTGGTCCCAATGATCTTCCAGGACTTCTTTATACATCTGCTGCTGTAAATGTCCTCAAGGGAGGGAAGTACACATCCACAGATGTGCTGGGCTGTCCGTACCACTCTTCGCAGTGCCCAGCGATCAGGGTCGGTGCAGTTCCCATACCAGGCAGTGATACAGCCAGTCAGAATGCTCTCAATGGTGCCCCTGCAGAAGGTCTTGAGGATTTGGGGGCTCATGCCGAAATGGCAGAGGAGAGTCAGCAACTTTAAATTCCTTTGTGTTAACATAGCAAGCAACCTTTCCTTGGTCCTGCACACAGATGCTATCACAAGGAAAGATGGCAGGCATCTTTACACTCTTAGGAAGTTAAAGAGGTTCCATTTGTTGCTGAATGTTAACAAACTTCCCCAGATGTATCGTTCAAAGTATCCTGACTGGTTGCATCATGGTCTGATACAGCAATTTGAGTATTGCAGGGAGTAATAGTCTTGGATCAATCATGGTCTGGTACAGCAATCTGAGTATTGCAGGGAGTAATAGTCTCGGATCAACCATGGTCTGGTACAGCAATCTGAGTATTGCAGGGAGTAATAGTCTCGGATCAACCATGGTCTGGTACAGCAATCTGAGTATTGCAGGGAATAATAGTCTCGGATCAACCATGGTCTGGTACAGAAATCTGAGTATTGCAGGGAATAATAGTCTCGGATCAACCATGGTCTGGTACAGCAATCTGAGTATTGCAGGGAGTAATAGACTTGGATCAAGGCATCTTGTGCACATCCCTCCCCCCATCAATGGCATTTATAGAAAGCATTGCCTCAAGAAGGCAACATCATCATCATCAAAGATCTCCACCATACGGGTTGCACTATCTTCTTGCAACTAGCATCAGGCAGGAGATACAGAAGCCATAAGTCCTACACCACCAGATTCAGGAACAGGCACTTCACTTCAACCATTCAGTTCCTAAAGCAACTGGCATGAGGTCACCAGGGTTCAGCAATATTATGACCATTTTGATCACTTTGAACTAAAATGGACTTTGTTTTGTTTTTTGTGTGTTTTGTATTTAAAATTGTGTTTAATTTATACTTGTCTTATAAATGCTGCTTATATGATGTTTTATGCCTGTGATGGAACTGCAGTTAAGTTTTTCATTAAACCTGTGCAGACAATAAACTCAACTTAGACTTTGTAAGTTTCCTATCATTCTTGGATTTAGTGATTTGACAATGGCTATTAGCTTCCCATCCATCACCCTGAATGTTTATTCCTCTACAAAATGCATCTGAATACTTGAATTACTCAACCAGGATACTCAGAACCCACCTCACAAATCCACAAACTCTTAACCCAAAAAGGTCAAGGAAAGTATGTTGAGGAGAACACCGTCTGCAGCTTCCCCAAGTTGCATAAAATAAGTTTTTCTCGTACCCCACTAATCATTAACCCATTACTTCAACCCATTTCCCTTCTTCCTTCTCTTCCACTGAGATTTTGGGAGCATCCTCTTTCTTGGCAAAGATTGATACAGTTCCAGATTATCACAAATATTGCAGTCACAAAATGGAAACAGAATTAATAAAAAAAAACTGACTGTGTCAGCACGACTAACCAGTCTGTAGAGTGTAACAAAGCTGCTGGATGAATTCCATGAGTCAGGTAGCACCTGTGGAGGGCTGTATTTTTGTGCTTTTCTAAAGGCCCATTGAAGCCTGTACTGTATCTACTTCCATTACCAGCCCAGCAGTGTTTTCCAAGCACCCACCACTTACTGTGTAGAAGCTTGTCCCACACAACCCCTTTATACATTCCCCCTCACCTTTAAAGCTATGCCCTCTAGCATTCAACATTTCTACCCTGAGAAAGAGATTCTGTCTGTATACTCTACCTATGCATCTCATAATTTTATAAACCTCCATAAGATTTCACCTCAGCCTCTGCTGTTCCAGAGTGAACAAATCATGTTCATCCAATTTCTTCTTATAGTTAATACTCCCTAATCCAGGTAGAAATCATTCAGGTTTCACTAACTATATTCACTATAGAGCTGTAGTGGGGAGTATATTGACTGGCCGTGTCATGCCTGGGTGTGGAAACTCCAATGCCCACGAATGGAAATTCCTACAAAAAGTAGTGGTTACGGCCCAGTCCATCACGGGTGAAGTTCTCCCCACCACTGTGCACATCTACACAAAGCGTCGTCACAGCAACCACCCAGGACATGCCCTCTTCTCACTGCTGCCATCAGGAAAAAGGTACATAGGCCTCAGGACTCATACCACCAGGTTCAGGAACAGTCGTTACCCCTCAACCATCAGGCTCTTGAACCAGAGGGGATAACTTCACTCATCTTCACTCTCCCCGTCACTGAACTGTTCCCTCAACCTTTGAACTCACTTTCAGGGACTCTTCATCTCATGTTCTCAATATTTATTTATTATTAATATATTTTTAATTTTTCTCATGCTGGTAAAACCTGAGGTACGGGCATAGGCAAGCACAGTCATTTCTCAATTGCTAGCAACTTCTGGACTATTTAAGAGCTGTTTGTATTGTGATTATTTTCTTCTTTTATTTTTGTATTTGCACAGTTTAGTGTCTTCTGCACATTGGGTGAACACCCTGTTGATGCAGTCTTTCATTGATTCATGGTTATTGGATTTATTGAGTTGCCTGCAAGAAACTGAACCTCAGGATTATATATGGTAACATATATGTACTTTGATCATAAATGTACCTTGAACTTTGAACTATTTTGTTCCTGAATGGCCTGGACTGAAATAGATGAGCTCCTCATCAAGGGAAATAGGTTTGCTGTATATATTCTGATAAATTCATCAGTCAAAACACTTCAGGTTGACTGTCCCTTCATCTTTGAAAATTATTGATAGAATATATTTATTACACAGTTATGTACATCTTTAATGTGGTAAAATGTCCCAAAGTGCTAAAAGAAAGTTCTAAATTTAATGTACATTTATTACTCACTTAGCTATCTGCAATATGCTCACAGAAGAGCAGAAAGAGAATGAAAGGATGTAAAGAACAAACTGATAATAGATTCTATAATTCTAAATTAAACCCGATGGAAAAGCAGAAATCTTTCATGTTGTTATATCATCTACCAAAAAGCATTTGATTCTGTCCCACACTCATGGTTAATAGAAGTTCTTAATATATAAACTGCTCCTAATACTTGTGAAATTCCAACAACATCTGATGAAGCGCTGGTGTACTATAAACTCTCTAACTATTAAAAAACAAAAAAGAACAACTGCTGTTATCAAACAAAACTGTGGTATTTTCCAGGACAACTCTCTAAGCCCACTATGGTTTTGTCTAGCTTTAAACCCACTCTCTAATTTACTGAATTAGATGAAAATAGGGTATCAAATCAGAGACACCCAAACAAATTATATTTTAACACACCTTTGTTATACGGACAGTTTGAAATTATATGCTCCTTCATCAGTAAAGTGAAAATGATTAATTCATACAGAACTATTTTCTAAAGATAGAAATATGATCTTTGGACTGGATAAGTGCACAACATTAAACATTATGAAAGATGCGATAGAGCAAGTAGACGATAAAACAGAGCAACAGGGTACAATACAACCAATGGATGAATACGAAACATAAACTGTATCTGGGATATCAACCAGTAAAGAAAGTAGATCATAGTGCATTAAAGGGAAAACTTCCAACAGAGTTTACTTCAAGCCTTAAGAAAATCTGCCAAACAGAGTTCAACAGTGAAAATATAACAAAGGCCATAAACACTTTTGCTACACCCATATTAACGTATTTGGCATAATATCTTGCCTGAAACCAATCTGGAAAAGTTACAAAGAAACATAAGAACTGAAGTGATAAATTTTAGAAAACACTTCAATGAACATCTAACACACACAAAATGCTGGAGGAACTCAGCAGGCCAGGCAGCACCTATGGAAAAGAGTACAGTTGACATTTCGGGCCGAGGCCCTTCAGCAGGCCTGGAGTAAAAAGATGAGGAATCAACTCTTTACTTCATCCGTCCCCCTGCCAGTTTCACCTTTCACCCTGTGTTTCTCCCTCCCCTCCCCGCACCCTTTTACTCTGATTCCTCATCTTTTTACTTTGAAACCTATTGAATGTTGAAAGGTCTCAATAGAGTAGATGTGGAGAGGATGTTCCCAGTGGGGGAGAGTCTTAAGACCAGAGGATATAGCTTCAGAATAGAGGGGCATCCTTTTAGAATGTTGAGGAGGAATTGCTTGAGCCAGAGAGCGGAGAATCTGTGGAACTCGTTGCCACGGCAGCTATAAGTTCCTTCTAACCATGGTTATAGAGTTTTTGAGGTATTTACCAAGAATGTTGATGAAGGCAAGGCAATGGATGTTGTCTACATGGACCTTAGCAATGCCCTTCACTAGATCCTGCATGGGAGGTTGGTTAGGGAGGTTGGTTAGGGAGGTTGGTTAAGGAGGTTTAGTCGCTTGGCATTCAAGGTGATGTAGACATTGGCTTATGGAAGAAGCCAGAGAGTGGTTGTGGACGGTTGCCTTTCTGACTGCAGGCCTGTGACTAGTGGTGTGCCGCAGGGATCAGTGCTGGGTCCATTGTTTTTTGTCATCTATATCAATAACCTGGATGATAATGTGCTAAACTGGATCAGAAAATTTGCGGATGACACCAAGGTTGTTTTATTGGTATTTATTTACAGTTGCATTGCACTATCAACTCTGCTCTTAAACGCGTCTCCCCCATTTCACGTACATCTGCTCTCACTCCATCCTCCCACCACCCCACTAGGAATAGGGTTCCCCTGGTCCTCACCTACCACCCCACCAGCCTCCGGGTCCAACATATTATTCTCCGTAACTTCCGCCACCTCCAACGGGATCCCACCACTAAGCACATCTTTCCCTCCTCCCCCCCTCTGCATTCCGCAGGGATCACTCCCTACACAACTCCCTTGTCCATTCTTCCCCCCCATCCCTCCCCACTGATCTCCCTCCTGGCACTTATCCGTGTAAGCGGAACAAGTGCTACACATGCCCTTACACTTCCTCCCTTACCACCATTCAGGGCCCCAAACAGTCCTTCCAGGTGAGGCATCACTTCACCTGTGAGTCGACTGGGGTGATATACTGCGTCCGGTGCTCCTGATGTGGCCTTTTATATATTGGCGAGACCCGACGCAGACTGAGAGACCGCTTTGCTGAATATCTACGCTCTGTCCGCCAGAGAAAGCAGGATCTCCCAGTGGCCACACATTTTAATTCCACATCCCATTCCCATTCTGACACGTCTATCCACGGCCTCCTCTACTGTAAAGATGAAGCCACACTCAGGTTGGAGGAACAACACCTTATATTCCGTCTGGGTAGCCTCCAACCTGATGGCATGAACATTGACTTCTCTAACTTCCGCTAAGGCCCCACCTCCCCCTCGTACCCCATCTGTTACTCATTTTTATGCACACATTCTTTCTCTCACTCTCCTTTTTCTCCCTCTGTCCCTCTGAATATACCTCTTGCCCATCCTCTGGGTCCCCCCCCCCACCCTCCTCGTCTTTCTTCCCGGACCTCCTGTCCCATGATCCTCTCATATCCCCTTTTGCCCATCACCTGTCCAGCTCTCGGCTCTATCCCTCCCCCTCCTGTCTTCTCCTATCATTTTGCATCTCCCCCTGCCCCTCCAACTTTCAAATCCCTTACTCACCCTTCCTTCAGTTAGTCCTGACGAAGGGTCTCAGCCTGAAACGTTGACTGCACCTCTTCCTACAGATGCTGCTTGGCCTGCTGCGTTCACCAGCAACTTTGATGTATGTTGCTTGAATTTCCAGCATCTGCAGAATTCCTGCTGTATGTGGAGATGATGTTTCCTATCATAGGAGAGTGTAGAACCAGAGGGCACAGCTTAAGAATAAAGGGACATTCCTTTAGAACAGAGATGAGAAGAAATTTTTTTGCCAAAAGGTGGTGAATCTGTGGAATTTATCACTACAGACGGCTGTAGTGGTTAAGTCATTGGGTACATTTAAAGCGGAGCTGATAGGTTCTCAATTAGTCAGGGCATCAAAGATTATGGGGAGAAGGCAGGAGAATGGGGATGAGAGGGATAATATATCACCCATGATGCAATGCTGAAGCAGACTTGATGGTCTGAATGGCCTAATTCTGCTCCTGCGTCTTATGGTCATATTTATTGTATGTGTCTTAGATGCCTCCAACGGTCCCCATTCAGTGGCCTTTGCGCAATTAGACACCAGTGCAGATGCCTCAAATGAAGTCTGTCAAAGGTTTGTTGAGGTAGATTAATGTCCATTGCTCAAAGTTCACTGATAGACACCAAGAGATTTCCTTCGTGTCAGCTCACATAAAATGTCAGAAACCAGGTAAATGTTGCTCTGAATCTTTGTTCAGTAATATTGCAGGAATATTCCCCTTGACATGACCGTGAAGTGTGAGTGAAACAGAGAGTTTAGTGCAGAGTTTAACCACGGATTAATAAAGGAGAGAGAGACAGTGAGTGATCCAGGCACTCTCAGCTCCGACACCATCTCCAGATCCATTGCCTATGGTTCATTGACTAGACTGGCTGGATTGGGAGACTATCTCCCACCATCTGAGTGAAAATGGGTCACAGAACCTGCTCCTCTTCAGTCACTGCCATTTCAGAAAGGCTGTGGAGAAATGAAGAATGTTTTCAAGCATTATCCAGAACCAGCATGCAGACGGTGTGAGGTACAGTGGGCAGCATGGACCTCAGCACTCAGTAGTGAGAGCACCAGACCGTGTCTCACCAGCTTTTCCCTGGGAGCACATGGAGCCCAGCCTCCATTCCTGTTGCACACCCACCTACCCTACAGCACCACAGCTAGTTGCCAACCCAACAACGGGAGGGGTGCTCGATGGAAAACCCTGGACTGCGGTGTGATCCCATCCCTGGGCATGGAATGTTTTATCGGGGAGGGGTGGCATCCAATCCCTCTCCCACGGCCTTTACAAATACACAGTCTCAGCCTGGCTAGCTCCAGCGCTGAGCAAGTCTCTTTAGCGTGCAAACATTGGGAATTCATGGGTGCTCAGGACAAGTACAGCAACCAGGATGTCCTCTGGTTGTCCGGCGGTCTCTCCAAAATGCCATCACACAATGGCAAGGCCAAAGAACATTACCCCTTCCTGACTGCTGGAGATGGTGAGGCATGAGCCGCCTCCACGATCGATGCCTGTCCTTCAGGTGGAGGTGCTTCAACTGAGCTGTTGCATAGGACGTTCCAGCACGCAGACCCAGTGACAAGGAATGATGATGTTCAGGGTGGCCTGGGAGTGTCTGTCAGCAAAGCCAGGCAACTGACCCGGGATATCAGGCAGAGTGGGGAGAACAGCAGGAATGATGCTGAGCTGGAGCTGGTGGGAAAGGGAGAAGAAGGGAAGGGGGAAAAGGGGTGGCGGAGGTGCAGGAAAGCGTAGGTGAGGAAGGAGGGGTGGAGAAGGTGAGAAGGACCAACAGACTCAAAAACAACTACTTTCCCCAAGCAGTAAGCAGTAAGTCTGATCAACTCCTCCAACCATGAACCCAGCCCCTCCACATCCCCAACCACAACAAAGTCATCATTTCCTGCCAATCACCTTTGTACAGACTCTCCTGTGCCTAGCATACAATCTATGTATAGAAGCTATTTTACATATTTATATTTCTTGTATTTTTTTTACCTTGTGTTCTTTATCTTATTGCGTCACATTTTGCACTGCATCAGATCCGGAGTAACAATTATATTGTTCTGTGTTACACTTGTGTGTTGGAAATGATATTGAACAATCTTGATGTTTGCACGGATGGACTGATCTGTCTGGACAGCAGGCAAACCAAAGTTTCTCAATGTATCTTGGAACACATGACAATAATTAACCAATCACAAGCTCCCAGCAACTTATGGCCGGAGCAATAAACTCAAACCCACGACACTAATAGGATCTCAATAACAGTTCTGGCAATTCTGTAAAGCCACACCTTCCCCTGCACTGGGCAGCATGTCTGCTGGGGAACCACGTTACCCTGGTTTCAGTTTCAGCTCACCTCATTATAGGTTGGATGCGGAAGCTTTAGAGAGGCTGCAGAGGAGATTCACCAGAATTTCCCTGGATAACAGAGCGTGTCTTATGAGGAAAGCTTGAGTGAATGAGGGCTTTTCCCTCTGGACTGAAGGAGGATGCAGAGGTGTACAAGATGATAAGAGGCAGAGATTGTGTGGACAGTCAGAGACTTTTCTGCTCTCAGAGTAGCTAAAACAAGCAGGTATAAGTTTTTGGTTACTCGAGGAAAGTATAGGGGGAATGATAGAGGTAGTTTTTTTCACACTGAGACTGGTGGGTACAGGAAGTGTTTTGCCGGGGGTGGTGGTAATGGGAGATACATGAGGGACATTTTAGAGACTCTTCGATAGGCACATGGATGATAGAAAAATGGAGGGTTATGTGGGAAGGATGGGTTATATTGATCTTAGAGTACAGTACGTCAAAGAGTCGGTACAGCAACTTGTGTCTAACAGCCTGTACTGCGCTGTACTCCTCTGTTACCTTACCTTGGCTCCTGAGGTGTTGTCCCTCGTAGTGAGTGATTGAGCTGAGTGTTGAGGTTGTCGAGGCTGTGGCACAAGGAGGTTAACTGCCGAGGGTCCTCGCTGAGTAAGAGTTCCTCACAGTCAGGACGGCAACCCAATCCTCCCCACCCCAACTCCTATTCTCCCCCCCTCGTCCCAACATCATCTCTCCTCCACCACCATATTCCAATCGCCCACACCTCGCCCAACCACCCTGTGGCTCTCCATCCTTTGTCTATCGTCCACCCCACCCCTCTTAGTCTGCTCCCCCTCGCACACCTCTTTCCCCCTCCTTCTCCTGGACACACCGAGTGACTTAAAAAAATCCCCTGCCAGCAATGCATCTTTCTCGTTTCACTGGTGAAGAACCCATCGGCATGCCTCTGGAGTCTGCAGGTAGAACAGGGAACATGGAGCACCCTCAGTGTGTCAACGCACAGTCTGACCCTCCCTCAGTACCCCCTGTCAGGATGAACCGCAGAGATTTTTGTCCCCAAATCCCACCAGTTGTCCAGACAGACATCCAAAGTGGAACTCAGGTAGGCCCCCAGGTAGGGGAGGTGTGTGGTGCTCCATGCAAAGGGTCTCAACCCCTCTGGTAGCATGTCCACTGGCCACAGACACCCTAGGAGTCCAGCACACTTTTCCCAGTTGAGCCTTGCTGAGAAGATCTGCTGGTAGTCTCACATACTCTGCAAGGCAACAGGGGTCCGTGACCACGAGGAGAAGTAGTTGGCACAGACCGAAATGTTCCTGTAAAACCAACACCATCAACCTCTTATGGAGAAGGCACTGGAAAGGCTCCACTCAAACAGAGTACAACTGCCCCTACATTGGGCATCCCTGACGCACCCCCCTCCCAAAGCACAAGAGCTCTGTCAAGGATGCTCTGACCTTAACAGGGCACTCGGCCGCAGCAGACAACAGACAGCCTTCCGGCGATCTCCAAAACTCTTCTTTCAGTATTTTGCCACAAAATTATCAACTTTAGGAGAGGGAGCTCAACCAGTGTGAACCTTTCTTAGTACACCTCGTTTTTTTTTACAAAACTACAGAAATTTATTTACACAAAAATACACAAAATATGAACATCAAACAGTGAATAAATTCAAACTAAAATATGATTATTACTGTCTATAAAGCAATCAATTCCTGGGGAGCCCCACCCTTCTCTGAAATCCCCCACTATACCCACTGTGACCGTGTGTTCCCTCTCCAAGGATAGCTGGGCATGAACATATCCTTGGAAGAAGGGCAGGCAGTTGGCCCTGGCAAGGCCCTCGACTGTCCACACCCAGGAACTATGAATGGCTCTTTCGGCCAGGACCAGCAGCAAGCCAACAGGAAATTCCCTGATCCAAACACCCCCTTCTGTACTGGGTGCCCTAAGTAAGGAGCGTGTGTGGAAATGTCACCAAAACCTGGGTTGCAGCCCTTTAAATATTTAAACAGGGGCTCTAGCTCGCACATTCCATATAAACATGGGACACTGGCTCTTTCCGGCCATAGGATGGACATGAGGACATATTAGAAATATAAAAAATCTACAGCACAATACAGGCCTTTCGGCCCACAAAGCTGTGCCAAACATGTCCTTACCTTAGTAATTACCTAGCCCTCTATTTTTCTGAGCTCCATGTACCTGTCCAGGAGTCTCTTAAAAGACTCCACCGTCACCGGCAGCCCATTCCACGCACTCACCGCTCTCTGTGTAAAAAAATTACCGCTGACATCTCCTCTGTACCTATTTCCTAGCATCTTAAAATTATGCCCTCTCGTGTTAGCCATTTCAGCCCGGGGAAAAAGCCTCTGACTATCCACATGATCAATGCCTCTCATCATCTTGTACACCTCTATCAGGTCACCTCTCATCCTCCGTCACTCCGCGAAGAAAGGCTGAGTTCACTCAACCTATTCTTATAAGGCATGCTCCCCAATCCAGGCAACATCCTTGTAAATCTCCTTTGCACCCTTTCTATGGTTTCCACATCCTTCCGGTAGTGAGGCGACCAGAAATGAGCACAGTATGACAATGGGGTCCGGCCAGGGTCCTATATAGGTGCAACATTACCTCTCGGCTCCTAAACTCAATCCCACGATTAATGAAGGTCAATGCACCGTATGCCTTCTTAACCACAGAGACAACCTGCACAGCAGCTTTGAGTGTCCCGTGGTCTCAGATCCCAATATCCCTCTGATCCTCCACACTGCCAAGAGTCTTACCATTAATATTATATTCTGCCATCATATTTGACCTACCAAAATGAACCACCTCACACTTATCTGGGTTGAACTCCATCTGCAATTTCTCAGCTCAGTTTTGCATCCTATCAATATCCCGCTGTAACCTCTGACAGCCCTCCACACTATCCACAACATCCCCAACCTTTGTGTCATCAGCAAATTTACTAACCCATCCCTCCACTTCCTCATCCAGGTCATTTATAAAAATCAAGAAGAGAAGGGGTCCCAGAACAGATCCTGAGGCACACCACTGGTCACTGACCTCCTTGCAGAATATGACCTGTCTACAACCATCCTTTGCCTGCTGTGGGCAAGCCAGTTCTGGATCCTCAAGCAATGTCCCCTTGGATCCCATGCCTCCTTACTTTCTCAATAAGCCTTGCATGGGGTACCTTATCAAATGCCTTGCTAAAATCCATATACACTACATCTAAGATGGAGAAGATGGCGGTGCGACGACAGCGTGCGCGGCTTCTCTGGTGATGAATATCTGCTATCTGTCAAGTAGGGGACCGTGCACAATTCTGATTTGATGGAGACAGACGTGAGTGCATCGCGGAACATCCGGAAAACTTCTGAAATGTCTGCTTTGCTACCGCTGCTACTGTGTGGTAACCAGAATCTCTAGAGCTGAGGGCCTTGAAATCCTTGGCTTTGCGTGTTTCAGCGGCTGGGGAGAGGTCGAAGGTGCTCGCCAGAGGATGGCGCTCGGGAGGCTGTATCGGGGAGGCTGGTCAGAGGCTTGGAGTTTTCGGATGGATGGACTCAGGGTCGGCTGTGGTCGGCTGCTTCCAAGGTATCGGCAAGTTGACGGTGCCTGGAGGTTAATGGCAGGGAGTTTCTCCATTTTGCCGCCGCTATCGGGGACTCGGGAGTCGATCCACTCGGGACTTCGAGACTATTTTTTTTACTGTGCTTCTGGACTGTTCTTCATCAAATTATGGTATTGCTTTGCACTGCTGTAACTATATGTTATAATTATGTAGTTTTGTCAGTGTTAGTCTTTGGTCTGTCTTGTTTTCTGTGATATCATGCCGGAGAAACATTGTATCATTTCTTAATGCAAATATGCATTTCTAAATGACAATAAAAGAGGACTGAGTGTTCTCATAATCTAATCTACTGCTCTACCTTCATCAATGTGTTTAGTCACATCCTCAAAAAATTCAATCAGGCTCGTAAGGCATGACGTGCCTTTGACAAAGCCATGCTGACTATTCCTAGTCATATTATGCCTCTCCAAATGTTCATAAATCCTGCCTCTCAGGATCTTCTCTATCAACTTACCAACCACTGAAGTAAGAATCACTGGTCTATAATTTCCTGGGCTATGCCCACTCCCTTTCTTGAATAAGGGAACAACATCTGCGACCCTCCAATCCTCCGGAACCTCTCCCGTCTGCAAAGATCATTACCAGAGGCTCAACAATCTCCACCCTCACCTCCCACAGTAGCCTGGGGTATATCTTGTCCAGTCCCAGTGATTTATCCAACTTGATGCTTTCCAAAAGCTCCCGCACATCCTCTTTCTTAATATCTATATGCTCAAGCTTTTCAGTCCATTGTAAGTCATCCCTACAATTGCCAAGATCCTTTTCTGTAGTGAATACTGAAGCAAAGTACTCATTAAGTACCTCTGCTATCTCCTCCAGTTCCATACACACTTTTCCACTGTCGCACTTGATTAGTCCTATTCTCTCATGTCTTATCCTTTTGCTCTTCACATACTTGTAGAATGCCTTGGAGTTTTCCTTAATCCTGTCCGCCAAGGTCTTCTCATGGCCCCTTCCAGCTCTCCTAATTTCTTTCTTAAGCTCCTTCCTGCTAGCCATATAATCTTCTAGATCTCTATCATTACCTAGTATCTTGAAACTTTTGTAAACTCTTCCTTTCTTCTTGACTAGATTTACAACAGCCTTTGTACACCACGGTTCCTGTACCCTATCATCATTTCCCTGTCTCATTTGAACGTACCTATGCAGAACTCCACACAAATATCCCCTGAACATCTTGCCACATTTCTTCCATACATTTCCCTGAGAACATCTATTTCCAATTTATGCTTCCAAGTTCCTGCCTGATAGCCTCATATTTCCCCTTACTCCAATTAAAATTTTTTCTAACTTGTCTGTTCCTATCCCTCTCCAATGCTATGGTAAAAGAGATAGACTTCTCCGTGGATTGTCACCTTGTTGCGGTGGAGAAGCTTGTGTGGTCCTGAGATCCCAAGAGCAATGCCGTCTGGAGCTATGCTCCTGGTAGGGTCACTCATGGTGGTAAGGGCAAGGGTGAGGTCCCTGACAAAGAACAATCCAACCGAGACCCCAATGGTGGAACAGGCAGACGAAGTTACTTTGAACTCAATGTCTGTGAAGGCGGATGAAGGCTGCAACAAATCCATCAGCTCCAATCGTTGTGGTTTCCATGCCATTGGAATCAGTTGGTTGATTTGTGAAGTTTTGTGTGCTTCTTGGAGTGCAACATCAAGTACACATTAAACAAGTACATGCACAGGTGTCTTTGCTCAGTGGGCCACTTCTTCAGAACAATGACCATCATCCTCGACCTCGAGGGATAGCCACAATGACAACGACGAGGAGATAGAATTCTGATCTATCTCCAAAATGCTCTCCCACTGAGAGACCTGACACCAGACCAGGTTCATCTCCCAATACCAAATCAAGTACAGCCTCTCCTCCTGTAGGCTTATCTACATATTGTGTCAAGAAACCTTCCTGAACACACCTAACAAACTCCACCCCATCTAAACCCTTCACTCTAAGGACATGCCAAAAGATATTTGGGAAATTAAAATCTCCCACCACAACAACCCTGTTATTATTACACCTTTCCAGAATCTGTCTCCCGATCTGCTCCTCCATGTCCCTGTTACTATTGGCTGGTCTATAAAAAACACCCAGTAGAGTTATTGACCCTTCCTGTTCCTAACTTCCACCCACAGAGACTCCGTAGACAATCCCTCCATGACTTCCTCCTTTTCTGCAGCCCAGATATTATCTCTGATCAATAATGGTGTTAGGGAACCTACTTAAAAGCCTCTTGCACGGTACTGCCCTATGTATCACCATCTACTGTAGGTCCCATTGTGTGTGGAAGGAGCCCAGCATGAAGATATTTCCACTGGGGACCTCCCGCTGCCCGGCACCACAGAAAATCTCAGCAGATTTTCAGCATGGTGTATTTGTATCACGGCTTCTTTCCGTGTGTTGCTGATTTATGCTCCCCCAGATGGTGTGCTGAAAGGCAGTACCCCTCATCAACTGCTTGACTGGTCAGTGGACATGACCAGGGCATAGGATGATACCAAACAATCCCATTCTAACGCAACTCTCCTGGTGCGCCTGCTCCCCACGCATCCATAGCCATTACCACTGATACCTCAGTCTATGCTGTGGGTGCTGTGCACAAACAGCTGGTTGGAGACAAGTGGCAGCACCTCGCCTTCTTCAGTCGGCAACTCTGTCTCCCCGAAGGGATGTACAGCCTGTTTGACCGTGAGCTTCTCAGTCTCTATCGGGCTGCCCGTCATTTTCGTTTTCTAGAGGGTCACCATTTCACAGCATTCATTGAACACAAACCCCTTGTGCACGTGGTGGCCAAAATATGAGACCCTTGCTGTGCAGGGCAGCAATGCAACCTGGCCTACATATTGAGTTCACAACTGATATACAACATATTAAGGGGGAAATTAACGCCATGGCTGATTGGCTCCTATGGCCACCTGTTGAGGCCGTACACATAGGGGATGACTATGCTGGCATGGCAGCCAAACAAGTTACTGACCCAGAGGTCCAGGCTTACCGAACAGCAATTGTGGGCCTGCAGTTGTCTGACATTAAGTTCGGAAGGGCTGGGGTTTCTCCCCTGTGCAATGTCTCAACTGGTCACCCTTGCCCCATTGTGCCTGCAAACTAGAGATGAACTGATTTTGACTCCATACATGGGCCTCTCAAATCTGGGCTGGAAGGTCCTCTCTGAATCTGATTGCACTAAAGTTTGTTTGGTATGGCCTCAGAAAGGATGTGCACAATTGGACAGCAGGTTGGGTGGAGAGCTAGGTGTTATGTTGCCACCTTTTGAGGTCCCTGTGCAACTGTTTGACCATCTCAATGTGGACCTTGTTGGTCCTCTTCCCCCCTCCCCACCTTACCATAGTGGACCGTATCACCAAGTGGCCAGAGATCATCCCTCTAGCATCGACGAAGGCCGTAGACCTGGCTCGGGCATTCACCAGCACCTGGGTTGCTCAAGGTTTGGCACCCCATCTGATATTTCCTCTGACCATGGCTCTCAATTCATTTCAGATCTCTGGGCTGCAATGTCACAAATGTTAACGTTAGGATACATCACCCCACAGTGCAACATCCACACCCAATGGCTGATGTAAGCGGTTTCTCTGCTTCTGGAAGGCTGCTCTGAGGGCTTCCCTGACTGATGAGTGTTGGCATGGTCTGTCACCTACCTACAGCAGATATCCAAATATGGTTGGAAGAGTAGAGAGAAGATTTACAAGGGTGTTGCTGGGACTCGAGGACCTGAGTTACAAGGAAAGATTGACTAGGTTAGGACTTTCCTCTTGGGATGTAGGAGATTGAGGGGAGATTTGATAGGGATATACAAAATTTTACACTGGGGTTGGTTGGGACTACATCTAAAGGTACTCCCACACCACATTACATGGGTGAAAGGTGCAAAGTTTAAGGGGAACATGAGGGGAAATTTCTTCACTCGAACAGTGGTGAAAATGTGGAACAATCTGCCTATGCGAGTGGTGCATGGGAGTATGGTTTCAACGTTTGGACAGGTGGTAGGGGTATGGAGGGCTATGGTCCTGGTGCAGGTCGATGGAAGTGACAGTATAAATAGTTTGGCATGGACGAGATGGGCCAAAGGGGTCCACTCCCCTGCTGTACTTTTCTCTGACGCTGACAGACTACAACAGATTTCCTCCTCGTCAGCTCTCAATAAAATGGCAGAAACCAGGTGAACATTGCTCATAATCATTCGGTAATCAGGAACAAAAGTTGAATAACAGAAATCTTCCCCTTGATGTGACCAGGAAGTGTGAATTACAGAGAGAGATTACTGCAGCATTAAACCACGTAACCCGCAGCCCATAGATTAATAAGGGAGAGACAAGCAGTGAATGAACCGAACGCAGCAACAATTGCTCAGCTTCATCGCCACCCCCAGATAGATCGCTCGCAGCTGATTGCCGTGTTTTTCCAGTTCCGATGTGGTGATCAGAATCCTTCCAGCCACGCTGGCCCTGTGGAGAAATGAAGGTGTGTCAGAGCGATATCCAGTAGTGGTGTGCAGACTCTGCGTGTCACCGTGGGTGGTGTAGGCCTCAGCACCCACTGGCACCGGGCACCAAGCTCTATCTCACCAGCCTCTCTCCTGTAGTCTCTCCAACATGTCCGTTACACAATGACAAGGCCTGCATACATCACCCCCACCCCTCAGTGCCTGTGACGGTAGGGGGTGAGACGCCTTTTCCATCCACTTCAGCCCTTCTGGTGCAGGTGTTCTCACCCCCTTCCTCAACACCTGCCCCGACCCAGGTACCCTGAAACCTGACTCCTCTCACCTCCGAACCTCCTCCCCAGTTCCAACACCACCCCCTCATCTCCGACCACATCATCCCCCTTGCCCCAACACTCACTCTTCCCAAGCCTTATCGCCTCTTTCAGTCCCTCTGAACGCATCAAGATCCTTCCCCCATATCCCTCAACCATCTCCTCACTCTCAACACCTCTCCCCTTGCCCAATACCAGGGCTTGTAATGTTGCTGTGATTCATTACGGACTTTTCAGAGACTCTTAGATAAGCATGTAGATGAGAGAAAAATGGAGTGCTCTGTGGGAGGGAGAGGCTAGACTGGTCTTAGAGTGGTTTAAAAGGTCAGCACAGTACGGGGGACCAAGGAGCTGTACTGTTTTATGTTGTAATGCACCTGACCCTGGAGCCCATTTAGAAAATAGCGCATAATTGGGCTGTTCATCTCCTCACTAAATTTCCCGTTGATCGTTGACTCATGGTGCCTCTTATTCCTGTAGAGAAAACACAGAACACAGAACTCGTCAGACACTCTCCCAACAGGCAAAGGACGATTCCGGGATGAAGGCGAGGGCCACTCAGATGGGGCTATGTTTCAGTCCCCTGATATGCAGGGGAGTGGGTGCAGAGAGGAATGTGGGAATATTTGTAAGAATAATAGGATTGCATTTGTGGGAGATTTTAATTTCCTGATATTGACTGAGTCACACAGAGTATTCAGGGCCTAGATGAGGAGAAATCCGTGAAATGTGTCCGGGAAGGTTTCCTGAATCCTGAATCCATTGACAATGGACCCTATTGTGGTGTGGGGGGTGCGGGGAGTGGTTGGTGTTCACCGTTCCCTCCTCTTAGAGAACAAGGCAGGGCAAGTAACTGAATCAGAATCAGGTTCATTATCGCTGACGTTTTGCAGTGGCAGTACACTGCCATACATACACTCTACTATAACTTACAGTAGATACACAGAAATGTTGAGTAAGAAAGATATAGTCATAGTCATACTTTATTGATCCTGGGGGAAATCGGTTTTCATTACAGTTGCACCACAAATAATAAATTGTAATAGAACCATAAATAGTTAAATAATAATATGTAAATTATGCCAGTAAATTATGAAATAAATCCAGGACCAGTCTATTGGCTCAGGGTGTCTGACCCTCCAAGGGAGGAGTTGTAAAGTTTGATGACCACAGGCAGGAATGACTTCCTATGATGCTCTGTGCTGCATCTCGGTGGAATGAGTCTCTGGCTGAATGTACTCCTGTGCCCACCCAGCATATAATGTAGTGGATGGGAGACATTGACCAAGATGGCATGCAACTTAGACAGCATCCTCTTTTCAGACACCACTGTCAGAGTGTCCAGTTCCATCCCCAGAGCATCACTGGCCTTACAAATGAGTTTGTTGATTCTGTTGGTGTCTGCTACCCTCAGCCTGCTGCCCCAGCACACAACAACAAACATGATAGCACTGGCCACCACAGACTTGTAGAACATCCTCAGCATTGTCTGGCAGATGTTAAAGGACCTCAGTCTCCTCAGGAAATAGAGACGGCTCTGACCCTTCTTGTAGACAGCCTCAGTGTTCTTAGACCCGTCCAGTTTATTGTCAATTCGTATCCCCAGGTATTTGTAATCCTCCACCATGTCCACACTGACCCCCTGGATGGAAACAGGGGTCACCGGTACCTTATCTCGCCTCAGGTCTACCACCAGCTTCATAGTCTTTTTCACATTAAGCTACAGATAATTCTGCTCACACCATGTGACAAAGTTTCCTACCGTATCACACCATGTGACAAAGTTATAAGTTACAAAATATATAAGTTGACAAAAAGAGAGCAGAGATTGTGAAAATGTCCTCGTTGCTGAGGGGGATATGGGTGGTGCTTATGGCCATGGTAGAGATGGCTGAGTTTATAACTCTCTGCAGCTTCTCCGTTCATCTGCAGTAGGCCCTCAATACCAGACAGGGATGCAACCAGTTAGAAAGCCCTCCACAGTACAGATTGATGGTTCAAATTGATATTCTTCCTCCGTACAACCACTCCCACTGACCCAACCCTCCCTCAGTACAGACCCTCCCATAGAGCAACACCATCCCTCAGCACCCTCACTCTGACATCTTATCTTTCCAACTGTGCTTCCGAGCCCAGTCGTGCAGTCATAATCAAGAGAAAGATTCCTGCCAGAACGAGTATTACCTTCATCCTTCCCTGAAAGAAAGTAGTGAATGCAGGACAGAGTTGGCTCCACCCCTCTCCTCGGGCTCTCCCTCTACCAGCCGGCACTGACCGATCGGTAACGGGTAACTATCAGCCCCCTTCTGTACTGCGAACTAACGTGTCAATGTTTTGAACCTAAAGACAAGGGATTGTGCAATTGCTGAAAATGTTGGAGGGACGCAGCAGGTGAGGCGGCATCTGTGGAAGGGAATAAGAAATTGATGTTTCGGACCAAGACTGGAAAGGAAGGGTAAATGTATCCGTAGGCAATAAGCTCCGGTTAACATTCAGCATCTGGACAGTGATGCTTACATGTTCAACAGTTTCAAGGTGCTGGAGGAATTCAGCACGACTGTATGACATTGGAGCTGAGTGAGGGCATTCAGCCCATTGAGAATGCTCTGCCTAGTCCGGCAACAGTTCATTCCTCTCCATAGATGCTGCCTCACTTCAGAATCAGGTTTATTATCACCAACACATGTCATGAATATTGTTGTTTTGCAGTCACAGTGAATTACAAAACATTAAACATATTATAAAATTATATTAAGAAAGATAAATTGGTAAAGAAAGTGAGCAAAAATAGTGAGGTTGTACACATGGGTCCATTGCCCTTTCAGAAATGTGGTGTTAGTGGGGAGGAAGTTGTTCCTAATATGTTGACTGTCATAAGGGCGGTGGCTGGGAACGGAACCAAGTGCAAGACACAGACACTGAAGTACTAGGGACAGGACTAGAATACAGGGCGATGGCAAGGACATGGACAGGAAAACCAGGAACCTGAAACAGGACTGAGCAAGGGAGCTAGGAGCCCGGGCTTGGACTCCGAGGCAGAGACTGGACAAGGACCCAGTACCTGGGTCTTGCCTCTGGCTCAGGCCCCAGAACTAGGCAAGGATGAGGCTTGACAGGCAGGCAAGATGAGGCAGAAATCTACAGGCTTGAAGCTTGAGGCTAGAGGCTAGAGACTTGGCTTGGCTTGGCAAGAGGCTGGAGACTTGAGGCGAGGCAGGAGGCTGGAGGCTTGAGGTGAGGCTGGAGGATGGAGGCTAGGCTGGAAGCTGGAGGCTGGACACTTGAGGCGAGGCTGGAGGCTGGAGGCTGGAGACTTGAGGCGAGGCTGGAGGCTGGAGGTCGGAGACGAGGCTGCAGGCTGGAGACTTGAGGAGAGGCTGGAGGCTGGAGGTGAGGCTGGCGGCTGGAGGCTGGAGACGAGGCTGGAAGCTGGAGACTTGAGGCGAGGCTGGAGGCTGTAGACCTGAGGCGAGGCTGGAGGCTGGAGACTGAGGCAAGGCTGGAGGCTGGAGACAAGGCGAGGCTGGAGGCTGTAGACCTGAGGCAAGGCTGGAGGCTGGAGACTGAGGCAAGGCTGGAGGCTGGAGACAAGGCGAGGTTGGAGGCTGGAGACTTGAGGTGAGGCTGGAGGCTGGAGACTTGAGACTTGAGGTGAGGCTGGAGGCTGGAAGCTTGAGACTTGAGGCGAGGCTAGAGGTTGGAGGCTGGAGACTTGAAGCAAGGCTGGCGGCTGGAGGCTGGAGATGAGGCTGGAAGCTGGAGACCTGAGGTGAGGCTGGAGGCTGTAGACCTGAGGCGAGGCTGGAGGATGGAGACTGAGGCAAGGCTGGAGGCTGGAGACAAGGTGAGGCTGGAGGCTGGAGACTTGAGGCGAGGCTGGAGGCTGGAGGCTTGAGACTTGAGGCGAGGCTGGAGGCTGGAAGCTTGAGACTTGAGGCGAGGCTAGAGGTTTGAGGCTGGAGACTTGAGGCAAGGCTGGAGGCTGGAGGCTGCAGTCTTGAGGCAAGGCTGAAAGCTGGAGGCTTGAGGCGAGGCTGGAGGCTGGAGACCGGTGAGGCTGGAGACTTGAGGCGAGGCTGGAGGCTGGAGAATTGAGGCGAGGCTGGAGGCTGGAGGCCGGAGACTTGAGGTGAGGCTGGAGGCTGGAGGCTGGAGACTTGAGGTGAGGCTGGAGGCTGGAGACTTGAGGTGAGGCTGGAGGCTGGAGACTTGAGGCGAGGCTGGAGGCTGGAGGCTTGAGATTTGAGGTGAGGCTGGAGGCTGGAGGCTTGAGACTTGAGGCAAGGCTGGAGGCTGGAGGCTTGAGGAGAGGCTGGAGGCTGGAGGTTGGAGACTTGAGTCGAGGCTGGAGGCTGGAGACTTGAGGTGAGGCTGGAGGCTGGAGACTTGAGGTGAGGATGGAGGCTGGAGACTTGAGGTGAGGATGGAGGCTGGAGACTTGAGACGAGGCTGGAGGCTGGAGGCTGGAGGCGAGGCTGGAAGCTGGAGGCTGGAGACGAGGCTGGAACCTGGAGACCTGAGGTGAGGCTGGAGGCTGGAGACCTGAGGTGAGGCTGGAGGCTGGAGACTTGAGGAGAGGCTGGAGGCGAGGCTGGAGGCTGGAGAGTTGAGGCGAGGCTGGAGGCTGGAGACTTGAGCCGAGGCCGGAGGCTAGAGGCTTGAGACTTGAGGCGAGGCTGGCTGGAAGCTTGAGACTTGAGGTGAGGCTGGAGGCTGGAAGCTTGAGGCGAGGCTGGAGGCTGGAGGCTGTAGACTTGAGACTTGAGGCAAGGCTGGAGGCTTGAGGTTTGAGGCGAGGCTGGAGGCAGGAGACTTGAGACCTGAGGTGAGGCTGGAGGCTGGAAACTTGAGGAGAGGCTGGAGGCTGGAGGCTGGAGAGTTGAGGCGAGGCTGGAGGCTAGAGGCTTGAGACTTGAGGTGAGGCTGGAGGCTGGAAGCTTGAGACTTGAGGCGAGGCTGGAGACTGGAAGCTTGAGACTTGAGGTGAGGCTAGAGGTTGGAAGCTGGAGACTTGAAGCGAGGCTGGAGGCTGGAGGCTGGAGACTTGAGGTAAGGCTGGAGGCTGGAGACTTGAGGCGAGGCTGGAGGCTGGAGGCTGGAGACTTGAGGTAAGGTTGGAGGCTGGAGACTTGAGGTGAGGCTGGAGGCTGGAGACTTGAGGAGAGGCTGGAGGCTGGAGAGTTGAGGAGAGGCTGGAGGCGAGGCTGGAGGCTGGAGAGTTGAG
The DNA here is from genome assembly GCF_963921235.1 of Mobula hypostoma. Classification (NCBI taxonomy): domain Eukaryota; kingdom Metazoa; phylum Chordata; class Chondrichthyes; order Myliobatiformes; family Myliobatidae; genus Mobula; species Mobula hypostoma. Next base: position 90,537,904 of record NC_086105.1, on the reverse strand, counting down.
GCGAGGCTGGAGGCTGGAGACTTGAGCCGAGGCCGGAGGCTAGAGGCTTGAGACTTGAGGCGAGGCTGGCTGGGAGCTTGAGACTTGAGGTGAGGCTGGAGGCTGGAGACTTGAGGCGAGGCTGGAGGCTGGAGGCTGTAGACTTGAGACTTGAGGCAAGGCTGGAGGCTTGAGGTTTGAGGCGAGGCTGGAGGCAGGAGACTTGAGACTTGAGGTGAGGCTGGAGGCTGGAAGCTTGAGACTTGAGGTGAGGCTAGAGGTTGGAAGCTGGAGACTTGAAGCGAGGCTGGAGGCTGGAGGCTGGAGACTTGAGGTAAGGCTGGAGGCTGGAGACTTGAGGCGAGGCTGGAGGCTGGAGGCTGTAGACTTGAGACTTGAGGCAAGGCTGGAGGCTTGAGGTTTGAGGCGAGGCTGGAGGCTGGAGGCTTGAGACTTGAGGTGAGGCTGGAGGCTGGAGGTTGGAGGCTGGAGATGAGGCTGCAGGCTGGAGGCTGGAGACGAGGCTGCAGGATGGAGACTTGAGACGAGGCTGGAGGTGAGGCTGGAAGCTGGAGGCTGGAGACGAGGCTGGAAGCTGGAGATCTGAGGTGAGGCTGGAGGCTGGAGACCTGAGGTGAGGCTGGAGGTTGGAGACTTGAGGAGAGGCTGGAGGCTGGAGGCTGGAGACTTGAGGCAAGGCTGGAGGCTGGAGAGTTGAGGCGAGGCTGGAGGCTGGAGACTTGAGGTGAGGCTGGAAGCTTGAGACTGGAGACTTGAGGCGAGGCTGCAGGCTGGAGACTTGAGGCGAGGCTGGAGGTTGGAGGCTTGAGACTTGAGGCGAGGCTGGAGGCTGGAGGCTTGAGGCGAGGCTGGAGGCTGGAGGCTGTAGACTTGAGGCGAGGCTGGAGGCTGGAGGCTGGAGACCGGAGGCTGGAGACCGACGAGGCTGGAGGCTGCAGGCTGGAGACTTGAGGCAAGGCTGGAGGTTGGAGGCTTGAGACTTGAAGCGAGGCTGGAGGCTGGAGGCTTGAGGCGAGGCTGGAGGCTGGAGACTGGAGACTTGAGGCGAGGCTGCAGGCTGGAGACTTGAGGTGAGGCTGGAGGCTGGAGGCTTGAGGCGAGGCTGGAGGCTGGAGGATTGAGGCGAGGCTGGAGGCTGGAGACTTGAGCCGAGGCTGGAGGCTAGAGGCTTGAGACTTGAGGCGAGGCTGGCTGGAAGCTTGAGACTTGAGGTGAGGCTGGAGGCTGGAAGCTTGAGGCGAGGCTGGAGGCTGGAGGCTGTAGACTTGAGACTTGAGGCAAGGCTGGAGGCTTGAGGTTTGAGGTGAGGCTGGAGGCAGGAGACTTGAGACCTGAGGTGAGGCTGGAGGCTGGAGACTTGAGGAGAGGCTGGAGGCTGGAGGCTGGAGAGTTGAGGCGAGGCTGGAGGCTAGAGGCTTGAGACTTGAGGTGAGGCTGGAGGCTGGAAGCTTGAGACTTGAGGCGAGGCTGGAGACTGGAAGCTTGAGACTTGAGGTGAGGCTAGAGGTTGGAAGCTGGAGACTTGAAGCGAGGCTGGAGGCTGGAGGCTGGAGACTTGAGGTAAGGCTGGAGGCTGGAGACTTGAGGCGAGGCTGGAGGCTGGAGGCTGGAGACTTGAGGTAAGGCTGGAGGCTGGAGACTTGAGGTGAGGCTGGAGGCTGGAGACTTGAGGAGAGGCTGGAGGCCGGAGACTTGAGGAGAGGCTGGAGGCGAGGCTGGAGGCTGGAGAGTTGAGGCGAGGCTGGAGGCTGGAGACTTGAGCCGAGGCCGGAGGCTAGAGGCTTGAGACTTGAGGCGAGGCTGGCTGGAAGCTTGAGACTTGAGGTGAGGCTGGAGGCTGGAGACTTGAGGCGAGGCTGGAGGCTGTAGACTTGAGACTTGAGGCAAGGCTGGAGGCTTGAGGTTTGAGGCGAGGCTGGAGGCAGGAGACTTGAGACCTGAGGTGAGGCTGGAGGCTGGAGACTTGAGGAGAGGCTGGAGGCTGGAGGCTGGAGAGTTGAGGCGAGGCTGGAGGCTAGAGGCTTGAGACTTGAGGTGAGGCTGGAGGCTGGAAGCTTGAGACTTGAGGCGAGGCTGGAGACTGGAAGCTTGAGACTTGAGGTGAGGCTAGAGGTTGGAAGCTGGAGACTTGAAGCGAGGCTGGAGGCTGGAGGCTGGAGACTTGAGGTAAGGCTGGAGGATGGAGACTTGAGGCGAGGCTGGAGGCTGGAGGCTGTAGACTTGAGACTTGAGGCAAGGCTGGAGGCTTGAGGTTTGAGGCGAGGCTGGAGGCTGGAGGCTTGAGACTTGAGGTGAGGCTGGAGGCTGGAGGCTGGAGGCTGGAGATGAGGCTGCAGGCTGGAGGCTGGAGACGAGGCTGCAGGATGGAGACTTGAGACGAGGCTGGAGGTGAGGCTGGAAGCTGGAGGCTGGAGACGAGGCTGGAAGCTGGAGATCTGAGGTGAGGCTGGAGGCTGGAGACCTGAGGTGAGGCTGGAGGTTGGAGACTTGAGGAGAGGCTGGAGGCTGGAGGCTGGAGACTTGAGGCGAGGCTGGAGGCTGGAGAGTTGAGGCGAGGCTGGAGGCTGGAGAGTTGAGGCGAGGCTGGAGGCTGGAGACCGGCGAGACTGGAGGCTGGAGGCTGGAGACCGGCGAGGCTGGAGGCTGGAGGCTGGAGACTTGAGGTGAGGCTGGAAGCTTGAGACTGGAGACTTGAGGCGAGGCTGGAGGTTGGAGGCTTGAGACTTGAGGCGAGGCGAGGCTGGAGGCTGGAGGCTTGAGGCGAGGCTGGAGGCTGGAGGCTGTAGACTTGAGGCGAGGCTGGAGGTTGGAGGCTTGAGACTTGAAGCGAGGCTGGAGGCTGGAGGCTTGAGGCGAGGCTGGAGGCTGGAGACTGGAGACTTGAGGCGAGGCTGCAGGCTGGAGACTTGAGGTGAGGCTGGAGGCTGGAGGCTTGAGGCGAGGCTGGAGGCTGGAGGATTGAGGCGAGGCTGGAGGCAGGAGACTTGAGACCTGAGGTGAGGCTGGAGGCTGGAGACCTGAGGTGAGGCTGGAGGTTGGAGACTTGAGGAGAGGCTGGAGGCTGGAGGCTGGAGACTTGAGGCGAGGCTGGAGGCTGGAGAGTTGAGGCGAGGCTGGAGGCTGGAGACCGGCGAGGCTGGAGGCTGGAGACCGGCGAGACTGGAGGCTGGAGGCTGGAGACTTGAGGTGAGGCTGGAAGCTTGAGACTGGAGACTTGAGGCGAGGCTGCAGGCTGGAGACTTGAGGCGAGGCTGGAGGTTGGAGGCTTGAGACTTGAGGCGAGGCGAGGCTGGAGGCTGGAGGCTTGAGGCGAGGCTGGAGGCTGGAGGCTGTAGACTTGAGGCGAGGCTGGAGGTTGGAGGTTTGAGACTTGAAGCGAGGCTGGAGGCTGGAGGCTTGAGGCGAGGCTGGAGGCTGGAGACTGGAGACTTGAGGCGAGGCTGCAGGCTGGAGACTTGAGGTGAGGCTGGAGGCTGGAGGCTTGAGGCGAGGCTGGAGGCTGGAGGATTGAGGCGAGGCTGGAGGCTGGAGACCGGCGAGGCTGGAGGCTGGAGACTTGAGGTGAGGCTGGAAGCTTGAGACTGGAGACTTGAGGCGAGGCTGGAGGCTGGAGACTTGAGGCGAGGCTGGAGGCTGGAGACTGGAGACTTGAGGCGAGGCTGCAGGCTGGGGACTTGAGGTGAGGCTGGAGGCTGGAGACTTGAGGCGAGGCTCGAGGCTGGAGGCGGGAGGCCAGAGGCTGGAGGCTGGAGACTTGATGTGAGGCAAGGCTGGAGGCTGGAGGCGGGAGGCTGGAGGCTGGAGACTTGAGGCGAGGCTTGGCAGACTCCTCCTGGGCAGGGCGTGGATCACCACCCGACAGAGGCAAGGGACAGGAAGGGACAGAACCAACCCCAGGTAACAGCAAGACGACCTGGATTACCTGGGCAGAGGCAAGGGACAGGAAAGGAGCTAGGTACAGGGTGGCTCCAGGACCAGACAGCAAGACAAGGCAAGGCTACTGGCAAAGCAAGGCAAGACAAGAACTTCAGGTGAGGCGAGAGTTACCAGCAACACAAGGCAGGGCTTCAGGCAAAGCAAGGCGAGACAGAACTTCAGGCGAGGCGAGAGTTACCGGCAAGACAAGGCAGGGGAAGGGATCTAAGGAGTAAGGACAAGAACAATCCAGCAGCCACGCTCTGGTCTCTGGAGGTATTTATGCAGCCAGCCCCAACTAGCATCAGCTGCCTCAATTAGAGCTCAAAAAGGACAGAAACAGGGTAGAAAGGAAAACCTGGAGCAAGGGTCGATGGACCGGACTATGAACCGGAATATGGACGTTACGGACTGGACTATGACATTGACTGCATTTTGCATATGCTCTCAGTGGTGTGGAGGCTGGTGACTGATGGAGCCAACTGTGTTTGCAACCCTCTGCAGCTTTACCCGATCCTCCCTACCAGACAGTGATGCAAGCAGTCAGAATTCTCTGTGCGGCGTATCTGTAGCATTTGCTGGAATCTTTGCTGACATACCAAATCTCCTCTTCTCTACTGAACTCTAGCTGCTGGGGGGAGTATGCTGTCTTTATAATTGCATCAATATGTTGGGCCCAGGGTAGATGTTCAGAGATGGTTGCTGAGTTTCTCCAGCATCTGAGAATGTTGAATGTGTATGTGCCAGTGTCCAGATACTGACCTTTAACAGGAGCTTATTGCTTCATAGCTACCACACTCAGTCGATGGTAACATCAGTCTGGGAATGACGTCCCACTCTTGCCTCTAGTTCATCCCAATACAGGTAGCAGACCACTTATTCTGCCTCTGAAGCCTGTTCCTCCCATTTCCTTCTCAGGCACATCCCCAGATCCAGAATCGATCTGCTCCTGGGGGCCAGGAGTGCCTGTTGATAATCCTGACACCATGGGAGACCATGGCACATCACACTCCACAACTGGGCACCAGGCGCAGAGGTTCCAATGACAAGGAGAGTCCAGACTTCTCAGTACACACACCCAGAGTCCGGGAACCCATGGGAGAATCACGCACAGGCTCATGGACTGAAACTCACTGTTTATCCCCACTGTCCACTCTGCATCTACCACTCCTGAACACATCAAAATATCCCCCAGTCTCTCATTCCCCTCAGATCTGCCTCAGTCACACTCTCTCCAGACTCACCTTGCCTTTTGTCACAACTTGTCTGGCGCAGAGGTTTTCACACAACTCCAGTTCCCTGGTTTTCGGCTCTCATTAATAATTCCTCTTCTCTTGATCTTGTTAATGATTGGCCTTTCTCTGTTAATCTCACCACATCCCTAACTCACATCAGAGATGTTCCAGGATGTGAATCACAAAGCAGTAGGAGGTGGTTCCAGTATACCTGACCATCAACAACTTGTGCACTGTTCTACCTACAATTTGTTTAGTCACTTGTTTGACCAATTCAATCAGACTCACTGTCAATGAGATAGTCCTCATTCTTATAAGTTCCAGCAAGTACAAGCACAAGACCATCAAACATTCTTCATACGTTAACCCTTTCATTCTCGGTGTCACTCTCATGAGCCTCACCTGGACCCTCTCTCATGCCAGCACATCTTTTCTTAGATAAGGGGTTTGGATTCTTTTTTTCACTTAATTACACCCAGGGTAATATACTGCTGCCACAATGCCCCAAGTGAGGAATCATCTCTGCCTTATAAAGTCTCAACATCATGTCCTTTCTTTTATATTCTAGTCCTCTCAAAATGAATGCCAACATTGCATTTGCCTTCCTTACCAATGACTTTCTCCCTGTTTAGAAAATAGTCTATAATTTTCTTCCTTCTACCAAAGTGCATGAATCAACAGATCCCGGCACCCTATTCTGTTTGACACTCCTTTGCCCAGTCTCCTAATCTGTCCAAGTCCTTCTGCACCTTTTCTGCTTCCTCAATCCTACCTGCCAAGCCGCCTATCTTTATATCGTCCATGGACTTCACCATGAAGCCATCAATTCCATCATCCAAATCATTAATCTATAACATAAATAACAGAAGCGGTCCCAACATCAACTCCTGGTGAAGACCACTAGTTACTGACAGCCAATGATAAAAGGCTCCCTTTATTCCCACTCTTTGCCTCCTGCCAGTCAGCCAGTGCTCTATCCATGCCAGTATATTTCCTGTAAAGCCACCGATCTCTCATCTTATGAAGCAGCCTCCTCGGGGACCATTGCAGAATCTAGTGATTCTGGAAAAATCATTATTAATGCCTCCACAGTCTCTTTAGCTACCTCTTTCAGAAACCTAGTGTGCTGTCCATCTGATCCAAACCTTATTCAGCTCCTCTACCATTTCCGTGTCCCCTATTAAGTATGCTTCCTGCTTCCTCTCGACTGGATGTTCCACTTTCCTTGTCCTTCACTCTACAATCCCATGCCTTCCTGAATGGGACAAGCCTATCCAGAACCCCATGCAATAGCCCCTCTACTTTTCTGTTGTGCATTTTTCTGTGAACATACTTTCGCCATTTAATTCCCCAATTTCCCACAAAAAGACCATCAAAATTCATTATACCCATGTTCCTTTGGGATCAATAAAGTATCTATCTATCTGTTAATTGGTTTCACGGGAGAAAGCAGAGTGAGATGATGGGAGGTTCTATCTCAGACTACAGGAAAATGTGTGGTGTTGTGTCTCCGTTGTCAGAACTAGGATCACGGTTGTTCAGCATCTACATCTATGTTGGTGTAGTCATAGTATTGGCTGACCATGTTGAACAGATTGGATTGCCCACCCAATAGTGTACTGGGAAGCTTGGTTTGGCTGCACAATGGTCTGTTGGACAGATAGCATTGGCTTTGTGATGGTGTGCAGGACAGATTGGATTGGCTGTCCAATGCTGTGCAGGACAGATTGGATTGGATCATATACATGGTTGTGTTCTTTTTTATGTTCTCTGTTCCTTCATGTCTGAGCTCATGACTCCAGGCTGACCTGTGGCTTGTAGTTAGATACTCACTGTCCATGAGCAGAATTTCCTGCACCTTGTCTAGGCTACAAAGCACTGAGATGATGAGCACTGGGACAGCTGGAGAGTGAGAGCAGCCAGAGGCAGAGGTACATGTTGGTATCAGTGACGCAGGCAGAGGGAGGAATAAGGTCATGCACAGTGAGATTCAGAAGAATAATCAACACCTCAAGGACAGTCAGCACTGGATTACTCCCAGTGCCATGTGGATTATTGAATGGAGTTTTGATTTGTTGCTCAGTGAGCTGGTCCCGTCTGCATGTGTCTGACCCTCAAAATCTCTCCATTTACTTATCTAGGTGGCTTTTAAATGTCGCTAATGTTACCGCATTCACCGGTATTCCTCGCAGCTGATTCCAAAAACCCAGCATCCTTTCTATGAAGAGCTGACCTGCTAAATCCTCCACCTCTGATCTTATGCAAATGTCATATTGTTTTAGCATCTCCTCCATGGTAAAAAGATGATGGGCTTTCACCATGTCAATGATCTTATACACCTCCGTGTTGTCACCCCTCAATCTCCTACTTTCCATAGAATAAAGACCTAGTCTACACAACCACTCTTTTTATTCAGGATCCCAGGTCCAGGCAACATCCTGGTAAATCTTCTTTGCACCCTTTCTAGATTATTAACATATTTCCTGTAATGGGGTGAACAAATTTGTCCAGAATGCTCCAAGTGAGGCCTCATCAACTGCAACATAACTTCCCAACTCCTGCACTTTGTTTTGTATCTGATGAATAGCCCCTTCACCAACCTGACTACTTGTGACACCACTTTAGTGAACTTTGCAAATGCACTCCTTTGTCCCTCTGTTCCTTAACGCTGTGAAGAGCCCTACCATTCTCCCTCCCAAAATGTCATCACTTCTAGAAATCTGAGGATGTGGACCCCAAAGTCCCTCAGTTCCACCATACTGTCAAGAACACTGCCATTTACCCCTGTATTTTCCCTTCAAATGCAACTTTCCCAAGCGAATCACTCCACATTTTTCTGAATTGAACTCCATCTGACACGTCTCAGCCCAGCTCTGAATCCTGTTCATTTGTCAGTACCTCCAGTTGAATTTTGTCTTTTGGTGTGTTTTCCCCCTAGCCGTCAGTCTGTGGTTTTGTATTGCCATGTGCTCTTGTTTGTTTTCATGCCTCCTGTGCTCCTGTCCCCGCTCCTGCTCTACTCCAGCCCTGTATTACTGAGTACTTCGCCTTTCACCTGTTTCTCATTGTACCTGTTTTGCTGCCACTTCTGTCTCATTGTGCTCCACCTGTCACCTGCCTCTGTTTATTACTCAGTGTATTTCAGTCTTGTGTTCTCACCTGTTTGTTGCCAGATTGTGCCAGTGAATTTTCCTGAGCCTTTCCAGTATTCGTATCTGTACTCTGTCTGTCTGAACATTGACTCTGCCTGTTTCCCGATTCTGGTTTCTGGATTTTTCTGGATGTTTTGATCTCTGCCTGAACTTTGACACTGACTTTGTTTGCACCTTGGGATTCGTTACTCAATTAATATCACTGTGCGAACATTACTGGTTCTGCAATTGGATCCCTGCTCCAGCGTCCTGACACCATTTGCCGTTGTAACCTATGACAACATTCTACACTATCCACAACACATCCAAAGTTCATGTCATCTGAAACTTCACTAACCCACCCTTCCACTTCCTCATACAAGTCATTTATAAAAATCACTAAGAGCAGAGGAGACAGAACAGATCCCTGCAGAACACCACTGGTCTCCAACTTCCAGGCAGAATATGCTCCATCTACAGCCTCACATTGTGTGCAAGCCAGTTCTGACTCCTCGTGGCCAGATTTCCCTGGATCCCATGTCTGTTGCTTTCGAAATGACCCTATCATGGGGAAGTTTATTTAATGCCCTTCTAAGAGATCTACCACTCTACTTTCAGAACTGTAGGAGACCCCTTAGGGTTGTGTGGCACAGCATACGGGCTGGAGTTGGTGCTACCCCCAGTGTTCACTGTTCACTCAGCAGAAGATAAGCTCTAGTGTGCTCGACTGCATGCTTGTGTGGCATTCATTGAAATAAGGTTTGGACTGTACAGATATATTATGTGTTGTTGTATTTTACTGATACCCTTCATGTGCTTGCTGTCTTTATGTTGAGGACGAGGTCTCAAGCCGTGTTGTCACCTGTTTACAGTCGCCAGGAGTGAGGCATCAGACCTTGTGTGCTCCACAGGGGGTGGAGTTGTGTGGAGCCCTGCCTGGAGTCTGTGCTGCGCCCAGTTGTTCATTTGGCTGAAGACATGTTTAATGCCTTGGCCTCAGAGTAGTGCTCTTTCGTTTGGCAGTTTTGATGGGTATTCATGTAGTGCTGAATGACAATTAAACTTGAATTAAATTGAATATACCTTGTCACATCCTCAATAAATTTATATCAGTCTCACGAGGCTTGACCTGCCCTTTGCAATACCATGCTGACTATTCTCTGAACAGAGAGAGTATTGGATGCATAGACACCCTGCCAGTTACATTAGAAATATTTGAGAGATTGTTACATAGATTCTTGGTTGATAGAAAACTGGAGGGCTATATGGGAGGATAGGGAGAGTTTGATCTCGGAATAGGTTGAGTTCAGCGTAGCTTTGTGACCAAATGGCCTGCCCAGCTCTATGTTCTCCAACCTTCCAGCCTTGCACCCTGCCCCAGGGTGTGAGTGTGTCTCAACCCCTTCAGCGCGTGCTGCCCATCGTTTGAATCCTCACTACTGAATAATACTGCACTGTTCCTCGTGTCTGCAGCCTGTATCTATGCTCATGTCACCGTGACAACCTCTGGTTTGAAATTAGATGGTCAGTGACCATGAACAGTGCTTAAGTTACCTCGTCTGGGCCACAGGGCAGTAAGAAGATGATCACTGGGTCTTTCATCATGTGGAGAAGATTGATTGCAGGAGAACAGATCAGAGATGATATTACTGTAAACACCGGCACAAATCCACACTACAGGTAACCACAGTAAACCGAGGCTTACTGACATCAACCAGGCTAACCACATTAAACTAGGTCTGATGACAGTCAACTAGATCTAACTATTGCTAACTACAGTAAAGCATGTCTTACACAGCTTGAGGTACATGCTTCACTGCACACACTGCCCACAGCAGCCAAACTTCTCAAACCAGTGAGATGGCAGTGTGCAATTCCCTGCCAATATACACAATCACACACTCACAACCACAAGAAATTGTGCGGGTTCTGGAATCCTGATGAAGTGTCTGGGCTCACATGTTGAGTTTATTCCCCTCCACAGATGCTGCCTTTTGTGTGTGTTGTATGGATACATACAGATGCACAGTTATACACACACATGCGCAAACACACACATGCACAAACAGACTCACACACAAACACACACGCAGAATCACACTCACAGAAATCCATACACACACTACACAACGCAGGGACACATACACACAAACCCACACGCACACGCACTTTCACATACGTTTCCACACACACCACACAAACACACATAGACCCACTGGAGAGTAGCTAGAGACCCCACCCTCCTCATCGTCTGGACTCCTGTCTGAACATCTCTTTCTCCCCATATCTGTTCAGGAGCTTGTCACGTGGACAGTTTGCACCTTCCCTTTCCCTGTGACCGTCTGGACAGCAACCAAACCTATTCACTGTCTGACGCGAGCCTACACTGACTGCCCGAAGTCCAGAGATTTCGACAACTGAAATGTGTCTCCAACCACCTGGACCATCTCTGTGGTGTGATGGAAACGCGATGTACTGTTAATGTGATGTTACTGATGATTTGGCCTGTTTAGGTATTCTCCATTTGAATTCATGACTCGGGAACACAACCCTCTGGAAAAGGAGAAGCAGCTTTGTTGGAATTCCGGTCAGATAAATCAAGTCCACTGGACAGGATGAAAGCCTGCAATTGCTGGACATCTGAAATAGGAGCATAAATAGCTGAAAACGCCCAGGAGATCAGGCAGCATCCACGGAGAGAGAAACAGCTCTCCAGCATCATACCTTCCTTCCCACAGGCTCCACATTCCAGCAAATGCTCTCAGCAATTTCTGTCACAGTCTGAGATACACATCCCCGCCCTCACCCCCACCTCCAGCTCCCCTTTCAGCACAACCCTACCCTCAACCCCACCCCCTTTCAGCACCACAGTTGTAGAGGGTTTTAAATGCAGACAGCTCCATCGTGGGCAAAGCCCTCCCCATATTGAGAATAATATTGAGATTATTTTTAATAGGCGACGCCACAAGAAGTTGGCATCCATCTCTAAGGAGTCTTTCTGTCCAGGTCATGACCTCTTCTCGTTACTGTCATCGGGGGGACTGAAGGCACACACTTACTGCTTTAGGAACTGGTGGCAAAACTGTCTGGTGTGGACAGACCAATTCACAAGATTGGAAAAAGCTACAGAGGGTGGTAACTCTGCCAGCTCCATCATACCAGCTCCTCCCTCACCATCAAGGGCATCTTCTAAAGGCAATGCTCTGAAAGACAGCATCCGTCACTGAGGATCCTCACCACCCAGGATATGCCTTCTGCTTATTGCTACCTCAGGGAGGAGGCACAGGACCCTGAGGACACACACTCATAGTTTTAGGAACAACTTCATCCTCTGCACCCTCAAATTTCTGAATGGACAATGAACCCATGAACATGACCTCACTTCTTTACTCTCTTTTTGCCTATTTATTTAATGTTTATATTCCTTACTATAACTTATCATAAATGTTCATGTATTGGACTGTACTACTGTTGTAAAACAACCAATCTGATGGGTAATAAGCCTGATTGTGATTCTGGAAGGGATCACTCTCTCCCCTCCACTGCCCATCTGTTGGCTCACCTTCCTCCAGGTGAACGGTGACACGTCAGCACCTTCTCCAGTCTGGTCCCCTGCACTTGGTGTTCATCATTAGGTCCCAGCCACAGTGGAGAACCCAGCCACGGATTGGATGACTGTGCAGTGGAGCATGTGGACAGTTATCTGGAGTGACCCTGATCCTATTGTCCCCAACCCCACCTCTCTGTCTGTGATCACCTGCACTGTTACAACACAAGCGGGCGGAAGCAGAACCTCATCTTCTGCCTTTGTACCAAACAGTCTCTGGGGCGCAGTGGATTCTCCATTTTGAGGGAACTCACTCTTTAGCATAACACAGAACAGTACAGCACAGAACATGGCTTCAGGTCATAAACTAATCCAACCAATTACTCCTAATCGAATCCCTCTTCACTACACATTGTCCATATCCCAATATTCTCTACACATACTTGAGCCTACCTGAGAGCCTTTAGAAAGCCCCTATCATAGTTACCTTCACCACCAGCCTGGCAGTACATTCCAGGCACCCACCAGCTCTGTGTTAAAAAAAATGCTTCACGCATTTTCTTTGTACTTTTCCCCTTTCGTCTTAAATGCACGCCTACTAGTATTAGACATTTCAATCCTGTGAAAGCAATACTCATGACTACTTTATCTATTCCTCACATAACTTTATAAACTTTTTCTCAGGTCTCCTCTCAGCATCTGCCGCTCTGGAGAACATAGCCATGGCTTGTCCAACCTCACCTCCCAACCAGGCAGCATCCTGATAACTTTCCCCTGCATCCTTTCCAAGGCATCCACATCCTTGCAGTAATGAGACGACCAGACTGAATGCAGTACTCTAATATAGTCACGGTGTCATGCAGCATGGAAACTGGCCCATCAGCTCAACCCATCCACCAAACATAGAACAGTACAGACCCTTTGGCCCACAATGTTGTGCCAACCTTTTGACCTACTCCACAAAGGCATTATCTGTTCACTCGTTCTTTGCCTCTATCTTGTACACCTCTATCAAATCACCTCTCATTGTCCTTGACTCCAAAGAGAAAAGCACTAGCTCAACCGTTCCTCAGAAGACAGGCACTTAGATCTCGGCAGCATTTGGTAAATCTCCTCTCTAAAGCATCCACATCCTTCCTGTAATAAGGCAACCAGAACTGAAAACAATACTCCAAGTGTAGTTTGACCAGAGGTTTATGGAGCTGCAACATTTCCTCATGCCTCTTGAACTCAATCCCCTGACTATGACAGTCAACACACTATACGCCTTCTTAACAACACTACCAACTTGCGCGGCAACTTTGAGTAATCAAAGGACAGGGATACAAAGATCCCTCTACAAAGAATCTTATCATTAAACCTAGACTTTGCCTTCGAGTTTGACCTTCCAAAGTGAATCAGTTTTCTGCAGTGAACTCCATCCTTAATCCTTCTGGTCCAAGCCTCCTCTTTTCCCCTCTAACTCTCTTAAGTCTATGTTTCCGCTCTTTCTTGGCTACCTTTTAACACTCAAGAGCCCTGTCTGATTCTTGCTCACAAAATCTTAAGTATGCATCATTCTTCCTCAACTAGATGTACCACATCTCTTGTCATCCATTGTTCTTTCACCCTACCATCCTTTCCCTACCTCAAATGGACAATCCCATCAGAACTCCACGCAAGTGCAAGTACATCAGTAAGACAAAGAAGTTGGTGATGGACTTTAGGAAGACTAAGCCTGCACTGCTCACTGTTACTATTGATGGTGAGAACCTACAAATAACTGGGGTTGCACCTGGATGACAGAGAGTCGAGCAGCAACCCAGGAGCTGTGTACAAGAGGGCCAGAGCCCCTTTACTTCCAGAGGAGACTGAGGTCCTTTGAAGTATGCAGGCCTCTCCTTCACATGTTCTACCAGCTGGTTATCACCAGTACAATCTTCTATGCAGTGGTGTGCTGAGGCAAATGGAATCAACATGGGTGATGCCAACAGGCTCAATAAACTGATTTGAAAGGCTGGCTCTGTTATATGAGTCAAACTGGACACACTGGAGGCTGTGGTAGAACAAAGGATCCTACAGAAAATCCTGGCAATTCTGGACAATGTTTCTCAACCTCTGCATGCCACCTTGGCTGAACAGAGGAGCATTGTTAGTAATAGACTAAGACAACTGTGCTGATCTAAAGAGCGCTATATGAGGTCATTCTTATCCTCGGCCATCAGACTCTATAATGAGTCAACCTATAGCCGGGGAAGTGATGACTCCCTCCTGTTAGACTGTTGAGGTAACTTAATTTTTATTCTTTGTAACTTATCTTCTAACATTTGTATATCTGTGCACTTGTAATTCTACTGTGACACTGTAATTTCCTTTGGAATCAATGATGTATCTATCTATCTATCTATCTGTCTAAACAATTTCCACATTTCTGTTGTTAATTTCCATGAGTACATCCAATCCCAGTTTATGCTGCCAAATTCCTGTCTAATAAGATCAGAACTTGCCCTCCTTTAGTTAAATACTTTCCCATACCACCTTCTCCTATCTCTCTCCAAGGCTCTGGTAAAGGTCATTTCCTCCAAAATAAGGGAGGAGAAGATGGTGGCGTGACACAGCTTGCGTGGCCACTCTGGTGAATGATATCTGTAATCTGTCAAGTAGAGTGCCGTGCACAATCCTGATTTGATGGAGGCAGACGTGAGAGGACAGAGGAACATCTGGTGAAACTTCTGAAATGCCTTTCTCGCTGCCGCTGTCACTGTGTGATTCTGAATCTCTGGAGGGGAAGGCCCCAAATCCTCGGCTTTGCTTGTTGCTCGGCAGCCAGGGCCAGGGTCGAAGCGCTCGGCCGAGATGGTGCTCGGTGCTCGGTGTTGAAGGGCTGGTCGGAGGCTCGAAGTTTTCAGACGGACTCAGAGTCGGCTGTGATCGGGTGCTTCCAACGCATCGACAGTTGTTGGTGCCTGGAGGTTTATGGCAGAGAGAGTTTTTCCCTTCTGCTGTCTGCTATCGGGGACTATCGGGAGTCGATCGGAATTTTGAGACTTTTTTTTAACCGTTCCCATGGTCTGCTCTTTATCAAATTATGGTATTGCTTTGCGCTGCTGTAACTATGTGTTATAATTATGTGGTCTTGTCAGTCTTATCACCCTTACTGGGGCACAGGGCACGCGAACCAGGTGCATTACCTTGTACTTCATCCAGTAAGGCCTCTCCTAAAGTTGGCCTGCCCACATGCTGCCTGTGTTCCCAGTGAGCAAGTGCCATCTGCCCACGCTTGCTGCATTGCCCCCTCCAAATCCCTCCTATCAAAGTACTGAAGTGGATTGTCTTTAAATGTTGCTAATGTGTCCACGTGAACCATTATTTCTGGCAGCTCATTGCAAATACCAACCACACTTTGTGCGAAGAAACTGTCCCCGATGTCCTTTTTAAATCCCTTACCTCTGACTTCAAACTTACGTCCTCTTGCTTTTAGCACCCCCTCCCTGGTAAAAAGACTATGTGCTTTCTTCCTGTCTATGTCCCTCATGATCTTATACACCTCTGTCAGTTCGCCCTCAATCTCCTACATACCAGGAATGAAGTCCCAGGTTACACAACCTCCCCTTGTTACTTAATGATCAAAGTTCAAAGTTTTATTTGTTTTCCTGTCATGGGATGGCTGTGTAAATATGCTGTAACGTATCTGCTCTATGATATGCTGTGCTGCTTTTTAACATAAGAATAAATAATAATAAAAATTAGAATTACCAAAAAGAAGTTCAAAGTAAATTTATTATCAAAGTCCCCCATGTTCAGAAACACCCTGGTGTATCTTTCTGCTCTCTTTCTAGTTTAATAAAAGCTTGCCGATAGTAGGATAACCAAAATGGTACACAATACACCAAGTGCAGTCTCACCAATATCTTGTACAGCTGCAATATAACTTTTCAACTTCTATATTCATGAAAGGCAATGTGCCATGCACCTTCTTCATCACCCTGTCTTGCAGTGATGCCACTGTCAGTAATCAATGCAACTGTAGCCACTCCAATATGCAGCAAGGATTAAAGACGGGTAGCGACACCTCTACCATGAATATTCTCAACACTGGTGCCCCACAAGGCTACATCCACAGTCTCCTGCTCTATCACTGTGCACATGGCCAGATTCTTCTCTGACACATTCTACAAGATGATACCGCTTCTATGAACTCTTCAGGCTTGTTGGGGAGCCGGAGAGGTAGGGCTTTGAGTTTCTTAGAGAACCTGAGTTGGTTAATAGTTGTTTGATGAGAGTCATTTATCCCTGGTGCTTTCTGTTGAGTTTATTTTGACTGGCTTGCGGATTCCATGTCGTGGGATTATTTAATTGGATGCCTGATTACAGCTTATCACGGGGTCCTGGTTTTGAGAATGTTACATCTTATGGTGTCACTCGGCAGAGCCATCGATGTTTTGTTAGAATTCTTATAAATCAATTCTGGTCATTGTCTCTAAATGAGAGTCTGACTTTCCGCCGTCATTGCCAGGACTCATCGTGACTGTCCGCACTGTTGTATGGCAAAGAAGCAGCCCTCAGTGAAGAAGCTGCAAGGAGCAGCAATGGAGTCAGGGGAGCGTGAGGAGTGAGCCCATCTGGACCACTGGGTGCTGACACACATGCACTGAGCCAGTGCTATCAAAAGCTGATCTCTCGCTATGTCCGAGGGAGCTGGGTGTAGACGCCCATCACATTACTACTGCAGTTTTTGCTTTGTGAGCTCAGAGTTTATTCTGGCTCCTTCCAGTGAGCCACAGCTCCACCTTCAGTCACAAAAGCTGACTGCATATTCCACAGGGACCTTTGACACTGAGCTGATCATTTTCCGTCTCTTTGCAAAAAGCCAAAAATCGACAGATAAATGATCGAAGCTCTACTTCCTCCTCAGGATGTCCCTGTTCTGTCCATAGACCCAGACAGTGGACACTGGGCTCGGTTTGCCCACACCCTCCTCCTATCCATTGACTCTTGCTCAAACAGCACTATAATTCTTTCACCCTTGCTTTGGAATCTATTTATTTACTTATTGATATAGAGCTCAAAATAGGCCGTTCTGGCCCTTCGAGTCACACCACCCAGTAATCCACTGATTTAATCATGGGACAATTTACAATGAAAAATTAGCCTACCAAACGACAGGCCTCTGGACTGTGCAAGGAAACTGGAGCACCTGGAGGAAATCTGGGAGGTCAAGGGGAGAACATACAAACTTCTTACAGGCAGGAATTGAACCCAGGTCACTGGTTCTGTAAAGTGTTGTGTTAACCACTACACCACCGTCCTTAAACAGGAAGCCTTCTATAGCCCTGTATCAAACTCAGGAGACAGGAGATACCATAAGACAATAGGAGCACTATGAGGCCAAGCGGCCCACTCCACCATTCCATCATGGCTGATTATTAGATCCCTTGGCTGCATTCTCCTGCCTTCTCTCTGTAAACTTCGGCACCCTTTTTTATCAGACCCACTGATGGGCAGAGTCGACCATGGATGTTGTGTCCTAGTTGGCTGCATGGTTCGCAAGCCAAGGCAGTCCAATATGGAGAACAAGCTGTTGCCCATGAGGCAGGCTCCTCCTCTCCGCACAGCTGATGAATCCAGAGGAATGACAGAGACCGATACAGTTTGGCACCAGCAGCATCGCATCAGTTGCCAGTCAGCGCTGAACTCAATGTAGGACTGTCTTAGGGACTCCAAGTCTGGGTTTTTTATGAATGGGTAGAGCCGCAAGGCAGCGGAGGTTTTAGATCAGAGTTTTCCTTCTCCAAGATGAGCTGCCAACCATGGCTGACAAGCCCAATCAATCTGAACCTTAGTTATCAAGAACCTATCAACTTTGAAACTCAATGACACGGTTGCCACAGCCAATACCACAGATTCACCAGATACTGGAATCAGGAGTGACAGGCAGCCTACAAGAGAAACTCAGCAGGTCAAGCAGCGTCTGTGGCAGGGAAATGATCTGTCGACATTTCAGGTTGATACCTGTATCAGTGTGAAGAGAGCAGAGGGGAAATGGCATGTGTAAAGAGAGGAGCAAGTGGTGATTGGTGGACTAAGGAGGGTACAAGATGACAGGCTCGGCGAGGGAGATGGAGCTGGGAGATAGAGAATAGATAATGGGAAGCAGTAAGGCGGGGCATGACAGCTGAAGGTGGAGACGATCTGCTGGAGGAACATGATGGGCTCCCACTGCACAACTCTGATAAGCAAAGGAGGTGAGAGAGGGAAACGTTAGGGGAGAGGTGTGTGGCAGGTAGGATCAGAACCGGGCAGAGGAGGGTAGTGCAGATGGTGCATGTGGTAGCTGGACGGGACCAGGGGGTCGAGGGGGGGATGAAGTTGGGGCCAGGAGAGTAGGGCGCTGGAATGTGGGAAATGGCGCAAAAGAAGGAGGGTCAGGGAGGTTTGGAATGAGAGGGGCAAGGAGGGAAGGGAAGGCATGGATGAGAGGAAAACCAAACAATAGGAAAGGATTATCAGAGATTGGGAAACAGTGTTCATACTATTGAGTTGTAGAATAACTAAGGGATTACAAAGTGTTGCTTTTCTCTCCCTCTCTGTCCACCCCTTGGAATTCAGGACTGCAAGGCCTTCTTCCCGAATTATTACTGGTGCCACACTTCAGTGAGTCCAGAGATAGTCCAAATGTATGTGTGGATGAGGAGCCGGTTCAGGAGGCAGAGATTTTAGTTCCTGGATCATTGGGATCTCCTTGGGCTTACAGGTAACCAGTACAAGAGTCAAAGGTTGCACTTGAACTGGAGAGGTAAATTTGTTACTGCCGCCAGGGAGGGGTTAAGTGAGATTGTCAGGCCTGGGACTCAAAAGGGTGAAGTGAGTGAGAAGATGGGTGAATGCAGAAACTGAAGTTGATGAGAAGATGGGTGAATGCACAGACTGAAGTCAATGAGAAGATGGGTGAATGCAGAAACTGAAGTCAATGGGAAGATGGGAGGATGCAGAAACTGAAGTCGATGAGAAGATGGGGGGATGCAGAAACTTAAGTCGATGAGAAGATGGGTGGATGCAGAAACTGAAGTCGATGAGAAGATGGGGGGATGCAGAAACTTAAGTCGATGAGAAGATGGGTGGATGCAGAAACTGAACGTCGATGAGAAGACGGGTGGATGCAGAAACTGAAGTCGATGAGAAGACGGGTGGATGCAGAAACTGAAGTCGATGGGAAGATGGGTGGATGCAGAAACTGAAGTCGATGAGAAGACGGGTGGATGCAGAAACTGAAGTCGATGAGAAGATGGGTGGATGCAGAAACTGAAGTCAATGAGAAGATGGGTGGATGCATAAACTGAAGTTGATGAGAAGATGGGTGGATGCATAAACTGAAGTCGATGAGAAGATGGGTGGATGCAGCAAATGAAGTCAATGAGAAGATGGGTGGATGCAGAAACTGAAGTCAATGAGAAGATGGGTAGATGCAGAAACTGAATTCGAGGAGAAGATGGGTGGATGCAGAAACTGAAGTCGATGAGATGATGGGTGGATGCAGCAACTGAAGTCAATGAGAAGATGGGTGGATGCAGAAACTGAAGTCGATTAGAAGATGGGTGGATGCAGAAACTGAAGTCGATGAGAAGATGGGTGGATGCAAAACTGAAGTCGATGAGAAGATGGGTGGATGCAGAAACTGAAGTCGATGAGAAGATCGGTGGATGCAGCAACTGAAGTTGATGAGAAGATGGTTGGATGCAGAAACTGAAGTCGATGAGAAGATGGGTGGATGCAGCAACTGAAGTCAATGAGAAGATGGGTGAATGCAGAAACTGAAGTCGATGAGAAGATGGGTGGATGCAGAAACTGAAGTCGATGCGAAGATGGGTGGATGCAGAAACTGAAGTCGATGAGAAGATGGGTGGATGCAGAAACTGAAGTCGATGAGAAGATGGGTGGATGCAGCAACTGAAGTCAATGAGAAGATGGGTGGATGCAGAAACTGGTCGATTAGAAGATGGGTGGATGCAGAAACTGAAGTCGATGAGAAGATGGGTGGATGCGAAAACTGAAGTCGATGAGAAGATGGGTGGATGCAGCAACTGAAGTCGATGAGAAGATGGTTGGATGCAGAAACTGAAGTCGATGAGAAGATGGGTGGATGCAGCAACTGAAGTCAATGAGAAGATGGGTGGATGCAGAAACTGAAGTCGATGAGAAGATGGGTGGATGCATAAACTGAAGTCGATGAGAAGATGGGTGGATGCAGAAACTGAAGACGATGAGAAGATGGTTGGATGCAGAAACTGAAGTTGATGAGAAGATGGGTGGATGCAGCAACTGAAGTTGATGAGAAGATGGGTGGATGCAGAAACTGAAGTCAATGAGAAGATGGGTGGATGCAGCAACTGAAGTCAATGAGAAGATGGGTGGATGCAGAAACTGAAGTCGATGAGAAGATGGGTGGATGCATAAACTGAAGTCGATGAGAAGATGGGTGGATGCAGAAACTGAAGTCAATGAGAAGATGGGTGGATGCAGAAACTGAAGTAGATGAGAAGATGGGTGGATGCAGAAACTGAAGTCGATGAGAAGATGGGTGGATGCAGAAACTGAAGTCGATGAGAAGATGGGTGGATGCAGAAACTGAAGTCGATGAGAAGATGGGTGGATGCAGAAACTGAAGTCGATGAGAAGATGGGTGGATGCAGAAACTGAAGTCAATGAGAAGATGGGTGGATGCAGAAACTGAAGTCGATGAGAAGATGGGTGGATGCAGAAACTGAAGTCGATGAGAAGATGGGTGGATGCAGAAACTGAAGTCGATGAGAAGATGGGTGGATGCAGAAACTGAAGTCGATGAGAAGATGGGTGGATGCATAAACTGAAGTCGATGAGAAGATGGGTGGATGCAGAAACTGAAGTCGATGAGAAGATGGGTGGATGCAGCAACTGAAGTCGATGAGAAGATGGGTGGATGCAGAAACTGAAGTCGATGAGAAGATGGGTGGATGCAGAAACTGAAGTCGATGAGAAGATGGGTGGATGCAGAAACTGAAGTCGATGAGAAGATGGGTGGATGTAGAAACTGAAGTCAATGAGAAGATGGTTGGATGCAGAATCTCAAGTCGATGAGAAGATGGGTGGATGCTTCAATTGAAGTCTATGAGAAGAAGGATGGATACAGAAACTGAAGTCGATGAGAAGATGGGTGGATGCATAAACTGAAGTCGATGAGAAGATGAGTGGTTGTGGAAACTGAAGTCAATGAGAAGATGGGTGGATGCAGAAACTGAAGTCGATGAGAAGATGGGTGGATGCAGAAACTGAAGTCGATGAGAAGATGGGTGGATGCAGAAACTGAAGTCGATGAGAAGATGGGTGGATGCAGAAACTGAAGTCGATGAGAAGATGGGTGGATGCAGAATACTGAAGTGAATGAGAAGATGGGTGGATGCAGAAACTGAAGTCGATGAGAAGATGGGTGGATGCATAAACTGAAGTCGATGAGAAGATGGGTGGATGCAGAAACTGAAGTCGATGAGAAGATGGGTGGATGCAGCAACTGAAGTCGATGAGAAGATGGGTGGATGCAGAAACTGAAGTCGATGAGAAGATGGGTGGATGCAGAAACTGAAGTCGATGAGAAGATGGGTGGATGCAGAAACTGAAGTCGATGAGAAGATGGTTGGATGTAGAAACTGAAGTCAATGAGAAGATGGTTGGATGCAGAATCTGAAGTCGATGAGAAGATGGGTGGATGCTTCAATTGAAGTCTATGAGAAGAAGGATGGATACAGAAACTGAAGTCGATGAGAAGATGGGTGGATGCATAAACTGAAGTCGATGAGAAGATGGGTGGATGCAGAATCTGAAGTGATGAGAAGATGGGTGGATGCAGAAACTGAAGTCGATGAGAAGATGGGTGGATGCATAAACTGAAGTCAATGAGAAGATGGGTGGATGCAGAAACTGAAGTCGATGAGAAGATGGGTGGATGCAGAAACTGAAGTCGATGAGAAGATGAGTGGATATGAGAAACTGAAGTCGATGAGAAGATGGGTGGATGCAGAAACTGAAGTCGATGAGAAGATGGGTGGATGCAGAAACTGAAGTCGATGAGAAGATGGGTGGATGCAGAAACTGAAGTCGATGAGAAGATGGGTGGATGCAGCAACTGAAGTCAATGAGAAGATGGGGGATGCAGAAACTGAAGTCGATGAGAAGATGGGTGGATGCAGAAACTGAAGTCGATGAGAAGATGGGTGGATGCAGAAACTGAAGTCGATGAGAAGATGGGTGGATGCAGAAACTGAAGTCGATGAGAAGATGGGTGGATGCAGAAACTGAAGTCAATGAGAAGATGGGTGGATGCATAAACTGAAGTCGATGAGAAGATGGGTGGATGCAGAAACTGAAGTCGATGAGAAGATGGGTGGATGCAGCAACTGAAGTCGATGAGAAGATGGGTGGATGCAGAAACTGAAGTCGATGAGAAGATGGGTGGATGCAGAAACTGAAGTCGATGAGAAGATGGGTGGATGCATAAACTGAAGTCGATGAGAAGATGGGTGGATGCAGAAACTGAAGTCGATGAGAAGATGGGTGGATGCAGAAACTGAAGTCGATGAGAAGATGGGTGGATGCAGAAACTGAAGTCGATGAGAAGATGGGTGGATGCAGAAACTGAAGTCGATGAGAAGATGGGTGGATGCATAAACTGAAGTCGATGAGAAGATGGGTGGATGCAGAAACTGAAGTCGATGAGAAGATGGGTGGATGCAGAAACTGAAGTCGATGAGAAGATGGGTATGATGCAGAAACTGAAGTCGAGAGAAGATGGGTGGATGCATAAACTGAAGTCGATGAGAAGATGGGTGGATGCAGCAACTGAAGTCGATGAGAAGATGGGTGGATGCAGAAACTGAAGTCGATGAGAAGATGGGTGGATGCAGAAACTGAAGTCGATGAGAAGATGGGTGGATGCAGAAACTGAAGTCGATGAGAAGATGGGTGGATGCAGAAACTGAAGTCGATGAGAAGATGGGTGGATGCAGAAACTGAAGTCGATGAGAAGATGGGTGGATGCAGAAACTGAAGTCGATGAGAAGATGGGTGGATGCAGAAACTGAAGTCGATGAGAAGATGGGTGGATGCAGAAACTGAAGTCGATGAGAAGATGGGTGGATGCAGAAACTGAAGTCGATGAGAAGATGGGTGGATGCAGAAACTGAAGTCGATGAGAAGATGGGTGGATGCAGAAACTGAAGTCGATGAGAAGATGGGTGGATGCAGAAACTGAAGTCGATGAGAAGATGGGTGGATGCAGAAACTGAAGTCGATGAGAAGATGGGTGGATGCAAAACTGAAGTCGATGAGAAGATGGGTGGATGCAGAAACTGAAGTCGATGAGAAGATGGGTGGATGCAGAAACTGAAGTCGAATGAGAAGATGGGTGGATGCAGAAACAGAAGTCGATGAGAAGATGGGTGGATGCAGAAACTGAAGTCGATGAGAAGATGGGTGGATGCAGAAACTGAAGTCGATGAGAAGATGGGTGGATTCAGCAACTGAAGTTGATGAGAAGATGGGTGGATGCAGAAACTGAAGTCAATGAGAAGATGGGTGGATGCAGAAACTGAAGTCGATGAGAAGATGGGTGGATGCAGAAACTGAAGTCGATGAGAAGATGGGTGGATGCAGAAACTGAAGTCGATGAGAAGATGGGTGGATCAGAACTGTGGGTGGATCAGAACTGAAGTCGATGAGAAGATGGGTGGATGCAGAAACTGAAGTCGATGAGAAGATGGGTGGATGCAGAAACTGAAGTCGATGAGAAGATGGGTGGATGCAGAAACTGAAGTCGATGAGAAGATGGGTGGATGCAGAAACTGAAGTCGATGAGAAGATGGGTGGATGCAGAAACTGAAGTCGATGAGAAGATGGGTGGATGCAGAAACTGAAGTCGATGAGAAGATGGGTGGATGCAGAAACTGAAGTCGATGAGAAGATGGGTGGATGCAGAAACTGAAGTCGATGAGAAGATGGGTGGATGCAGAAACTGAAGTCGATGAGAAGATGGGTGGATGCAGAAACTGAAGTCGATGAGAAGATGGGTGGATGCAGAAACTGAAGTCGATGAGAAGATGGGTGGATGCAGAAACTGAAGTCGATGAGAAGATGGGTGGATGCAAAACTGAAGTCGATGAGAAGATGGGTGGATGCAAAACTGAAGTCGATGAGAAGATGGGTGGATGCAGAAACTGAAGTCGATGAGAAGATGGGTGGATGCAGAAACTGAAGTCGATGAGAAGATGGGTGGATGCAGAAACTGAAGTCGATGAGAAGATGGGTGGATGCATAAACTGAAGTCGATGAGAAGATGGGTGGATGCAGCAACTGAAGTCGATGAGAAGATGGGTGGATGCAGAAACTGAAGTCGATGAGAAGATGGGTGGATGCAGAAACTGAAGTCGATGAGAAGATGGGTGGATGCAGAAACTGAAGTCGATGAGAAGATGGGTGGATGCAGAAACTGAAGTCGATGAGAAGATGGGTGGATGCAGAAACTGAAGTCGATGAGAAGATGGGTGGATGCAGAAACTGAAGTCGATGAGAAGATGGGTGGATGCAGAAACTGAAGTCGATGAGAAGATGGGTGGATGCAGAAACTGAAGTCGATGAGAAGATGGGTGGATGCAGAAACTGAAGTCGATGAGAAGATGGGTGGATGCAGAAACTGAAGTCGATGAGAAGATGGGTGGATGCAGAAACTGAAGTCGATGAGAAGATGGGTGGATGCAGAAACTGAAGTCGATGAGAAGATGGGTGGATGCAGAAACTGAAGTCGATGAGAAGATGGGTGGATGCAGAAACTGAAGTCGATGAGAAGATGGGTGGATGCAGAAACTGAAGTCGATGAGAAGATGGGTGGATGCAGAAACTGAAGTCGATGAGAAGATGGGTGGATGCAAAACTGAAGTCGATGAGAAGATGGGTGGATGCAGAAACTGAAGTCGATGAGAAGATGGGTGGATGCAGAAACTGAAGTCGATGAGAAGATGGGTGGATGCAGAAACTGAAGTCGATGAGAAGATGGGTGGATGCAGAAACTGAAGTCGATGAGAAGATGGGTGGATGCAGAAACTGAAGTCGATGAGAAGATGGGTGGATGCAGAAACTGAAGTCGATGAGAAGATGGGTGGATGCAGAAACTGAAGTCGATGAGAAGATGGGTGGATGCAGAAACTGAAGTCGATGAGAAGATGGGTGGATGCAGAAACTGAAGTCGATGAGAAGATGGGTGGATGCAGAAACTGAAGTCGATGAGAAGATGGGTGGATGCAGAAACTGAAGTCGATGAGAAGATGGGTGGATGCAGAAACTGAAGTCGATGAGAAGATGGGTGGATGCAGAAACTGAAGTCGATGAGAAGATGGGTGGATGCAGAAACTGAAGTCGATGAGAAGATGGGTGGATGCAGAAACTGAAGTCGATGAGAAGATGGGTGGATGCAGAAACTGAAGTCGATGAGAAGATGGGTGGATGCAGAAACTGAAGTCGATGAGAAGATGGGTGGATGCAGAAACTGAAGTCGATGAGAAGATGGGTGGATGCTTCAATTGAAGTCAATGAGAAGATGAGTGCATGTGGAAATTGAAGTCAATGAGAAGATGGGTGGATGCAGAAACTGAACTGAATGAGAAGATGGTTGGATGCATAAACTGAAGTAGAAGAGAAGGTGGGTGGATGCAGAAACTGAAATTGATACGTAGATAGGTGGATGCAGAAACTGAAGTCAATGAGAAGATGGGTGGATGCAGAAACTGAATTCGAGAAGAAGATGGGTGGATGCAGAAACTGAAGTCGATGAGAAGATGGGTGGATGCAGAAACTGAAGTCGATGAGAAGATGGGTGGATGCAGAAACTGAAGTCGATGAGAAGATGGGTGGATGCAGAAACTGAAGTCGATGAGAAGATGGGTGGATGCATAAACTGAAGTCGATGAGAAGATGGGTGGATGCAGCAACTGAAGTCGATGAGAAGATGGGTGGATGCAGAAACTGAAGTCGATGAGAAGATGGGTGGATGCAGAAACTGAAGTCGATGAGAAGATGGGTGGATGCAGCAACTGAAGTCGATGAGAAGATGGTTGGATGTAGAAACTGAAGTCAATGAGAAGATGGTTGGATGCAGAATCTGAAGTCGATGAGAAGATGGGTGGATGCTTCAATTGAAGTCTATGAGAAGAAGGATGGATACAGAAACTGAAGTCGATGAGAAGATGAGTGGTTGTGGAAACTGAAGTCAATGAGAAGATGGGTGGATGCAGAATCTGTAGTGAATGAGAAGATGGGTGGATGCAGAAACTGAAGTCGATGAGAAGATGGGTGGATGCATAAACTGAAGTCAATGAGAAGATGGGTGGATGCAGAAACTGAAGTCGATGAGAAGATGGGTGGATGCAGAAACTGAAGTCGATGAGAAGATGGGTGGATGCAGAAACTGAAGTCAATGAGAAGATGGGTGGATGCAGAAACTGAAGTCGATGAGAAGATGGGTGGATGCAGAAACTGAAGTCGATGAGAAGATGGGTGGATGCAGAAACTGAAGTCGATGAGAAGATGGGTGGATGCAGCAACTGAAGTCGATGAGAAGATGGGTGGATGCAGAAACTGAAGTCGATGAGAAGATGGGTGGATGCAGAAACTGAAGTCGATGAGAAGATGGGTGGATGCAGAAACTGAAGTCGATGAGAAGATGGGTGGATGCAGAAACTGAAGTCGATGAGAAGATGGGTGGATGCAGAAACTGAAGTCGATGAGAAGATGGGTGGATGCAGAAACTGAAGTCGATGAGAAGATGGGTGGATGCAGAAACTGAAGTCGATGAGAAGATGGGTGGATGCAGCAACTGAAGTCGATGAGAAGATGGGTGGATGCAGAAACTGAAGTCGATGAGAAGATGGGTGGATGCAGCAACTGAAGTCGATGAGAAGATGGGTGGATGCAGAAACTGAAGTCGATGAGAAGATGGGTGGATGCAGAAACTGAAGTCGATGAGAAGATGGGTGGATGCAGAAACTGAAGTCGATGAGAAGATGGGTGGATGCAGAAACTGAAGTCAATGAGAAGATGGTTGGATGCAGAATCTCAAGTCGATGAGAAGATGGGTGGATGCTTCAATTGAAGTCTATGAGAAGAAGGATGGATACAGAAACTGAAGTCGATGAGAAGATGGGTGGATGCATAAACTGAAGTCGATGAGAAGATGAGTGGTTGTGGAAACTGAAGTCAATGAGAAGATGGGTGGATGCAGAATCTGTAGTGAATGAGAAGATGGGTGGATGCAGAAACTGAAGTCGATGAGAAGATGGGTGGATGCATAAACTGAAGTCAATGAGAAGATGGGTGGATGCAGAAACTGAAGTCGATGAGAAGATGGTGGATGCAGCAACCGAAGTCGATGAGAAGATGGGTGGATGCAGAAACTGAAGTCAATGAGAAGATGGGGAGATGCAGAAATTGAATTCGTGGAGAAGATGGTTGGATGCAGAAACTGAAGTTGATGAGAAGATGGGTGGATGCAGCAACTGAAGTTAATGAGAAGATGGGTGGATACAGTAACTGAAGTCGAAGAGAAGACGGGTGGATGCAGAAACTGAAATCGATGAGAAGATGAGTGGATATGGAAACTGAAGTGAATGAGAAGATGGGTGGATGCAGAAACTGAAGTCGATGAGAAGATGGGTGGATGCAGAAACTGAAGTCGATGAGAAGATGGGTGGATGCAGAAACTGAAGTCGATGAGAAGATGGGTGGATGCAGAAACTGAAGTCGATGAGAAGATGGGTGGATGCAGAAACTGAAGTCGATGAGAAGATGGGTGGATGCAGAAACTGAAGTCGATGAGAAGATGGGTGGATGCAGAAACTGAAGTCGATGAGAAGATGGGTGGATGCAGAAACTGAAGTCGATGAGAAGATGGGTGGATGCAGAAACTGAAGTCGATGAGAAGATGGGTGGATGCAGAAACTGAAGTCGATGAGAAGATGGGTGGATGCAGAAACTGAAGTCGATGAGAAGATGGGTGGATGCAGAAACTGAAGTCGATGAGAAGATGGGTGGATGCAGAAACTGAAGTCGATGAGAAGATGGGTGGATGCAGAAACTGAAGTCGATGAGAAGATGGGTGGATGCAGAAACTGAAGTCGATGAGAAGATGGGTGGATGCAGAAACTGAAGCGATGAGAAGATGGGTGGATGCAGAAACTGAAGTCGATGAGAAGATGGGTGGATGCAGAAACTGAAGTCGATGAGAAGATGGGTGGATGCAGAAACTGAAGTCGATGAGAAGATGGGTGGATGCAGAAACTGAAGTCGATGAGAAGATGGGTGGATGCAGAAACTGAAGTCGATGAGAAGATGGGTGGATGCAGAAACTGAAGTCGATGAGAAGATGGGTGGATGCAGAAACTGAAGTCGATGAGAAGATGGGTGGATGCAGAAACTGAAGTCGATGAGAAGATGGGTGGATGCAGCAACTGAAGTCAATGAGAAGATGGGTGGATGCAGAAACTGAAGTCGATGAGAAGATGGGTGGATGCAGAAACTGAAGTCGATGAGAAGATGGGTGGATGCAGAAACTGAAGTCGATGAGAAGATGGGTGGATGCAGAAACTGAAGTCGATGAGAAGATGGGTGGATGCAGAAACTGAAGTCGATGAGAAGATGGGTGGATGCAGAAACTGAAGTCGATGAGAAGATGGGTGGATGCAGAAACTGAAGTCGATGAGAAGATGGGTGGATGCAGAAACTGAAGTCGATGAGAAGATGGGTGGATGCAGAAACTGAAGTCGATGAGAAGATGGGTGGATGCAGAAACTGAAGTCGATGAGAAGATGGGTGGATGCAGAAACTGAAGTCGATGAGAAGATGGGTGGATGCAGAAACTGAAGTCGATGAGAAGATGGGTGGATGCAGAAACTGAAGTCGATGAGAAGATGGGTGGATGCAGAAACTGAAGTCGATGAGAAGATGGGTGGATGCAGCAACTGAAGTCGATGAGAAGATGGGTGGATGCAGAAACTGAAGTCGATGAGAAGATAGCTGGATGCAGAAACTGAAGTCGATGAGAAGATGGGTGGATGCAGAAACTGAAGTCGATGAGAAGATGGGTGGATGCAGAAACTGAAGTCGATGAGAAGATGGGTGGATGCAGAAACTGAAGTCGATGAGAAGATGGGTGGATGCAGAAACTGAAGTCGATGAGAAGATGGGTGGATGCAGAAACTGAAGTCGATGAGAAGATGGGTGGATGCAGAAACTGAAGTCGATGAGAAGATGGGTGGATGCAGAAACTGAAGTCGATGAGAAGATGGGTGGATGCAGAAACTGAAGTCGATGAGAAGATGGGTGGATGCAGAAACTGAGAACTGAAGTCGATGAGAAGATGGGTGGATGCAGAAACTGAAGTCGATGAGAAGATGGGTGGATGCAGAAACTGAAGTCGATGAGAAGATGGGTGGATGCAGCAACTGAAGTCGATGAGAAGATGGGTGGATGCAGAAACTGAAGTCGATGAGAAGATGGGTGGATGCAGAAAATGAAGTCGATGAGAAGATGGGTGGATGCAGAAACTGAAGTCGATGAGAAGATGGGTGGATGCATAAACTGAAGTCGATGAGAAGATGCGTGGATGCAGAGACTGAAGTCGATGAGAAGATGGGTGGATGCTTCAATTGAAGTCAATGAGAAGATGAGTGCATGTGGAAATTGAAGTCAATGAGAAGATGGGTGGATGCAGAAACTGAAGTCGATGAGAAGATGGGTGGATGCAGAAACTGAAGTCGATGAGAAGATGGGTGGATGCAGAAACTGAAGTCGATGAGAAGATGGGTGGATGCAGAAACTGAAGTCGATGAGAAGATGGGTGGATGCAGAAACTGAAGTCGATGAGAAGATGGGTGGATGCAGCAACTGAAGTCGATGAGAAGATGGGTGGATGCAGAAACTGAAGTCGATGAGAAGATGGGTGGATGCAGAAACTGAAGTCGATGAGAAGATGGGTGGATGCAGAAACTGAAGTCGATGAGAAGATGGGTGGATGCAGAAACTGAAGTCGATGAGAAGATGGGTGGATGCAGAAACTGAAGTCGATGAGAAGATGGGTGGATGCAAAACTGAAGTCGATGAGAAGATGGGTGGATGCAGAAACTGAAGTCGATGAGAAGATGGGTGGATGCAGAAACTGAAGTCGATGAGAAGATGGGTGGATGCAGAAACTGAAGTCGATGAGAAGATGGGTGGATGCAGAAACTGAAGTCGATGAGAAGATGGGTGGATGCAGAAACTGAAGTCGATGAGAAGATGGGTGGATGCAGAAACTGAAGTCGATGAGAAGATGGGTGGATGCAGAAACTGAAGTCGATGAGAAGATGGGTGGATGCAGAAACTGAAGTCGATGAGAAGATGGGTGGATGCAGAAACTGAAGTCGATGAGAAGATGGGTGGATGCAGAAACTGAAGTCGATGAGAAGATGGGTGGATGCAGAAACTGAAGTCGATGAGAAGATGGGTGGATGCAGAAACTGAAGTCGATGAGAAGATGGGTGGATGCAGAAACTGAAGTCGATGAGAAGATGGGTGGATGCAGAAACTGAAGTCGATGAGAAGATGGGTGGATGCAGAAACTGAAGTCGATGAGAAGATGGGTGGATGCAGAAACTGAAGTCGATGAGAAGATGGGTGGATGCAGAAACTGAAGTCGATGAGAAGATGGGTGGATGCAGAAACTGAAGTCGATGAGAAGATGGGTGGATGCAGAAACTGAAGTCGATGAGAAGATGGGTGGATGCAGAAACTGAAGTCGATGAGAAGATGGGTGGATGCAGAAACTGAAGTCGATGAGAAGATGGGTGGATGCAGAAACTGAAGTCGATGAGAAGATGGGTGGATGCAGAAACTGAAGTCGATGAGAAGATGGGTGGATGCAGAAACTGAAGTCGATGAGAAGATGGGTGGATGCAGAAACTGAAGTCGATGAGAAGATGGGTGGATGCAGAAACTGAAGTCGATGAGAAGATGGGTGGATGCAGAAACTGAAGTCGATGAGAAGATGGGTGGATGCAGAAACTGAAGTCGATGAGAAGATGGGTGGATGCAGCAACTGAAGTTGATGAGAAGATGGGTGGATGCAGAAACTGAAGTCAATGAGAAGATGGGTAGATGCAGAAATGGAATTTGAGGAGAAGGTGGGTGGATGCAGAAACTGATGTCGATGAGCAGATGGGTGGATGCAGAATATGAAGTCAATGAGAAGATGGGTGGATGCAGAAACTGAAGTCGATGAGAAGATGGGTGGATGCAGAAACTGAAATCGATGAGAAGATGAGTGGATATGGAAACTGAAGTGAATGAGAAGATGGGTGGATGCAGAAACTGAAGTGAATGAGAAGATGGGTGGATGCAGAAACTGAAGTCGATGAGAAGATGGGTGGATGCAGAAACTGAAGTCGATGAGAAGATGGGTGGATGCAGAAACTGAAGTCGATGAGAAGATGGGTGGATGCATAAACTGAAGTCGATGAGAAGATGGGTGGATGCAGAAACTGAAGTCGATGAGAAGATGGGTGGATGCATAAACTGAAGTCGATGAGAAGATGCGTGGATGCAGAGACTGAAGTCGATGAGAAGATGGGTGGATGAAGAGTCTGAAGTCAATGAGAAGATGGGTGGATGCAGAAACTGAAGTCGATGAGAAGATGGGTGGATGCAAAACTGAAGTCGATGAGAAGATGGGTGGATGCAGAAACTGAAGTCGATGAGAAGATGGGTGGATGCAGAAACTGAAGTCGATGAGAAGATGGGTGGATGCAGAAACTGAAGTTGATGAGCAGATGGGTGGATTCATAAACTGAAGTCGATGAGAAGATGGATGGATGCATAAACGGAAGTCGCAGAGAAGGTGGGTGGATGCAGCAACTGAAGTTGATGAGAAGATGGGTGGATGCAGAAACTGAAGTCGATGAGAAGATGGGTGGATGCAGAAACTGAAGTCGATGAGAAGATGGGTGGATGCAGAAACTGAAGTCGATGAGAAGATGGGTGGATACAGAACTGAAGACGATGAGAAGATGGGTGGATGCAGAAACTGAAGTCGATGAGAAGATGGGTGGATGCAGAAACTGAAGTCGATGAGAAGATGGGTGGATGCAGAAACTGAAGTCGATGAGAAGATGGGTGGATGCAGAAACTGAAGTCGATGAGAAGATGGGTGGATGCAGAAACTGAAGTCGATGAGAAGATGGGTGGATGCAGAAACTGAAGTCGATGAGAAGATGGGTGGATGCAGAAACTGAAGTCGATGAGAAGATGGGTGGATGCAGAAACTGAAGTCGATGAGAAGATGGGTGGATGCAGAAACTGAAGTCGATGAGAAGATGGGTGGATGCAGAAACTGAAGTCGATGAGAAGATGGGTGGATGCAGAAACTGAAGTCGATGAGAAGATGGGTGGATGCAGAAACTGAAGTCGATGAGAAGATGGGTGGATGCAGAAACTGAAGTCGATGAGAAGATGGGTGGATGCAGAAACTGAAGTCGATGAGAAGATGGGTGGATGCAGAAACTGAAGTCGATGAGAAGATGGGTGGATGCAGAAACTGAAGTCGATGAGAAGATGGGTGGATGCAGAAACTGAAGTCGATGAGAAGATGGGTGGATGCAGAAACTGAAGTCGATGAGAAGATGGGTGGATGCAGAAACTGAAGTCGATGAGAAGATGGGTGGATGCAGAAACTGAAGTCGATGAGAAGATGGGTGGATGCAGAAACTGAAGTCGATGAGAAGATGGGTGGATGCAGAAACTGAAGTCGATGAGAAGATGGGTGGATGCAGAAACTGAAGTCGATGAGAAGATGGGTGGATGCAGAAACTGAAGTCGATGAGAAGATGGGTGGATGCAAAACTGAAGTCGATGAGAAGATGGGTGGATGCAGAACTGAAGTCGATGAGAAGATGGGTGGATGCAGAAACTGAAGTCGATGAGAAGATGGGTGGATGCAGAACTGAAGTCGATGAGAAGATGGGTGGATGCAGAAACTGAAGTCAATGAGAAGATGGGTGGATGCAGAAACTGAAGTCAATGAGAAGATGGGTGGATGCAGAAATGAACTGATGAGAAGATGGGTGGATGCAGAAACTGAAGTCGATGAGAAGATGGGTGGATGCAGAAACTGAAGTCGATGAGAAGATGGGTGGATGCAGAAACTGAAGTCGATGAGAAGATGGGTGGATGCAGAAACTGAAGTCGATGAGAAGATGGGTGGATGCAGAAACTGAAGTCGATGAGAAGATGGGTGGATGCAGAAACTGAAGTCGATGAGAAGATGGGTGGATGCAGAAACTGAAGTCGATGAGAAGATGGGTGGATGCAGAAACTGAAGTCGATGAGAAGATGGGTGGATGCAGAAACTGAAGTCGATGAGAAGATGGGTGGATGCAGAAACTGAAGTCGATGAGAAGATGGGTGGATGCAGAAAATGAAGTCGATGAGAAGATGGGTGGATGCATCAACTGAAGCCGATGAGAAGATGGTGGATAGAAACTGAAGTCATGAGAAGATGGGTGGATGCAGAACTGAAGTCGATGAGAAGATGGGTGGATGCTTAATTGAAGTAATGAGAAGATGGTGATGGAAATGAAGTCAATGAGAAGATGGGTGGATGCAGAAACTGAAGTCGATGAGAAGATGGGTGGATGCATAAACTGAAGTCGGTGAGAAGATGGGTGGATGCAGAAACTGAAGTCGATGAGAAGATGGGTGGATGCAGAAACTGAAGTCGATGAGAAGATGGGTGGATGTATAAACTGAAGTCGATGAGATGATGGGTGGATGTATAAACTGAAGTCGATGAGAAGATGGGTGGATGCAGCAACTGAAGTCGATGAGAAGATGGGTGGATGGAGAAACTGAAGTCGATGAGAAGATGGGTGGATGCAGAAACTGAAGTTGATGAGAAGATGGGTGGATGCAGAAACTGAAGTCGATGAGAAGATGGGTGGATGCAGAAACTGAAGTCAAAGAGAAGATGGGTAGATGCAGAAACTGAATTCGAGGAGAAGATGGGTGGATGCAGAAACTGAAGTCGATGAGAAGATGGGTGGATGCAGCGACTGAAGTCAATGAAAAGATGGGTGGATACAGTAACTGAAGTCGATGAGAAGATGGGTGGATGCAGAAACTGAAATCGATGAGAAGATGAGTGGATATGGAAACTGAAGTGAATGAGAAGATGGGTGGATGCAGAAACTGAAGTGAATGAGAAGATGGGTGGATGCAGAAACTGAAGTCGATGAGAAGATGGGTGGATGCAGAAACTGAAGTCGATGAGAAGATGGGTGGATGCAGAAACTGAAGTCGATGAGAAGATGGGTGGATGCAGAAACTGAAGTCGATGAGAAGATGGGTGGATGCAGAAACTGAAGTCGATGAGAAGATGGGTGGATGCAGAAACTGAAGTCGATGAGAAGATGGGTGGATGCAGAAACTGAAGTCGATGAGAAGATGGGTGGATGCAGAAACTGAAGTCGATGAGAAGATGGGTGGATGCAGAAACTGAAGTCGATGAGAAGATGGGTGGATGCAGAAACTGAAGTCGATGAGAAGATGGGTGGTGCATAAACTGAAGTCGATGAGAAGATGGGTGGATGCAGCAACTGAAGTCGATGAGAAGATGGGTGGATGCAGAAAATGAAGTCAATGAGAAGATGGGTAGATGCAGAAACTAAATTCGAGGAGAAGATGGGTGGATGCATAAACTGAAGTCGACGAGATGTTGGGTGGATGCAGCAACTGAAGTCAATGAGAAGATGGGTGGATGCAGAAACTGAAGTCGATGAGAAGATGGGTGGATGCAGAAACTGAAGTCGATGAGAAGATGGGTGGATGCAGAAACTGAAGTCGATGAGAAGATGGGTGGATGCAGAAACTGAAGTCGATGAGAAGATGGGTGGATGCAGAAACTGAAGTCGATGAGAAGATGGGTGGATGCAGAAACTGAAGTCGATGAGAAGATGGGTGGATGCAGAAACTGAAGTCGATGAGAAGATGGGTGGATGCAGAAACTGAAGTCGATGAGAAGATGGGTGGATGCAGAAACTGAAGTCGATGAGAAGATGGGTGGATGCAGAAACTGAAGTCGATGAGAAGATGGGTGGATGCAGAAACTGAAGTCGATGAGAAGATGGGTGGATGCAGAAACTGAAGTCGATGAGAAGATGGGTGGATGCAGAAACTGAAGTCGATGAGAAGATGGGTGGATGCAGAAACTGAAGTCGATGAGAAGATGGGTGGGATGCAGAAACTGAAGTCGATGAGAAGATGGGTGGATGCAGAAACTGAAGTCGATGAGAAGATGGGTGGATGCAGAAACTGAAGTCGATGAGAAGATGGGTGGATGCAGAAACTGAAGTCGATGAGAAGATGGGTGGATGCAGAAACTGAAGTCGATGAGAAGATGGGTGGATGCAGAAACTGAAGTCGATGAGAAGATGGGTGGATGCAGAAACTGAAGTCGATGAGAAGATGGGTGGATGCAGAAACTGAAGTCGATGAGAAGATGGGTGGATGCAGAAACTGAAGTCGATGAGAAGATGGGTGGATGCAGAAACTGAAGTCGATGAGAAGATGGGTGGATGCAGAAACTGAAGTCGATGAGAAGATGGGTGGATGCAGAAACTGAAGTCGATGAGAAGATGGGTGGATGCAGAAACTGAAGTCGATGAGAAGATGGGTGGATGCAGAAACTGAAGTCGATGAGAAGATGGGTGGATGCAGAAACTGAAGTCGATGAGAAGATGGGTGGATGCAGAACTGAAGTCGATGAGAAGATGGTGGATGCAGAAACTGAAGTCGATGAGAAGATGGGTGGATGCAGAAACTGAAGTCGATGAGAAGATGGGTGGATGCAAGCAGAATGAAGTCATGAGAAGATGGGTGGATGCAGAAACTGAAGTCGATGAGAAGATGGGTGGATGCAGAAACTGAAGTCGATGAGAAGATGGGTGGATGCAGAAACTGAAGTCGATGAGAAGATGGGTGGATGCAGAAACTGAAGTCGATGAGAAGATGGGTGGATGCAGAAACTGAAGTCGATGAGAAGATGGGTGGATGCAGAAACTGAAGTCGATGAGAAGATGGGTGGATGCAGAAACTGAAGTCGATGAGAAGATGGGTGGATGCAGAAACTGAAGTCGATGAGAAGATGGGTGGATGCAGAAACTGAAGTCGATGAGAAGATGGGTGGATGCAGAAACTGAAGTCGATGAGAAGATGGGTGGATGCAGAAACTGAAGACGATGAGAACATGGTTGGATGCAGAAACTGATGTCGATGAGAAAATGGGTGGATGCAGCAACTGAAGCCGATGAGAAGATGGTTGGTTGTAGAAACTGAAGTCGATGAGAAGGTAGCTGGATGCAGAAACTGAAGTCGATGAGAAGATGGGTGGATGCTTCAATTGAAGTCAATGAGAAGATGAGTGCATGTGGAAATTGAAGTCAATGAGAAGATGGGTGGATGCAGAAACTGAAGTCGATCAGAAGATGGGCGAATGCAGAAACTGAAGTCGATGAGAAGATGGGTGGATGCAGAAACTGAAGTCGATGAGAAGATGGGTGGATGCAGAAACTGAAGTAGATGAGAAGATGGTTGGATGAAGAAACTGAACTCAATGAGAAGATGGGTTAATGCAGAAACTGAAGCCGATGAGAAGATGGGTGGATGCAGCAACTGAAGTCGATGAGAAGATGGGTGGATGCAGAAACTGAAGTCCATGAGAAGATGGGTGGATGCAGAAACTGAATTTGAGAAGAAGATGGCTGGATGCTGAAACTGAAGTCGATGAGAAGATGGGTGAATGCAGAAACTGAAGTGAATGAGAAGATGGGTGGATGCAGAAAATGAAGTCGATGAGAAGATGGGTGGATGCATAAACTGAAGTCGATGAGAAGATGGGTGGATGCAGCAACTGAAGTCGATGAGAAGATCGGTGGATGCAGAAACTGAAGTCGATGAGAAGACGGGTGGATGCAGAAACTGAAGTCGATGAGAAGATGGGTGGATGCAGAAACTGAAGTCGATGAGAAGATGGGTGGATGCAGAAACTGAAGTCGATGAGAAGATGGGTGGATGCAGAAACTGAAGTCGATGAGAAGATGGGTGGATGCAGAAACTGAAGTCGATGAGAAGATGGGTGGATGCAGAAACTGAAGTCGATGAGAAGATGGGTGGATGCAGAAACTGAAGTCGATGAGAAGATGGGTGGATGCAGAAACTGAAGTCGATGAGAAGATGGGTGGATGCAGAAACTGAAGTCGATGAGAAGATGGGTGGATGCAGAAACTGAAGTCGATGAGAAGATGGGTGGATGCAGAAACTGAAGTCGATGAGAAGATGGGTGGATGCAGAAACTGAAGTCGATGAGAAGATGGGTGGATGCAGAAACTGAAGTCGATGAGAAGATGGGTGGATGCAGAAACTGAAGTCGATGAGAAGATGGGTGGATGCAGAAACTGAAGTCGATGAGAAGATGGGTGGATGCAGAAACTGAAGTCGATGAGAAGATGGGTGGATGCAGAAACTGAAGTCGATGAGAAGATGGGTGGATGCAGAAACTGAAGTCGATGAGAAGATGGGTGGATGCAGAAACTGAAGTCGATGAGAAGATGGGTGGATGCAGAAACTGAAGTCGATGAGAAGATGGGTGGATGCAGAAACTGAAGTCGATGAGAAGATGGGTGGATGCAGAAACTGAAGTCGATGAGAAGATGGGTGGATGCAGAAACTGAAGTCGATGAGAAGATGGGTGGATGCAGAAACTGAAGTCGATGAGAAGATGGGTGGATGCAGAAACTGAAGTCGATGAGAAGATGGGTGGATGCAGAAACTGAAGTCGATGAGAAGATGGGTGGATGCAGAAACTGAAGTCGATGAGAAGATGGGTGGATGCAGAAACTGAAGTCGATGAGAAGATGGGTGGATGCAGAAACTGAAGTCGATGAGAAGATGGGTGGATGCAGAAACTGAAGTCGATGAGAAGATGGGTGGATGCAGAAACTGAAGTCGAAGAGAAGATCGGTGGATGCAGCAACTGAAGTCGATGAGAAGATGGGTGGATGCAGTCTATGAAGTCGATGAGAAGATGGGTGGATGCTTCAATTGAAGTCAATGAGAAGATGAGTGCATGTGGAAATTGAAGTCAATGAGAAGATGGGTGGATGCAGAAACTGAAGTCGATGAGAAGATGGGTGGATGCAGAAACTGAAGTCGATGAGAAGATGGGTGGATGCAGAAACTGAAGTCGATGAGAAGATGGGTGGATGCAGAAACTGAAGTGAATGAGAAGATGGGTGGATGCATAAACTGAAGTCGATGAGAAGA
Organism: Mobula hypostoma; assembly: GCF_963921235.1. Taxonomy (NCBI): domain Eukaryota; kingdom Metazoa; phylum Chordata; class Chondrichthyes; order Myliobatiformes; family Myliobatidae; genus Mobula; species Mobula hypostoma. The sequence continues at coordinate 90,499,676 of NC_086105.1, read as the reverse complement.
TGGGTGGATGCAGCAACTGAAGTCGATGAGAAGATGGGTGGATGCAGAAACTGAAGTCGATGAGAAGATGGGTGGATGCAGAAACTGAAGTCGATGAGAAGATGGGTGGATGCATAAACTGAAGTCGATGAGAAGATGGGTGGATGCAGCAACTGAAGTCGAAGAGAAGATCGGTGGATGCAGCAACTGAAGTCGATGAGAAGATGGGTGGATGCAGTCTATGAAGTCGATGAGAAGATGGGTGGATGCATCAACTGAAGCCGATGAGAAGATGGTTGGATATAGAAACTGAAGTCAATGAGAAGATGGGTGGATGCAGAATCTGAAGTCGATGAGAAGATGGGTGGATGCTTCAATTGAAGTCAATGAGAAGATGAGTGCATGTGGAAATTGAAGTCAATGAGAAGATGGGTGGATGCAGAAACTGAACTGAATGAGAAGATGGGTGCATGCAGAAACTGAAGTCGATCAGAAGATGGGCGAATGCAGAAACTGAAGTCGATGAGAAGATGGGTGGATGCATAAACTGAAGTCGATGAGAAGATGGGTGGATGCAGAAACTGAAGTCGATGAGAAGATGGGTGGATGCATAAACTGAAGTCGATGAGAAGGTGGGTGGATGCAGCAACTGAAGTTGATGAGAAGATGGGTGGATGCAGAAACTGAAGTCCATGAGAAGATGGGTGGATGCAGAAACTGAATTTGAGAAGAAGATGGGTGGATGCTGAAACTGAAGTCGATGAGAAGATGGGTGAATGCAGAAACTGAAGTGAATGAGAAGATGGGTGGATGCAGAAAATGAAGTCGATGAGAAGATGGGTGGATGCATAAACTGAAGTCGATGAGAAGATGGGTGGATGCAGCAACTGAAGTCGATGAGAAGATGGGTGGATGCAGAAACTGAAGTCGATGAGAAGATGGGTGGATGCAGAAACTGAAGTTCGATGAGAAGATGGGTGGATGCAGAAACTGAAGTCGATGAGAAGATGGGTGGATGCAGAAACTGAAGTCGATGAGAAGATGGGTGGATGAGAAAATGAAGTCGATGAGAAGATGGGTGGATGCAGAAACTGAAGTCGATGAGAAGATGGGTGGATGCAGAAACTGAAGTCGATGAGAAGATGGGTGGATGCAGAAACTGAAGTCGATGAGAAGATGGGTGGATGCAGAAACTGAAGTCGATGAGAAGATGGGTGGATGCAGAAACTGAAGTCGATGAGAAGATGGGTGGATGCAGAAACTGAAGTCGATGAGAAGATGGGTGGATGCAGAAACTGAAGTCGATGAGAAGATGGGTGGATGCAGAAACTGAAGTCGATGAGAAGATGGGTGGATGCAGAAACTGAAGTCGATGAGAAGATGGGTGGATGCAGAAACTGAAGTCGATGAGAAGATGGGTGGATGCAGAAACTGAAGTCGATGAGAAGATGGGTGGATGCAGAAACTGAAGTCGATGAGAAGATGGGTGGATGCAGAAACTGAAGTCGATGAGAAGATGGGTGGATGCAGAAACTGAAGTCGATGAGAAGATGGGTGGATGCAGAAACTGAAGTCGATGAGAAGATGGGTGGATGCAGAAACTGAAGTCGATGAGAAGATGGGTGGATGCAGAAACTGAAGTCGATGAGAAGATGGGTGGATGCAGAAACTGAAGTCGATGAGAAGATGGGTGGATGCAGAAACTGAAGTCGATTAGAAGATGGGTGGATGCAGAAACTGAAGTCGATGAGAAGATGGGTGGATGCGAAAACTGAAGTCGATGAGAAGATGGTGGATGCAGAAACTGAAGTCGATGAGAAGATGGGTGGATGCAGAAACTGAAGTCAATGAGAAGATGGGTGGATGCAGAAATGAATCGATGAGAAGATGGTGGATGAAACTGAAGTGATGAGAAGATGGTGGATGCAGCAACTGAAGTCAATGAAAAGATGGGTGGATGCATTAACTGAAGTCGAAGAGAAGATGGGTGGATGCAGAAACTGAAATCGATGAGAAGATGAGTGGATATGGAAACTGAAGTCAATGAGAAGATGGGTGGATGCAGAAACTGAAGTCGATGTGAAGATGGGTGGATGCAGAAACTGAAGTCGATGAGAAGATGGGTGGATGCAGAAACTGAAGTCGATGAGAAGATGGGTGGATGCAGAAACTGAAGTCGATGAGAAGATGGGTGGATGCAGAAACTGAAGTCGATGAGAAGATGGGTGGATGCAGAAACTGAAGTCGATGAGAAGATGGGTGGATGCAGAAACTGAAGTCGATGAGAAGATGGGTGGATGCAGAAACTGAAGTCGATGAGAAGATGGGTGGATGCAGAAACTGAAGTCGATGAGAAGATGGGTGGATGCAGAAACTGAAGTCGATGAGAAGATGGGTGGATGCAGAAACTGAAGTCGATGAGAAGATGGGTGGATGCAGAAACTGAAGTCGATGAGAAGATGGGTGGATGCAGAAACTGAAGTCGATGAGAAGATGGGTGGATGCAGAAACTGAATCGATGAGAAGATGGGTGGATGCAGAAACTGAAGTCGATGAGAAGATGGGTGGATGCAGAAACTGAAGTCGATGAGAAGATGGGTGGATGCAGAAACTGAAGTCGATGAGAAGATGGGTGGATGCAGAAACTGAAGTCGATGAGAAGATGGGTGGATGCAGAAACTGAAGTCGATGAGAAGATGGGTGGATGCAGAAACTGAAGTCGATGAGAAGATGGGTGGATGCAGAAACTGAAGTCGATGAGAAGATGGGTGGATGCAGAAACTGAAGTCGATGAGAAGATGGGTGGATGCAGAAACTGAAGTCGATGAGAAGATGGGTGGATGCAGAAACTGAAGTCGATGAGAAGATGGGTGGATGCAGAAACTGAAGTCGATGAGAAGATGGGTGGATGCAGAAACTGAAGTCGATGAGAAGATGGGTGGATGCAGAAACTGAAGTCGATGAGAAGATGGGTGGATGCAGAAACTGAAGTCAATGAGAAGATGGGTAGATGCAGAAATGGAATTTGAGGAGAAGATGGGTGGATGCAGAAACTGAAGTTGATGAGAAGATAGGTGGATGCAGCAACTGAAGTCGATGAGAAGATGGGTGGATACAGTAACTGAAGTCGATGAGAAGATGGGTGGATGCAGAAACTGAAATCGATGAGAAGATGAGTGGATATGGAAACTGAAGTCAATGAGAAGATGGGTGGATGCAGAAACTGAAGTCGATGAGAAGATGGGTGGATGCAGAAACTGAAGCCGAAGAGAAGATGGGTGGATGCAGAAACTGAAGTCGATGAGAAGATGGGTGGATGCAGAAACTGAAGTCGATGAGAAGATGGGTGGATGCAGAAACTGAAGTCGATGAGAAGATGGGTGGATGCAGAAACTGAAGTCGATGAGAAGATGGGTGGATGCAGAAACTGAAGTCGATGAGAAGATGGGTGGATGCAGAAACTGAAGTCGATGAGAAGATGGGTGGATGCAGAAACTGAAGTCGATGAGAAGATGGGTGGATGCAGAAACTGAAGTCGATGAGAAGATGGGTGGATGCAGAAACTGAAGTCGATGAGAAGATGGGTGGATGCAGAAACTGAAGTCGATGAGAAGATGGGTGGATGCAGAAACTGAAGTCGATGAGAAGATGGGTGGATGCAGAAACTGAAGTCGATGAGAAGATGGGTGGATGCAGAAACTGAAGTCGATGAGAAGATGGGTGGATGCAGAAACTGAAGTCGATGAGAAGATGGGTGGATGCAGAAACTGAAGTCGATGAGAAGATGGTGATGCAGAAACTGAAGTCGATGAGAAGATGGGTGGATGCAGAAACTGAAGTCGATGAGAAGATGGGTGGATGCAGAAACTGAAGTCAGAGAAGATGGGATGGAGTGCAGAAACTGAAGTCGATGAGAAGATGGGTGGATGCAGAAACTGAAGTCGATGAGAAGATGGGTGGATGCAGAAATGAAGTCGATGAGAAGATGGGTGGATGCAGAAACTGAAGTCGATGAGAAGATGGGTGGATGCAGAAACTGAAGTCGATGAGAAGATGGGTGGATGCAGAAACTGAAGTCGATGAGAAGATGGGTGGATGCAGAAACTGAAGTCGATGAGAAGATGGGTGGATGCAGAAACTGAAGTCGATGAGAAGATGGGTGGATGCAGAAACTGAAGTCGATGAGAAGATGGGTGGATGCAGAAACTGAAGTCGATGAGAAGATGGGTGGATGCAGAAACTGAAGTCGATGAGAAGATGGGTGGATGCAGAAACTGAAGTCGATGAGAAGATGGGTGGATGCAGAAACTGAAGTCAATGAGAAGATGGGTGGATGCAGAAACTGGTCGATTAGAAGATGGGTGGATGCAGAAACTGAAGTCGATGAGAAGATGGGAGGATACGAAAACTGAAGTCGATGAGAAGATGGTGGATGCAGCAAACGAAGTCGATGAGAAGATGGGTGGATGCAGAAACTGAAGTCAATGAGAAGATGGGGAGATGCAGAAATTGAATTCGTGGAGAAGATGGTTGGATGGAGAAACTGAAGTTGATGAGAAGATAGGTGGATGCAGCGACTGAAGTCAATGAAAAGATGGGTGGATACAGTAACTGAAGTCGATGAGAAGATGGGTGGATGCAGAAACTGAAATCGATGAGAAGATGAGTGGATATGGAAACTGAAGTGAATGAGAAGATGGGTGGATGCAGAAACTGAAGTGAATGAGAAGATGGGTGGATGCAGAAACTGAAGTCGATGAGAAGATGGGTGGATGCAGAAACTGAAGTCGATGAGAAGATGGGTGGATGCAGAAACTGAAGTCGATGAGAAGATGGGTGGATGCAGAAACTGAAGTCGATGAGAAGATGGGTGGATGCAGAAACTGAAGTCGATGAGAAGATGGGTGGATGCAGAAACTGAAGTCGATGAGAAGATGGGTGGATGCAGAAACTGAAGTCGATGAGAAGATGGGTGGATGCAGAAACTGAAGTCGATGAGAAGATGGGTGGATGCAGAAACTGAAGTCGATGAGAAGATGGGTGGATGCAGAAACTGAAGTCGATGAGAAGATGGGTGGATGCAGAAACTGAAGTCGATGAGAAGATGGGTGGATGCAGAAACTGAAGTCGATGAGAAGATGGGTGGATGCAGAAACTGAAGTCGATGAGAAGATGGGTGGATGCAGAAACTGAAGTCGATGAGAAGATGGGTGGATGCAGAAACTGAAGTCGATGAGAAGATGGGTGGATGCAGAAACTGAAGTCGATGAGAAGATGGGTGGATGCAGAAACTGAAGTCGATGAGAAGATGGGTGGATGCAGAAACTGAAGTCGATGAGAAGATGGGTGGATGCAGAAACTGAAGTCGATGAGAAGATGGGTGGATGCAGAAACTGAAGTCGATGAGAAGATGGGTGGATGCAGAAACTGAAGTCGATGAGAAGATGGGTGGATGCAGAAACTGAAGTCGATGAGAAGATGGGTGGATGCAGAAACTGAAGTCGATGAGAAGATGGGTGGATGCATAAACTGAAGTCAATGAGAAGATGGGTGGATGCAGAAACTGAAGTCGATGAGAAGATGGGTGGATGCAGCAACCGAAGTCGATGAGAAGATGGGTGGATGCAGAAACTGAAGTCAATGAGAAGATGGGGAGATGCAGAAATTGAATTCGTGGAGAAGATGGTTGGATGCAGAAACTGAAGTTGATGAGAAGATGGGTGGATGCAGCAACTGAAGTTAATGAGAAGATGGGTGGATACAGTAACTGAAGTCGAAGAGAAGACGGGTGGATGCAGAAACTGAAATCGATGAGAAGATGAGTGGATATGGAAACTGAAGTCAATGAGAAGATGGGTGGATGCAGAAACTGAAGTCGATGAGAAGATGGGTGGATGCAGAAACTGAAGTCGATGAGAAGATGGGTGGATGCAGAAACTGAAGTCGATGAGAAGATGGGTGGATGCAGAAACTGAAGTCGATGAGAAGATGGGTGGATGCAGAAACTGAAGTCGATGAGAAGATGGGTGGATGCAGAAACTGAAGTCGATGAGAAGATGGGTGGATGCAGAAACTGAAGTCGATGAGAAGATGGGTGGATGCAGAAACTGAAGTCGATGAGAAGATGGGTGGATGCAGAAACTGAAGCCGAAGAGAAGATGGGTGGATGCAGAAACTGAAGTCGATGAGAAGATGGGTGGATGCATAAACTGAAGTCGATGAGAAGATGGGTGGATGCAGAAACTGAAGTCGATGAGAAGATGGGTGGATGCAGCAACTGAAGTCGATGAGAAGATGGGTGGATGCAGAAACTGAAGTCAATGAGAAGATGGGTAGATGCAGAAACTGAATTCGAGGAGAAGATGGGTGGATGCATAAACTGAAGTCGACGAGATGTTGGGTGGATGCAGCAACTGAAGTCAATGAGAAGATGGGTGGATGAAGAAACTGAAGTCGATTAGAAGATGGGTGGATGCAGAAACTGAAGTCGATGAGAAGATGGGTGGATGCGAAAACTGAAGTCGATGAGAAGATGGGTGGATACAGCAACTGAAGACGATGAGAAGATGTTTGGATGCAGAAACTGAAGTCGATGAGAAGATGGGTGGATGCAGCAACTGAAGTCAATGAGAAGATGGGAGGATGCAGAAACTGAAGTCGATGAGAAGATGGGTGGATGCAGAAACTGAAGGTCGATGAGAAGACGGGTGGATGCAGAAACTGAAGTCGATGAGAAGACGGGTGGATGCAGAAACTAAAGTCGATGGGAAGATGGGTGGATGCAGAAACTGAAGTCGATGAGAAGATGGGTGGATGCAGAAACTGAAGTCGATGAGAAGATGGGTGGATGCATAAACTGAAGTCGATGAGAAGATGGGTGGATGCGAAAACTGAAGTCGATGAGAAGATGGGTGGATGCAGAAACTGAAGTCGATGAGAAGATGGGTGGATGCAGAAACTGAAGTCGATGAGAAGATGGGTGGATGCAGAAACTGAAGTCGATGAGAAGATGGGTGGATGCAGAAACTGAAGTCGATGAGAAGATGGGTGGATGCAGAAACTGAAGTCGATGAGAAGATGGGTGGATGCAGAAACTGAAGTCGATGAGAAGATGGGTGGATGCAGAAACTGAAGTCGATGAGAAGATGGGTGGATGCAGAAACTGAAGTCGATGAGAAGATGGGTGGATGCAGAAACTGAAGTCGATGAGAAGATGGGTGGATGCAGAAACTGAAGTCGATGAGAAGATGGGTGGATGCAGAAACTGAAGTCGATGAGAAGATGGGTGGATGCAGAAACTGAAGTCGATGAGAAGATGGGTGGATGCAGAAACTGAAGTCGATGAGAAGATGGGTGGATGCAGAAACTGAAGTCGATGAGAAGATGGGTGGATGCATAAACTGAAGTCGATGAGAAGATGGGTGGATGCAGCAACTGAAGTCGATGAGAAGATCGGTGGATGCAGCAACTGAAGTCGATGAGAAGATGGGTGGATGCAGTATATGAAGTCGATGAGAAGATGGGTGGATGCAGCAACTGAAGTCGATGAGAAGATGGTTGGATGTAGAAACTGAAGTCAATGAGAAGATGGTTGGATGCAGAATCTGAAGTCGATGAGAAGATGGGTGGATGCAATTGAAGTCAATGAGAAGATGAGTGCATGTGGAAATTGAAGTCAATGAGAAGATGGGTGGATGCAGAAACTGAACTGAATGAGAAGATGGGTGCATGCAGAAACTGAAGTCGATCAGAAGATGGGCGAATGCAGAAACTGAAGTCGATGAGAAGATGGGTGGATGCATAAACTGAAGTCGATGAGAAGATGGGTGGATGCAGAAACTGAAGTCGATGAGAAGATGGGTGGATGCAGAAACTGAAGTCGATGAGAAGATGGGTGGATGCAGCAACTGAAGTCGATGAGAAGATGGGTGGATGCAGAAACTGAAGTCAATGAGAAGATGGGTGGATGCAGAAACTGAAGTCGATGAGAAGATGGGTGGATGCAGAAACTGAAGTCGATGAGAAGATGGGTGGATGCAGAAACTGAAGTCGATGAGAAGATGGGTGGATGCAGAAACTGAAGTCGATGAGAAGATGGGTGGATGCAGAAACTGAAGTCGATGAGAAGATGGGTGGATGCAGAAACTGAAGTCGATGAGAAGATGGGTGGATGCAGAAACTGAAGTCGATGAGAAGATGGGTGGATGCAGAAACTGAAGTCGATGAGAAGATGGGTGGATGCAGAAACTGAAGTCGATGAGAAGATGGGTGGATGCAGAAACTGAAGTCGATGAGAAGATGGGTGGATGCAGAAACTGAAGTCGATGAGAAGATGGGTGGATGCAGAAACTGAAGTCGATGAGAAGATGGGTGGATGCAGAAACTGAAGTCGATGAGAAGATGGGTGGATGCAGAAACTGAAGTCGATGAGAAGATGGGTGGATGCAGAAACTGAAGTCAATGAGAAGATGGGTGGATGCAGAAACTGAAGTCGATGAGAAGATGGGTGGATGCAGAAACTGAAGTCGATGAGAAGATGGGTGGATGCAGAAACTGAAGTCGATGAGAAGATGGGTGGATGCAGAAACTGAAGTCGATGAGAAGATGGGTGGATGCAGAAACTGAAGTCGATGAGAAGATGGGTGGATGCAGAAACTGAAGTCGATGAGAAGATGGGTGGATGCAGAAACTGAAGTCGATGAGAAGATGGGTGGATGCAGAAACTGAAGTCGATGAGAAGATGGGTGGATGCAGAAACTGAAGTCGATGAGAAGATGGGTGGATGCAGAAACTGAAGTCGATGAGAAGATGGGTGGATGCAGAAACTGAAGTCGATGAGAAGATGGGTGGATGCAGAAACTGAAGTCGATGAGAAGATGGGTGGATGCAGAAACTGAAGTCGATGAGAAGATGGGTGGATGCAGAAACTGAAGTCGATGAGAAGATGGGTGGATGCAGAAACTGAAGTCGATGAGAAGATCGGTGGATGCAGAAACTGAAGTCGATGAGAAGATGGGTGGATGCAGAAACTGAAGTCGATGAGAAGATGGGTGGATGCAGAAACTGAAGTCGATGAGAAGATGGGTGGATGCAGAAACTGAAGTCGATGAGCAGATGGGTGGATTCATAAACTGAAGTCGATGAGAAGATGGTTGGATGCATAAGCTGAAGTCGAAGAGAAGGTGGGTGGATGCAGCAACTGAAGTTGATGAGAAGATGGGTGGATGCAGAAACTGAAGTCGATGAGAAGATGGGTGGATGCAGAAACTGAAGTCGATGAGAAGATGGGTGGATGCAGAAACTGAAGTCGATGAGAAGATGGGTGGATGCAGAAACTGAAGTCGATGAGAAGATGGGTGGATTCATAAACTGAAGTCGATGAGAAGATGGTTGGATGCATAAACTGAAGTAGAAGAGAAGGTGGGTGGATGCAGAAACTGAAATTGATACGTAGATAGGTGGATGCAGAAACTGAAGTCAATGAGAAGATGGGTGGATGCAGAAACTGAAGTCGATGAGAAGATGGGTGGATGCAGAAACTGAAGTCGATGAGAAGATGGGTGGATGCAGAAACTGAAGTCGATGAGAAGATGGGTGGATGCAGAAACTGAAGTCGATGAGAAGATGGGTGGATGCAGAAACTGAAGTCGATGAGAAGATGGGTGGATGCAGAAACTGAAGTCGATGAGAAGATGGGTGGATGCAGCAACTGAAGTCGATGAGAAGATGGGTGGATGCAGAAACTGAAGTCGATGAGAAGATGGGTGGATGCAGAAACTGAAGTCGATGAGAAGATGGGTGGATGCAGAAACTGAAGTCGATGAGAAGATGGGTGGATGCAGAAACTGAAGTCGATGAGAAGATGGGTGGATGCAGAAACTGAAGTCGATGAGAAGATGGGTGGATGCAGAAAATGAAGTCATGAGAAGATGGGTGGATGCAGAAACTGAAGTCGATGAGAAGATGGGTGGATGCAGAAACTGAAGTCGATGAGAAGATGGGTGGATGCAGAAACTGAAGTCGATGAGAAGATGGGTGGATGCAGAAACTGAAGTCGATGAGAAGATGGGTGGATGCAGAAACTGAAGTCGATGAGAAGATGGGTGGATGCAGAAACTGAAGTCGATGAGAAGATGGGTGGATGCAGAAACTGAAGTCGATGAGAAGATGGGTGGATGCAGAAACTGAAGTCGATGAGAAGATGGGTGGATGCAGAAACTGAAGTCGATGAGAAGATGGGTGGATGCAGAAACTGAAGTCGATGAGAAGATGGGTGGATGCAGAAACTGAAGTCGATGAGAAGATGGGTGGATGCAGAAACTGAAGTGGATGAGAAAATGGGTGGATGCAGAAACAGAAGTCGATGAGAAGATGGGTGTATGCAGAAACGGAAGTCGATGAGAAGATGGGTGGATGCAGAAACTGAAGTCGATGAGAAGATGGGTGGATGCAGAAACTGAAGTCGATGAGAAGATGGGTGGATGCAGAAACTGAAGTCGATGAGAAGATGGGTGGATGCAGAAACTGAAGTCGATGAGAAGATGGGTGGATGCAGAAACTGAAGTCGATGAGAAGATGGGTGGATGCAGAAACTGAAGTCGATGAGAAGATGGGTGGATGCAGAAACTGAAGTCGATGAGAAGATGGGTGGATGCAGAAACTGAAGTCGATGAGAAGATGGGTGGATGCAGAAACTGAAGTCGATGAGAAGATGGGTGGATGCAGCAACTGAAGTCAATGAGAAGATGGGTGGATGCAGAAACTGAAGTCGATGAGAAGATGGGTGGATGCAGAAACTGAAGTCGATGAGAAGATGGGTGGATGCAGAAACTGAAGTCGATGAGAAGATGGGTGGATGCAGAAACTGAAGTCGATGAGAAGATGGGTGGATGCAGCAACTGAAGTCGATGAGAAGATGGGTGGATGCAGAAACTGAAGTCAATGAGAAGATGGGTATGTGCAGAAACTGAATTCGAGGAGAAGATGGGTGGATGCATAAACTGAAGTCGATGAGAAGATGGGTGGATGCAGAAACTGAAGTCGATGAGAAGATGGGTGGATGCAGAAACTGAAGTCGATGAGAAGATGGGTGGATGCAGAAACTGAAGTCGATGAGAAGATGGGTGGATGCAGAAACTGAAGTCGATGAGAAAATGGGTGGATGCAGGAACTGAAGTCGATGAGAAGATGGGTGGATGCAGAACCTGAAGTCGATGAGAAGATGGGTGGATGCATAAACTGAAGTCGATGAGAAGATGCGTGGATGCAGAAACTGAAGTCGATGAGAAGATGGGTGGATGCAGAAACTGAAGTCGATGAGAAGATGGGTGGATGCAGAAACTGAAGTCGATGAGAAGATGGGTGGATGCAGAAACTGAAGTCGATGAGAAGATGGGTGGATGCAGAAACTGAAGTCGATGAGAAGATGGGTGGATGCTTCAATTGAAGTCTATGAGAAGATGGATGGATGCAGAAACTGAAGTCGATGAGAAGATGGGTGGATGCAGAAACTGAAGTCGATGAGAAGATGGGTGGATGCAGAAACTGAAGTCGATGAGAAGATGGGTGGATGCAGAAACTGAAGTCGATGAGAAGATGGGTGGATGCAGAAACTGAAGTCGATGAGAAGATGGGTGGATGCAGAAACTGAAGTCGATGAGAAGATGGGTGGATGTATAAACTGAAGTCGATGAGAAGATGGGTGGATGCAGCAACTGAAGTTGATGAGAAGATGGGTGGATGCAGAAACTGAAGTCAATGAGAAGATGGGTAGATGCAGAAATGGAATTTGAGGAGAAGATGGGTGGATGCAGAAACTGAAGTCGATGAGAAGATGGGTGGATGCAGCGACTGAAGTCAATGAAAAGATGGGTGGATACAGTAACTGAAGTCGATGAGAAGATGGGTGGATGCAGAAACTGAAATCGATGAGAAGATGAGTGGATATGGAAACTGAAGTGAATGAGAAGATGGGTGGATGCAGAAACTGAAGTGAATGAGAAGATGGGTGGATGCAGAAACTGAAGTCGATGAGAAGATGGGTGGATGCAGAAACTGAAGTCAATGAGAAGATGGGTGGATGCAGAAACTGAAGTCGATGAGAAGATGGGTGGATGCAGCAACTGAAGTCGATGAGAAGATGGGTGGATGCAGAAACTGAAGTCGATGAGAAGATGGGTGGATGCAGAAACTGAAGTCGATGAGAAGATGGGTGGATGCAGAAACTGAAGTCGATGAGAAGATGGGTGGATGCAGAAACTGAAGTCGATGAGAAGATGGGTGGATGCAGAAACTGAAGTCGATGAGAAGATGGGTGGATGCAGAAACTGAAGTCGATGAGAAGATGGGTGGATGCAGAAACTGAAGTCGATGAGAAGATGGGTGGATGCAGAAACTGAAGTCGATGAGAAGATGGGTGGATGCAGAAACTGAAGTCGATGAGAAGATGGGTGGATGCAGAAACTGAAGTCGATGAGAAGATGGGTGGATGCAGAAACTGAAGTCGATGAGAAGAGGGTGGATGCAGAAACTGAAGTCGATGAGAAGATGGGTGGATGCAGAAACTGAAGTCGATGAGAAGATGGGTGGATGCAGAAACTGAAGTCGATGAGAAGATGGGTGGATGCAGAAACTGAAGTCGATGAGAAGATGGGTGGATGCAGAAACTGAAGTCGATGAGAAGATGGGTGGATGCAGAAACTGAAGTCGATGAGAAGATGGGTGGATGCAGAAACTGAAGTCGATGAGAAGATGGGTGGATGCAGAAACTGAAGTCGATGAGAAGATGGGTGGATGCAGAAACTGAAGTCGATGAGAAGATGGGTGGATGCAGAAACTGAAGTCGATGAGAAGATGGGTGGATGCAGAAACTGAAGTCGATGAGAAGATGGGTGGATGCAGAAACTGAAGTCGATGAGAAGATGGGTGGATGCAGAAACTGAAGTCGATGAGAAGATGGGTGGATGCAGAAACTGAAGTCGATGAGAAGATGGGTGGATGCAGAAACTGAAGTCGATGAGAAGATGGGTGGATGCAGAAACTGAAGTCGATGAGAAGATGGGTGGATGCAGAAACTGAAGTCGATGAGAAGATGGGTGGATGCAGCAACTGAAGTCGATGAGAAGATGGGTGGATGCAGAAACTGAAGTCGATGAGAAGATGGGTGGATGCAGAAACTGAAGTCGATGAGAAGATGGGTGGATGCAGAAACTGAAGTCGATGAGAAGATGGGTGGATGCAGAAACTGAAGTCGATGAGCAGATGGGTGGATTCATAAACTGAAGTCGATGAGAAGATGGTTGGATGCATAAACGGAAGTCGAAGAGAAGGTGGGTGGATGCAGCAACTGAAGTTGATGAGAAGATGGGTGGATGCAGAAACTGAAGTCAATGAGAAGATGGGTAGATGCAGAAATGGAAGTCGATGAGAAGATGGGTGGATGCAGAAACTGAAGTCGATGAGAAGATGGGTGGATGCAGAATACTGAAGTGAATGAGAAGATGGGTGGATGCAGAAACTGAAGTCGATGAGAAGATGGGTGGATGCATAAACTGAAGTCGATGAGAAGATGGGTGGATGCATAAACTGAAGTCGATGAGAAGATGGGTGGATGCAGCAACTGAAGTCGATGAGAAGATGGGTGGATGCAGAAACTGAAGTCGATGAGAAGATGGGTGGATGCAGAAACTGAAGTCGATGAGAAGATGGGTGGATGCAGCAACTGAAGTCGATGAGAAGATGGGTGGATGCAGAAACTGAAGTCGATGAGAAGATGGGTGGATGCAGAAACTGAAGTCGATGAGAAGATGGGTGGATGCAGAAATTGAAGTCCATGAGAAGATGGATGGATGCAGAAACTGAAGTCGATGAGAAGATGAGTGGATGCAGAAACTGAAGTCGATGAGAAGATGGGTGGATGCAGAAACTGAAGTCGATGAGAAGATGGGTGGATGCAGAAACTGAAGTCGATGAGAAGATGGGTGGATGCAGAAACTGAAGTCGATGAGAAGATGGGTGGATGCAGAAACTGAAGTCGATGAGAAGATGGGTGGATGCAGAAACTGAAGTCGATGAGAAGATGGGTGGATGCAGAAACTGAAGTCGATGAGAAGATGGGTGGATGCAGAAACTGAAGTCGATGAGAAGATGGGTGGATGCAGAAACTGAAGTCGATGAGAAGATGGGTGGATGCAGAAACTGAAGTCGATGAGAAGATGGGTGGATGCAGAAACTGAAGTCGATGAGAAGATGGGTGGATGCAGAAACTGAAGTCGATGAGAAGATGGGTGGATGCAGAAACTGAAGTCGATGAGAAGATGGGTGGATGCAGAAACTGAAGTCGATGAGAAGATGGGTGGATGCAGACGAACTGAAGTCGATGAGAAGATGGGTGGATGCAGAAACTGAAGTCGATGAGAAGATGGGTGGATGCAGAAACTGAAGTCGATGAGAAGATGGGTGGATGCAGAAACTGAAGTCGATGAGAAGATGGGTGGATGCAGAAGAACTGAAGTCGATGAGAAGATGGGTGGATGCAGAAACTGAAGTCGATGAGAAGATGGGTGGATGCAGAAACTGAAGTCGATGAGAAGATGGGTGGATGCAGAAACTGAAGTCGATGAGAAGATGGGTGGATGCAGAACTGAAGTCGATGAGAAGATGGGTGGATGCAGAAACTGAAGTCGATGAGAAGATGGGTGGATGCAGAAACTGAAGTCGATGAGAAGATGGGTGGATGCAGAAACTGAAGTCGATGAGAAGATGGGTGGATGCAGAAACTGAAGTCGATGAGAAGATGGGTGGATGCAGAAACTGAAGTCGATGAGAAGATGGGTGGATGCAGAAACTGAAGTCGATGAGAGATGGTGGATGCAAACTGAAGTCATGAGAAGATGGGTGGATGCAGAAACTGAAGTCGATGAGAAGATGGGTGGATGCAGAAACTGAAGTCGATGAGAAGATGGGTGGATGCAGAAACTGAAGTCGATGAGAAGATGGGTGGATGCAGAAACTGAAGTCGATGAGAAGATGTGATGCAGAACTGAAGTCGATGAGAAGATGGTGGATGCAGAAACTGAAGTCGATGAGAAGATGGGTGGATGCAGAAACTGAAGTCGATGAGAAGATGGGTGGATGCAGAAACTGAAGTCGATGAGAAGATGGGTGGATGCAGAAACTGAAGTCGATGAGAAGATGGGTGGATGCAGAAACTGAAGATCGATGAGAAGATGGTGGATGAAACTGAAGTCGATGAGAAGATGGGTGGATGCAGAAACTGAAGTCGATGAGAAGATGGGTGGATGCAGAAACTGAAGTCGATGAGAAGATGGGTGGATGCAGAAACTGAAGTCGATGAGAAGATGGGTGGATGCAGAAACTGAAGTCGATGAGAAGATGGGTGGATGCAGAAACTGAAGTCGATGAGAAGATGGGTGGATGCAGAAACTGAAGTCGATGAGAAGATGGGTGGATGCAGAAACTGAAGTCGATGAGAAGATGGGTGGATGCAGAAACTGAAGTCGATGAGAAGATGGGTGGATGCAGAAACTGAAGTCGATGAGAAGATGGGTGGATGCAGAAACTGAAGTCGATGAGAAGATGGGTGGATGCAGAAACTGAAGTCGATGAGAAGATGGGTGGATGCAGAAACTGAAGTCGATGAGAAGATGGGTGGATGCAGAAACTGAAGTCGATGAGAAGATGGGTGGATGCAGAAACTGAAGTCGATGAGAAGATGGGTGGATGCAGAAACTGAAGTCGATGAGAAGATGGGTGGATGCAGAAACTGAAGTCGATGAGAAGATGGGTGGATGCAGAAACTGAAGTCGATGAGAAGATGGGTGGATGCAGAAACTGAAGTCGATGAGAAGATGGGTGGATGCAGAAACTGAAGTCGATGAGAAGATGGGTGGATGCAGAAACTGAAGTCGATGAGAAGAGGGGTGGATGCAGCAACTGAAGTCGATGAGAAGATGGGTGGATGCAGAAACTGAAGTCGATGAGAAGATGGGTGGATGTAGAAACTGAAGTCCATGAGAAGATGGTTGGATGCAGAAACTGAAGTCCATGAGAAGATGGGTGGATGCAGAAACTGAAGTCGATGAGAAGATGGGTGGATGCAGAAACTGAAGTCGATGAGAAGATGGTTGGATGCAGAAACTGAAGTCGATGAGAAGATGGGTGGATGCAGAAACTGAAGTCGATGAGAAGATGGGTGGATGCATAAACTGAAGTCGATGAGAAGATGGGTGGATGCAGAAACTGAAGTCGATGAGAAGATGGGTGGATGCAGAAACTGAACTTGATGAGAAGATGGGTGGATGCAGAAACTGAAGTCGATGAGAAGATGGGTGGATGCAGAAACTGAAGTCGATGAGAAGATGGGTGGATGCAGAAACTGAAGTCGATGAGAAGATGGGTGGATGCAGAAACTGAAGTCGATGAGAAGATGGGTGGATGCAGCAACTGAAGTCGATGAGAAGATGGGTGGATGCAGAAACTGAAGTCGATGAGAAGATGGGTGGATGCAGAAACTGAAGTCGATGAGAAGATGGGTGGATGCAGAAACTGAAGTCGATGAGAAGATGGGTGGATGCAGAAACTGAAGTCGATGAGAAGATGGGTGGATGCAGAAACTGAAGTCGATGAGAAGATGGGTGGTTGCAGAAATTGAAGTCGATGAGAAGATGGGTGGATGCAGAAACTGAAGTCGATGAGAAGATGGGTGGATGCAGAAACTGAAGTCGATGAGAAGATGGGTGGATGCAGAAACTGAAGTCGATGAGAAGATGGGTGGATGCAGAAACTGAAGTCGATGAGAAGATGGGTGGATGCAGAAACTGAAGTCGATGAGAAGATGGGTGGATGCAGAAACTGAAGTCGATGAGAAGATGGGTGGATGCAGAAACTGAAGTCGATGAGAAGATGGGTGGATGCAGAAACTGAAGTCGATGAGAAGATGGGTGGATGCAGAAACTGAAGTCGATGAGAAGATGGGTGGATGCAGAAACTGAAGTCGATGAGAAGATGGGTGGATGCAGAAACTGAAGTCGATGAGAAGATGGGTGGATGCAGAAACTGAAGTCGATGAGAAGATGGGTGGATGCAGAAACTGAAGTCGATGAGAAGATGGGTGGATGCAGAAACTGAAGTCGATGAGAAGATGGGTGGATGCAGAAACTGAAGTCGATGAGAAGATGGGTGGATGCAGAAACTGAAGTCGATGAGAAGATGGGTGGATGCAGAAACTGAAGTCGATGAGAAGATGGGTGGATGCAGAAACTGAAGTCGATGAGAAGATGGGTGGATGCAGAAACTGAAGTCGATGAGAAGATGGGTGGATGCAGAAACTGAAGTCGATGAGAAGATGGGTGGATGCAGAAACTGAAGTCGATGAGAAGATGGGTGGATGCAGAAACTGAAGTCGATGAGAAGATGGGTGGATGCAGAAACTGAAGTCGATGAGAAGATGGGTGGATGCAGAAACTGAAGTCGATGAGAAGATGGGTGGATGCAGAAACTGAAGTCGATGAGAAGATGTGGATGAGACGAAGTCGAGAGAACTGAAGTCGATGAGAAGATGGGTGGATGCAGAAACTGAAGTCGATGAGAAGATGGGTGGATGCAGCAAACTGAAGTCGATGAGAAGATGGGTGGATGCAGAAACTGAAGTCGATGAGAAGATGGGTGGATGCAGAAACTGAAGTCGATGAGAAGATGGGTGGATGCAGAAACTGAAGTCGATGAGAAGATGGGTGGATGCAGAAACTGAAGTCGATGAGAAGATGGGTGGATGCAGAAACTGAAGTCGATGAGAAGATGGGTGGATGCAGAAACTGAAGTCGATGAGAAGATGGGTGGATGCAGAAACTGAAGTCATGAGAGATGGGGATGAGACAGATGGGTGGATGCAGAAACTGAAGTCGATGAGAAGATGGGTGGATGCAGAAACTGAAGTCGATGAGAAGATGGGTGGATGCAGAAACTGAAGTCGATGAGAAGATGGGTGGATGCAGAAACTGAAGTCGATGAGAAGATGGGTGGATGCAGAAACTGAAGTCGATGAGAAGATGGGTGGATGCAGAAACTGAAGTCGATGAGAAGATGGGTGGATGCAGAAGAATCTGAAGGATGAGAAGATGGGTGGATGCAGAAACTGAAGTCGATGAGAAGATGGGTGGATGCAGAAACTGAAGTCGATGAGAAGATGGGTGGATGCAGAACTGAAGTCGATGAGAAGATGGGTGGATGCAGAAACTGAAGTCGATGAGAAGATGGGTGGATGCAGAAACTGAAGTCGATGAGAAGATGGGTGGATGCAGAAACTGAAGTCGATGAGAAGATGGGTGGATGCAGAAACTGAAGTCGATGAGAAGATGGGTGGATGCAGAAACTGAAGTCGATGAGAAGATGGGTGGATGCAGAAACTGAAGTCGATGAGAAGATGGGTGGATGCAGAAACTGAAGTCGATGAGAAGATGGGTGGATGCAGAAACTGAAGTTGATGAGAAGATGGGTGGATGCAGAAACTGAAGTCAATGAGAAGATGGGTAGATGCAGAAACTGAATTCGAGGAGAAGATGGGTGGATGCAGAAACTGAAGTCGATGAGAAGATGGGTGGATGCAGAAACTGAAGTCGATGAGAAGATGGGTGGATGCAGAAACTGAAGTCGATGAGAAGATGGGTGGATGCAGAAACTGAAGTCGATGAGAAGAAGATGGGTGGATGCAGAATCTGAAGTCGATGAGAAGATGGGTGGATGCAGAAACTGAAGTCGATGAGAAGATGGGTGGATGCAGAAACTGAAGTCGATGAGAAGATGGGTGGATGCAGAAACTGAAGTCGATGAGAAGATGGGTGGATGCAGAAACTGAAGTCGATGAGAAGATGGGTGGATGCAGAACTGAAGTCGATGAGAAGATGGGTGGATGCAGAAACTGAAGTCGATGAGAAGATGGGTGGATGCAGAAACTGAAGTCGATGAGAAGATGGGTGGATGCAGAAACTGAAGTCGATGAGAAGATGGGTGGATGCAGAAACTGAAGTCGATGAGAAGATGGGTGGATGCAGAAACTGAAGTCGATGAGAAGATGGGTGGATGCAGAAACTGAAGTCGATGAGAAGATGGGTGGATGCAGAAACTGAAGTCGATGAGAAGATGGGTGGATGCAGAAACTGAAGTCGATGAGAAGATGGGTGGATGCAGAAACTGAAGTCGATGAGAAGATGGGTGGATGCAGAAACTGAAGTCGATGAGAAGATGGGTGGATGCAGAAACTGAAGTCGATGAGAAGATGGGTGGATGCAGAAACTGAAGTCGATGAGAAGATGGGTGGATGCAGAAACTGAAGTCGATGAGAAGATGGGTGGATGCAGAAACTGAAGTCGATGAGAAGATGGGTGGATGCAGAAACTGAAGTCGATGAGAAGATGGGTGGATGCAGAAACTGAAGTCGATGAGAAGATGGGTGGATGCAGAAACTGAAGTCGATGAGAAGATGGGTGGATGCAGAAACTGAAGTCGATGAGAAGATGGGTGGATGCAGAAACTGAAGTCGATGAGAAGATGGGTGGATGCAGAAACTGAAGTCGATGAGAAGATGGGTGGATGCAGAAACTGAAGTCGATGAGAAGATGGGTGGATGCAGAAACTGAAGTCGATGAGAAGATGGGTGGATGCAGAAACTGAAGTCGATGAGAAGATGGGTGGATGCAGAAACTGAAGTCGATGAGAAGATGGGTGGATGCAGAAACTGAAGTCGATGAGAAGATGGGTGGATGCAGAAACTGAAGTCGATGAGAAGATGGGTGGATGCAGATGATCGAGAAGAACTGAAGTCGATGAGAAGATGGGTGGATGCAGAAACTGAAGTCGATGAGAAGATGGGTGGATGCAGAAACTGAAGTCGATGAGAAGATGGGTGGATGCAGAAACTGAAGTCGATGAGAAGATGGGTGGATGCAGAAACTGAAGTCGATGAGAAGATGGGTGGATGCAGAAACTGAAGTCGATGAGAAGATGGGTGGATGCAGAAACTGAAGTCGATGAGAAGATGGGTGGATGCAGAAACTGAAGTCGATGAGAAGATGGGTGGATGTGCAGAAACTGAAGTCGATGAGAAGATGGGTGGATGCAGAAACTGAAGTCGATGAGAAGATGGGTGGATGCAGAAACTGAAGTCGATGAGAAGATGGGTGGATGCAGAAACTGAAGTCGATGAGAAGATGGGTGGATGCAGAAACTGAAGTCGATGAGAAGATGGGTGGATGCAGAAACTGAAGTCGATGAGAAGATGGGTGGATGCAGAAACTGAAGTCGATGAGAAGATGGGTGGATGCAGAAACTGAAGTCGATGAGAAGATGGGTGGATGCAGAAACTGAAGTCGATGAGAAGATGGGTGGATGCAGAAACTGAAGTCGATGAGAAGATGGGTGGATGCAGAAACTGAAGTCGATGAGAAGATGGGTGATGCATAAACTGAAGTCGATGAGAAGATGGGTGGATGCAGAAACTGAAGTCGATGAGAAGATGGGTGGATGCAGAAACTGAAGTCGATGAGAAGATGGGTGGATGCAGAAACTGAAGTCGATGAGAAGATGGGTGGATGCAGAAACTGAAGTCGATGAGAAGATGGGTGGATGCAGAAACTGAAGTCGATGAGAAGATGGGTGGATGCAGCAACTGAAGTCGATGAGAAGATGGTTGGATGCAGAAACTGAAGTCGATGAGAAGATGGGTGGATGCAGAAACTGAAGTCGATGAGAAGATGGGTGGATGCAGAAACTGAAGTCGATGAGAAGATGGGTGGATGCAGAAACTGAAGTCGATGAGAAGATGGGTGGATGCAGAAACTGAAGTCGATGAGAAGATGGGTGGATGCAGAAACTGAAGTCGATGAGAAGATGGGTGGATGCAGAAACTGAAGTCGATGAGAAGATGGGTGGATGCAGAAACTGAAGTCAATGAGAAGATGGGTAGATGCAGGAACTGAAGTCGATGAGAAGATGGGTGGATGCAGAAACTGAAGTCGATGAGAAGATGGGTGGATGCAGATACACTGAAGTCGATGAGAAGATGGGTGGATGCAGAAACTGAAGTCGATGAGAAGATGGGTGGATGCAGAAACTGAAGTCGATGAGAAGATGGGTGGATGCAGAAACTGAAGTCGATGAGAAGATGGGTGGATGCAGAAACTGAAGTCGATGAGAAGATGGGTGGATGCAGCAACTGAAGTCGATGAGAAGATGGGTGGATGCAGAAACTGAAGTCGATGAGAAGATGGGTGGATGCAGAAACTGAAGTCGATGAGAAGATGGGTGGATGCAGAAACTGAAGTCGATGAGAAGATGGGTGGATGCAGAAACTGAAGTCGATGAGAAGATGGGTGGATGCAGCAACTGAAGTCGATGAGAAGATGGGTGGATGCAGAAACTGAAGTCGATGAGAAGATGGGTGGATGCAGAAACTGAAGTCGATGAGAAGATGGGTGGATGCAGAAACTGAAGTCGATGAGAAGATGGGTGGATGCAGAAACTGAAGTCGATGAGAAGATGGGTGGATGCAGAAACTGAAGTCGATGAGAAGATGGGTGGATGCATAAACTGAAGTCGATGAGAAGATGGGTGGATGCAGCAACTGAAGTCGATGAGAAGATGGGTGGATGCAGAAACTGAAGTCGATGAGAAGATGGGTGGATGCAGAAACTGAAGTCGATGAGAAGATGGGTGGATGCAGAAACTGAAGTCGATGAGAAGATGGGTGGATGCAGAAACTGAAGTTGATGAGAAGATGGGTGGATGCAGAAACTGAAGTCAATGAGAAGATGGGTAGATGCAGAAACTGAATTCGAGGAGAAGATGGGTGGATGCAGAAACTGAAGTCGATGAGAAGATGGGTGGATGCAGAAAATGAAGTCGATGAGAAGATGGGTGGATGCAGCAACTGAAGTCGATGAGAAGATGGGTGGATGCAGAAACTGAAGTCGATGAGAAGATGGGTGGATGCAGAAACTGAAGTCAATGAGAAGATGGGTGGATGCAGAAACTGAAGTCGATGAGAAGATGGGTGGATGCAGAAACTGAAGTCGATGAGAAGATGGGTGGATGCAGAAACTGAAGTCGATGAGAAGATGGGTGGATGCAGAAACTGAAGTCGATGAGAAGATGGGTGGATGCAGAAACTGAAGTCGATGAGAAGATGGGTGGATGCAGCAACTGAAGTCGATGAGAAGATGGGTGGATGCAGAAACTGAAGTCGATGAGAAGATGGGTGGATGCAGAAACTGAAGTCGATGAGAAGATGGGTGGATGCAGAAACTGAAGTCGATGAGAAGATGGGTGGATGCAGAAACTGAAGTCGATGAGAAGATGGGTGGATGCAGAAACTGAAGTCGATGAGAAGATGGGTGGATGCAGAATACTGAAGTGAATGAGAAGATGGGTGGATGCAGAAACTGAAGTCGATGAGAAGATGGGTGGATGCATAAACTGAAGTCGATGAGAAGATGGGTGGATGCATAAACTGAAGTCGATGAGAAGATGGGTGGATGCAGAAACTGAAGTCGATGAGAAGATGGGTGGATGCAGAAACTGAAGTCGATGAGAAGATGGGTGGATGCAGAAACTGAAGTCGATGAGAAGATGGGTGGATGCAGCAACTGAAGTCGATGAGAAGATGGGTGGATGCAGAAACTGAAGTCAATGAGAAGATGGGTGGATGCAGAAACTGAAGTCGATGAGAAGATGGGTGGATGCAGAAACTGAAGTCGATGAGAAGATGGGTGGATGCAGAAACTGAAGTCGATGAGAAGATGGGTGGATGCAGAAACTGAAGTCGATGAGAAGATGGGTGGATGCAGAAACTGAAGTCGATGAGAAGATGGGTGGATGCAGAAACTGAAGTCGATGAGAAGATGGGTGGATGCAGCAACTGAAGTCGATGAGAAGATGGGTGGATGCAGAAACTGAAGTCGATGAGAAGATGGGTGGATGCAGAAACTGAAGTCGATGAGAAGATGGGTGGATGCAGAAACTGAAGTCGATGAGAAGATGGGTGGATGCAGAAACTGAAGTCGATGAGAAGATGGGTGGATGCAGAAACTGAAGTCGATGAGAAGATGGGTGGATGCAGCAACTGAAGTCGATGAGAAGATGGGTGGATGCAGAAACTGAAGTCGATGAGAAGATGGGTGGATGCAGAAACTGAAGTCGATGAGAAGATGGGTGGATGCAGAAACTGAAGTCGATGAGAAGATGGGTGGATGCAGAAACTGAAGTCGATGAGAAGATGGGTGGATGCAGAAACTGAAGTCGATGAGAAGATGGGTGGATGCAGAAACTGAAGTCGATGAGAAGATGGGTGGATGCAGAAACTGAAGTCGATGAGAAGATGGGTGGATGCAGAAACTGAAGTCGATGAGAAGATGGGTGGATGCAGCAACTGAAGTCGATGAGAAGATGGGTGGATGCAGAAACTGAAGTCGATGAGAAGATGGGTGGATGCAGAAACTGAAGTCGATGAGAAGATGGGTGGATGCAGAAACTGAAGTCGATGAGAAGATGGGTGGATGCAGAAACTGAAGTCGATGAGAAGATGGGTGGATGCAGAAACTGAAGTCGATGAGAAGATGGGTGGATGCAGAAACTGAAGTCGATGAGAAGATGGGTGGATGCAGAAACTGAAGTCGATGAGAAGATGGGTGGATGCAGAAACTGAAGTTGATGAGAAGATGGGTGGATGCAGAAACTGAAGTCGATGAGAAGATGGGTGGATGCAGAAACTGAAGTCGATGAGAAGATGGGTGGATGCAGAAACTGAAGTCAATGAGAAGATGGGTGGATGCAGAAACTGAAGTCGATGAGAAGATGGGTGGATGCAGAAACTGAAGTCGATGAGAAGATGGGTGGATGCAGAAACAGAAGTCGATGAGAAGATGGGTGGATGCAGAAACTGAAGTCGATGAGAAGATGGGTGGATGCAGAAACTGAAGTCGATGAGAAGATGGGTGGATGCAGAAACTGAAGTCAATGAGAAGATGGGTGGATGCAGAAACTGAAGTCAATGAGAAGATGGGTGGATGCAGAAACTGAAGACGATGAGAACATGGGTGGATGCAGAAACTGAAGTCGATGAGAAAATGGGTGGATGCAGCAACTGAAGTCGATGAGAAGATGGGTGGATGCAGAAACTGAAGTCGATGAGAAGATGGGTGGATGCAGAAACTGAAGTCGATGAGAAGATGGGTGGATGCAGAATCTGAAGCCGATGAGAAGCTGGGTGCATGCGGATAATGAATTCGATGAGAAGATGGGTGGATGCAGCAACTGAAGTCGATGAGAAGATGGGTGGATGCAGAAACTGAAGTCGATGAGAAGATGGGTGGATGCAACTACTGAAGTCAATGAGAAGATGGATGGATGCAGAAACTGAAGTCGATGAGAAGATGGGTGGATGCAGAAACTGAAGTCGATGAGAAGATGGGTGGATGCAGAAACTGAAGTCGATGAGAAGATGGGTGGATGCAGAAACTGAAGTCGATGAGAAGATGGGTGGATGCAGAAACTGAAGTCGATGAGAAGATGGGTGGATGCAGCAACTGAAGTCGATGAGAAGATGGGTGGATGCAGAAACTGAAGTCGATGAGAAGATGGGTGGATGCAGAAACTGAAGTCGATGAGAAGATGGGTGGATGCAGAAACTGAAGTCGATGAGAAGATGGGTGGATGCAGCAACTGAAGTCGATGAGAAGATGGGTGGATGCAGAAACTGAAGTCGATGAGAAGATGGGTGGATGCAGAAACTGAAGTCGATGAGAAGATGGGTGGATGCAGAAACTGAAGTCGATGAGAAGATGGGTGGATGCAGAAACTGAAGTCGATGAGTAGATGGGTGGATGCAGAAACTGAAGTTGATGAGAAGATGGGTGGATGCAGAAACTGAAGTCGATGAGAAGATGGGTGGATGCAGAAACTGAAGTCGATGAGAAGATGGGTGGATGCAGAAACTGAAGTCGATGAGAAGATGGGTGGATGCAGAAACTGAAGTCGATGAGAAGATGGGTGGATGCAGAAACTGAAGTCGATGAGAAGATGGGTGGATGCAGAAACTGAAGTCGATGAGAAGATGGGTGGATGCAGAAACTGAAGTCCATGAGAAGATGGGTGGATGCAGAAACTGAAGTCAATGAGAAGATGGGTGGATGCAGAATCTGAAGTCAATGAGAAGATGGGTGGATGCAGAGACTGAAGTCATTTAGAAGATGGGTGGATGCAGAAACTGAAGTTGATGAGAAGATGGGTGGATACAGAAACTGAAGTCGATGAGAAGATGGGTGCATGCAGAAACTGAAGTCGATGAGAAGATGGGTGCATGCAGGAACTGAAGTCGATGAGAAGATGGGTGGATGCAGCAACTGAAGTCAATGAGAAGATGGGTGGATGCAGAAACTGAAATCAATGAGAAGATGGTCCACCTCCCAACAGTGGTATACTTCTTATTCAGGGGACAAGCACAGGGATACTGTCCGCTGCTGCCTATTTACTGTTCCTATCTTGACAGACACCCAGCTACCTCTCTCCTAGAAGAGGTGACTACAACCTTATAGCTGTTATCTACAGCCTCCTCAGTCTTCCTTATGAGCCGCTGATCATCCATCTGCAGCTCCAGATCCCTAACACAGTCTGTCAGGAACTGTGGCTGGTTGGACTGGAGGTTTCTCAGACCTCCTGCGTCGAACATGAAGAACACACTACTGAAACTGGACCCATTGCCACTACTCCAAGTAGGCACTAATAGGCAAAGAAAGTTAGACACTTACCAGAAACTTAGCTTAGCTTGGCTCTTCCTGAGCACCTATATGACTGATGGCCTTTTGAAGCCAGTGGGGACCTCCATCTGCAGCAGTGAGAGACTGAAGATGTCCTTGAACACTCCAACCAGTTGATTCGCATAGGTTTTCAGTCCCCTAGCACGTACACCATGGGTCCTGATATTCTGCGAAGGTTTGCCCTCTCAAAATACGTTCTGACATTGGACTCTGCAACAGATATCACTGGGTCGCCAAATGCTGGAGGGATTTGCACATGTATAGTTTTATTCTCCCTTTCAAACTGTGCGTAATAGGCATTCAGCTCATCACAGAGTGAAGCTTCACAGCCATTTGTGTCATAAGCGGGGTGTCGGGAGCAGACCCAAATGCAAGACACAGACACTGAAATACAAGGAACACGACTAGGTTTGGCAAGAAAGCAAGGGAAGTGGGGAAGAAAGGTCGCTGGATATTGACGCAGGCCCTGGACAAGAGTAGGATGCAGGGCCTGGGCTAGGACATGGACAAGAAACACAGAATCCGGATAAGGAACTAGGAACAAGGAGCCTGGACTAGTGACATGGAACTCTGGAACCAGAACCTGGACAAGGACCCAGAACCTGGGTCTTGCTTGGGACTCAGAACCTGGGTCTTAACTCGGAACCGGAACCCAGGTCTAGGCTAGGACTTGGAACTAGGATCTTGGCAAGGACAGGACGTGGCTACAGAACAGGACTTGGAACTCCTGCACAAGATGAGACACATGGACAGGACGAGAACACAAAGCCTTGACTTGGACAGGACAAGGTTCTTAGATGTGGCTTGGACAGGACGAGGTTCTTGGACATGGCTTGGACAGGATGAGAGACTCCTGGACAGGACAAGAGACTCCTGGACAGGATGAGGGAACCCCAGCACAGGGCTGGGCGAGGCACATGGACAGGACGAGAACACGAAGCCTTGACTTGGTTGAGGGAGAACAGGAACGCAGAGCAGTGGTCAAGGGAGAACAGGAATGCAGAGCAGTGGTCGAGGGAGAACAGGAACATGGAACATAAAGTCAGGACCCCTCCTTGGGAACAGGACTTTGAACTGGGGCTCTACACAGAGTCAGGAGCGCTCCTAGGGAGCAGGACGTAGGGCCGGGACTCATACACAGAACACTGAGAGACAGATCTCCACTCAAGGTAGCGGCAAACGGCCGGACCTACCCAGCGGAGGTGAGGGCACAAAGAGATGGTTCCCAACACAATGTAGCTTCAAATGGCCGGACCTCTACCTAGCGAAGGCGTGGACACAGAGACAGTTCCCAACTCAAGGTAGTGGAAAATGGCCGGACCTACCTAGCAAAGGCGTGACATAGAGACAGTTCCTAACACAAGGTAGCGGCAAACGGCTGGACCTACCTAGCGAAGCCGTGGACACAGAGACAGTTCCCAACTGAAGGTAGCGGCAAACAGCCAGACCTACCTAGCAAAGGCGAGGACACAAAGAGACAGTTCCAAACAATGAAAGACAGTTCCTTATCTAGACACAGCAATGCCCCGAATTTGCCCTGGTGGTTGAACCTGATGGCGTTACAAGCGAGGACACAGGCGAGGCTTCAGGCAAAGGTAGCAGGCGAGGTTTCAGAAGGAAGTAGAAGGGGAGGGAACAGTCCAGCAACTGAAGCTGAACCCAGGAGCTGTTTATGTAGCCAGCCCAAAATCAGAATCATATGCCTCAATTAAGGCACACAACAGGACAACGGAAAACTGGAAAACCTGGTATACAGATCGATGGACCGGACCATGAACCAGAATGCGGACTTCACGGACCAGACCATGTCAATTTATGATACTAGATCTTGGTTTGTAGGAAGTAATGGCCTGTAAACCCTAACATAACTCAATTGCTTTTTCACTTGTAGGATATTATTATGGAGTTGTACCTAGTCCTATTGCAGAGTTCTGGATCACTGGGCCTAAATGCCACAGATCTAGCCCTCATCACTTTGAGAATTTCCTGGTTCACCCATGGCTTCTGGTTGGGGTATGTCCAGTATGTTCTCAGAGGCACACATTCATCCACACAGATTTTGATGAAGTCAGTGACAACTGTGGCATATTCATTCAGGTCTGAAGATGAATCCCTGAATATGGTCCAGTCTACCAATTCAAGCAGTCTTGTGAACAATCTTCCACCTCCACTGACCATACCTTTGTGGTCCTCATCACTGGCGCTGTGGTCCTCAGTCATTGCTTATATGCTGGGAGTAGAAGTACAGCTAGGTGGTCAGACTTGCCAAAGTGCAGGCATAGGATGGGGTAACAGTGGACAATGTGTTGGCTCCTCTAGTTCCACAGGCGACATGTTGGTGGTGGTTGGTCAGAGACTTACTCAAGCTGGCGTGAAGTTTCCTACAATGATCGGGAAGACATCAGGTTGCCATGGCTTGTGTCTGTTGATCACAGTGCTCATCTCCTCCAGTGCCAGCCTGATGTTGGCCAGAGGAGGAATGTACACTACAATCAGGATGAGGGAAAATTCCCTCAGCTGATAGAATGGATGACACTTGACCAGCAGATGTTCTGGTCACATTGGGTTATGAAAACAGGCATGAATTCTCTGGAATTTGGAAGACTGAGAGATGACAAGAATGGATGTAGAGTGAAGGAGGATGAGAAGTGTCCTGATAGAGGTGTATAAGATGATACAAGGCATTGATCGAGTGCACAGTCAGAGACTTTCTCCCAGGGCAGAATAGCTAATAGAAGGGACCATCACTTTAAGGTGATTGGAGGAAAGCATGGAAGGAGGGGATGTCAGAGGTAGCTTTTCTACAGAGAGTAATGAGTGTGTGGAATGCCCTGCGAGTGGTAGTAGTAGAGGCAGGCACATTAGGGAGAATTAGGAAACTTTTAGATATGCACTTGGATGATATAAAAATGGAGGGCTACATAACAGGGATGGGCTGCCAGTGGTGTGGTGGCATCAGCACTGGACTTTGCAGCAGATGGTCCTGAGTTCGAATCCAGCCGGGTCCCAACCTGGGCAGCAACGGTATCTGTGTGGAAGAAAGGCCTGGCAATCTACTTCTGTATCTTGCCACAAAAACCCTATGGACATCTACACCATCTATTGGGTCGTCATGAGTCAATGGAGACTCAGCGGCACTCAACAACAACTACATAAGAGAGAAGTGTTAGATTGATCTTAGAGCATGTTAAGAGGTCAGCTGAACATTGTGGGCCAAAAGGACTGTACTGTGCTGTAATGTTCTTCATATTACCTCTTGAAAGAACCTAGAACTAAGGAATTGACCATTGCAGACATTTTTTTTTTCATTCAGAGCATCATAGAAGTAGTCTGGGTATTTTAAAGGCAAGGGAGTGAAACATTATCAAGTGTAGACAGGAATGCAGGGTTAAAGTTACACTGAGATCAGCTACAATTTTATTGAATGGCAGAGCAGATTAAAGGGAGACACAGATACCGAGGATGCAAGAATTGGGACAACACACTGTGAGGGAATCCAGGAATGCCCCTGTTAACTGTTTGAAGAGAGACAGAGAGAGACATTTATCATTGATGGTTTGTTTGGAAAGGAGAGAGAGAGACAAAGATTGACGGTTGGACTGATGCGGGAGTTAACTTTGGAGTGTTACTTTGGAGATAAAAACTGAGCAGCTCGAAGGTTGCTATGGTGACCAACAAGACATTATCGATGTTACTTCCAAGGATCTGTTGCCTGCTTGCATTCCTTTACAGACAAAGGAAGGAGGGACTCTTTAAATGACAGGTGATGCTCAGCCTGGTGAGATAAATAGGAGGTCAGATGGTACAGACCTCAGACACATGATTGGGACACTGAATGAGTATTGTTGTGCCCACAGAGAAAGTGGGTTTTTGGAGGATCGATCAGGCGGATTGATCCAAGTGCTCTGCCAGTGAAAGTTCAAAGGCAAGACTGGTGGGGAGTTGTCCATATGTCCGACCCTGGCCTGGGTAGACAGCTCAACCACACCAAAGTACGGTCCCCTTTGTTGTTAAAGTCACGGTCGGTAACTTGTGAAGGATTTCGGAGGACGACGAGGAAATCGACGGCAACATCTCACCTGAAGACTCAACTCTCTCTCTCTCACTCTCTCTCTCTCTCTCTCTCTCTCTCTCTCTCTCTCTCTGTCTCTCTCTCTCTCCATCACTATTCAACTGAATTCCATGAACTGAACTGAACTGAACTTTACTCAACATCGTAAGACTGTATCTTTTTACCTCTAGACTTAAAGAAGCTTGGTTTTCATATATATTTCTCCACACTTACTGATTTACTTACTTATATATATAATTCTTGCTAACCTGTTGGATTTATCTTCACTTAGTTTACTGTATTGCGTAGTTATTAATAAATATTATTAGTTGTTAGCAATACTAGACTCCAAAGTGGTTTCTATTTCTGCTGGTTTCTTTATTCCCGTCACGGGGTACGTGACAACACAAGATGCTGGAGGAACTCAGCTGATCAGGCAGCATCTATGGTGGGAAGTGGACAGTCGACATTTTGCCTTGAGACTCTTCATTTAGACTGAAAGCTACTATAGGCAGATGGAGGAGGAAAGAGTGGGAATAGTGCCAGAAGCTGCGGGGTGATATGTGGGAATGACAAAGGGCTGAAGATGATGCAATCTGATAGGAGAAAAAGATGGGGCAAGGCGTGAGCTAAGACAGGTGAGGAGGGCAGATGGGAATGGAGGGGACGGCTCCCAGAGAAAAGAGCACACTCAGTGGGCAATTTATTAAGCTCAGCTCATCACTAATCCACTTTGGTGGTAAGAACAGGAAGGCAGATTATTATCTAAATGAAGTCAAGTTAGGAAAAAGAGAAGTACAACGAGATCTAGGTGTTCTTGTACATCAGTCACTGAAAGCAAGCATGCAAGTACAGCAGGCAGTGAAGAAAGCTAATGGCATGCTGGCCTTCATAACAAGGAGAATTGAGTATAAGAGCAAAGAGGTCCTTCTGCAGCTGTACAGGGCCCTGGTGAGACCACACCTGGAGTACTGTGTGCAGTTTTGGTCTCCAAATTTGAGGAAGGACATTCTTGCTATTGAGGGAGTGCAGCATGGGTTCACAAGGTTAATTCCCGGGATGGTGGGACTGTCATATGTCGAAAGATTGGAGTGACTGTGCTTGTATACTCTAGAATTTAGAGGGCTGAGAGGGGATCTTATTGAAACATATAAGATTATTAAGGGATTGGACACGCTGGAGGCAGGAAGCATGTTCCCACTGATGGGTGAGTCCAGAACCAAAGGCCACGGTTTAAGAATAAGGGGTAGGCCATTTAGAATGGAGTTGAGGAAAAACTTTTTCACCCAGAGAGTGGTGGATATATGGAATGCTCTGCCCCAGAAGGCTGTGGAGGCCAAGTCTCTGGATACTTTCAAGAAAGAGATGGATAGAGCTCTTAAAGATAGTGGAATCAAAGGTTATGGGGTTAAGGCAGGAACTGGATACTGATTGTGGATGATCAGCCATGATCACAGTGAATGGCGGTGCTGGCTCGAAGGGCCGAATGGCCTACTCCTGCACCTATTGTCTGTTGTCTATTAATACAAATATCTAATCAGCCAGTCATGTGGTAGCAACTAAATGCAAATATGGTCAAGAGGCTTAGTTGTTGTTTCTTAGATTTACTGAGAATGCCTGCAAGCAAACAGATCTTGATGTTCTATATTGTAACAGATATAGACTTTGGTAATAAATATACTTTACTTTGAACTTTGAATGATTGTTGGTGCTGGACAGGGTGGTTTGATCATTTCATGAAACTGCTGATCTCACGCACACCAGTCTCTAGAGTTTACAGAAAAACAACAACAAAAACCATCTTTCGTGTGTTCTGTGGGTGAAAACATCTTGTTAGTGAGAGATGTCAGAGATTGATGACCAGACTGGTTCAAGCAGACAGGAAGGTGACAGTAACTCTAACAACAGTGCGTTACAACAGTGGTGTGCGGAAGAGCATCTCTGAACGCACAACACCTCGAACCCTGAAGTGGATGGGAACAGCAGCAGATCACAAACACAACCTCAGTGGTCACTTTATTTGGAACAGGAGGTCCCTACTAGAGAGGCCAGTGAGCATGTGGTGATGAGCAGATGGAGTAGATGGAGGGGAAAGTGTAGGAAAAACTAAGTATGTAGGTCAGGAAGAGACAAGAAGAATGGAGGGGGAAGCAGAGGTTGGAGAATTCATTATTCAGACTTTGAGGACTGGGGTGACCTACCCCAGCTCCTAATTCATGTGTTTCTACTGACTACTCCAAGGACACCATGTTTGAAATTTTGCTTCTGTACTTCCCAAGATGTAGTGCAAATGTTCTGCTTTCAAAAGTTTTGAAGCTTCCACCCACCTAAAATAACATCATACTAGGATTAAAATGTAACAGGCAGAATTTCTTTCCAAGTTCCAGATGCATCTGTTTCCAGTACAGTTTTTCCTTCACACATTTGTCACATGATCGACAACAATGAATATATCAATCGAGTCAGGTTTTATAAACAAATAAACATTTATTCAACTCTGCTCAGTATAAAAAAAACAAAAGAAAATCTTAACTGGAAGTAAACTGCTATGCGGCCATTTAACAAACTGCCACCAGTACTAGTTCTTAAAGCGGTAAATGCAAAAACAGTTCTTAAAGTGGTAAATTCAAAAACAGTTCTGAAAATGGTAAATTCGAAAGTCCAAGAGATTTATACAGTCAATTAGGAAAGACTTTCCTGAAGTAAGGAATTCCTCGAAGACACGACGTCACTGTCAATCTAAGACGGAACCTGCCTTGTCCATAGGATTCACGGTGACGGAAATAAAATGGTTTAAAGGCACTGACCTTTCCCTCTGGATACTAGATACTGCACAGCCTTTTCTGCTACTTCTGGTGGAGGCTATCTCATACAGATCAATCTTTCTTGAACGAATTCAATAATGGTCGATCCTTTCAACCATCGAACGACTCCTTCAGGTTCCCGTCTTCACTCTTCAATAGTACTGAAAAGGTACATCAACAAATCTGGCAGCTATTGGTTAAACTGCTGGCCCAATACTTTTGTACCTTACAATAGAATGTAAAACTCCGTTTTAAAATCAAAACTGCATCATAAGGCAAATACGCAGCAAAGTGGAGTATCTGGCTAACGTTCTAACTGGAAAACCAACTGCATCACCAGGGGTCTACACTTATATACCTGGTGAGAACAGGTCATCACGTGTCCTCACATTGGCGGGAAAATTACATCAGGTGACCTCCAAAAGACCATTACATCATCCTCATAAGACAGTCACAAGATATCCATGTGGTAGAAACACATTACAGAATATAAATAGTCTGTGAGCCAGGACCCCAAATTTGGGCCACCGGTACCATCTGGGGGGAGTAATTCTTATAGTAACTTTTGGCAAGGTATACACCCCTAGTGCAAGAAAATATGTGAAGGCATTGTAGCAGTGGTAGCTTTCTGTGAGGAGGACTGGGAGTTGCACCTCCATGCTATAAGAACCATGATCCCATGGCGCTTTGCCTATGATAAGATGAATTACGCCAGTTTCCTGTCCCCTTACTTTGCTCAGATGGTGAACCTCCCAGAGAAGAATCCTTTTGTGTATGAGGCCTTCAAGACTGGCCAATTCTCAGTGCAGTTGTCAAGTAACAACCCCTTTGGGCAGATCCCTGTGGACCAGGCTATTGAAGCCACAGTGAACAAAGACACACAGACTCCTGGAGGCACATCACGGTTCAGCCTGAATGCTGGAGCTATCAAGTGTTACTACATAACAGCTGAGCATGGCAGTGCATTCCTGGGACAGTTAAGGGACATGGTGCAAGGCAACAAACCAGAGCTTTGTTATGTGGAGCTACAGTGGCCAGGAATCCAGAAAGATGAGGAAGCAGTTTCAGCAGTGGTTAGCCTCATACATGAATGGGTCAACCCATTTGCAAAGAAGTGAAACCTTATTAGCATCTCAACAGCAAAGGCAGCCCCCAAGGACATTGCCTCTGACCTGATGAAGGCATATGAGATTGGTGAGCAATGCTATGCAACTTCAAGGATGAGAGACTAGAGGAAGACCCACCAGCAAAGAAATTCCATGCCCCAATGAAAACCAACAAGCTGAAAACATTCAGTGATATGTGTAAGAAGAGAGAAGTGAATTCAAATGGGAGGGCGATCATCTTCAAAGCAGTCAGGTCTTTGTTTGGATGCATCATAGTGATGGCACAAGGGCGCAGTCTACGTATGGAGGATATCCTTTCTCATCCCCTTGGACCATTGCCCTGGGCCCTGTCCACACCAGAAGGATCGCTGAGAAAAACAAATAAAGCTACTTTAGCCACAACCTTGCAGAAAAATGTAGCAGTAGAAGAGCAACTCCCAGGAAACTCTGCTACAGTGGTTGATGTAATGAACTTGGTCCAAAGAGTGAAAGGTGATCAAGTTACTTTCGGAGATGTTGCCACAACAATTCTGGGTATGGCTCTGAGGGAAGGCAGTCAGAGTAGCAGAATAGATGTTGTGTTCGACACATACAAGGAGAACTCTATCGAGAATAGTGAAAGATCTCTACGGGGTGAAGAGACTGGTTATGAGTTGCAAAGTATCACAGGCACACAGATGGTGAGGCAGTGGAGGAGCTTCCTGACCGAAGTCAGTACAAAAGTAGTCTCATTAGCTTCATAGTCCATGAATGGAGGAAGGTGGAGTACAGAGCAAAGCTATAGGAAAAGATTCTGCATGCAACTGTGAATGACAAATGCTACAGAATCACATCTCAAGACAGTGAGGAGGTGTCAGCTCTTCGGTGTCAACAAGAAGAAGCAGATGGCCGCCTACTTCTCCATGCTACCCATGCCACAAGAGAGGGATAGCAATCTGTAGTGATCTGCTCAGAAGACACAGATGTCTTTATCATGTCTTTAGCATTTTGTGACAAGATTGAGACCCCATTGTTCCAGAAGTGTGGCACTAGAACCACACTTGTAGACATCAGGAAGGTTGCTGCCACTGTTGGCTTAGAGGTTTGTAGGGCTCTCATTGGGTTGCACACATATACAGGATGTGACACTGTAAGCGCTTTTGCAGGCAAAGGGAAGAAAAGTGCCCTAAAACTTCTGACCAGCAACAGTGAATCTCAGGACACATTCTTAGAGTTGGGTTAGGAGCAAGCCAACATGCACGGCGAGCCAGCTACCAGGCTGGTATATGGAGAAGATGTTTGGAGAAGGACCCACAAGTGCCAAGCCCTGTTGGCAGAGGATGAAAGATGGAGAGAGAACAGGAAACTGAACAGTTGGTGGCGCACTGGATGGAAGGCCAGCCAGCACCCAATGCCGTCCTGGATCTACTGGCCTGCAACGGTCCAAAAAATGTTCACTCCAGAGATATATGTGTGTTGAAAACGGACTCAGGTGTACTGACATGTGTAGATTGTCAGACTATGAGAACCAGGCATCCACCTCAGAGACTGTGGAATGTTCAGATGAAGATGTGGAAGGTATGAGACGTGAATTAGCTAAGATAGACTGGCAAATGACACTTAAAGGATTGACGGTGGATATGCAATGGCAAGCATTTAAAGGTTGCATGGATGAACTACAACAATTGTTCATCCCAGTTTGGCAAAAGAATAAATCAAGGAAGGTAGTGCACCCGTGGCTGACAAGAGAAATTAGGGATAGTATCAATTCCAAAGAAGAAGCATACAAATTAGCCAGAGAAAGTGGCTCACCTGAGGACTGGGAGAAATTCAGAGTTCAGCAGAGGAGGACAAAGGGCTTAATTAGGAAGGGAAAAAGATTATGGGAGAAAACTGGCAGGGAACATAAAAACGGACTGTAAAAGCTTTTATAGATATGTAAAAAGGAAAAGACTGGTAAAGACAAATGTAGGTCCCCTGCAGACAGAAACAGGTGAATTGATTATGGGGAGCAAGGACATGGCAGACCAATTGAATAATTACTTTGGTTCTGTCTTCACTAAGGAGGACATAAATAATCTTCCAGAAATAGTAGGGGACAGAGGGTCCAGTGAGATGGAGGAACTGAGCGAAATACATGTTAGTAGGGAAGTGGTGTTAGGTAAATTGAAGGGATTGAAGGCAGATAATTCCCCAGGGCCAGATGGTCTGCATCCTAGAGTGCTTAAGGAAGTAGCCCAAGAAATAGTGGATGCATTAGTGATAATTTTTCAAAACTCGTTAGATTCTGGACTAGTTCTTGAGGATTGGAGGGTGGCTAATGTAACTCCACTTTTTAAAAAAGGAGGGAGAGAGAAACCGGGGAATTATAGACCGGTTAGCCTAACGTCGGTGGTGGGGAAACTGCTGGAGTCAGTTATCAAGGATGTGATAACAGCACATTTGGAAAGCGGTGAAATCATCGGACAAAGCTGGCATGGATTTGTGAAAGGAAAATCATGTCTGACGAATCTCATAGAATTTTTTGAGGATGTAACTAGTAGGGTGGATAGGGGAGAACCAGTGGATGTGGTATATTTGGATTTTCAAAAGGCTTTTGACAAGGTCCCACACAGGAGATTAGTGTGCAAACTTAAAGCACACGGTATTGGGGGTAAGGTATTGGTGTGGGTGGAGAATTGGTTAGCAGACAGGAAGCAAAGAGTGGGAATAAACGGGACCTTTTCAGAATGGCAGGCGGTGACTAGTGGGGTACCGCAAGGCTCAGTGCTGGGACCTCAGTTGTTTACAATATATATTAATGACTTGGATGAGGGAGTTAAATGCAGCATCTCCAAGTTTGTGGATGACACGAAGCTGGGTGGCAGTGTTAGCTGTGAGGAGAATGCTAAGAGGATGCAGAGTGACTTTGATAGGTTGGGTGAGTGGGCAAATTCATGGCAGATGCAATTTAATGTGGATAAATGTGAAATTATCCACTTTGGTGGCAAAAATAGGAAAACAGATTATTATCTGAATGGTGGCCGATTAGGAAAAGGGGAGGTGCAACGAGACCTGGGTGTCATTATACACCAGTCATTGAAAGTGGGCATGCAGGTACAGTAGGCGGTGAAAAAGGCGAATGGTATGCTGACATTTATAGCGAGAGGATTCGAGTACAGGAGCAGGGAGGTACTACTGCAGTTGTACAAGGCCTTGGTGAGACCACACCTGGAGTATTGTGTGCAGTTGTGGTCCCCTAATCTGAGGAAAGACATCCTTGCCATAGAGGGAGTACAAAGAAGGTTCACCAGATTGATTCCTGGGATGGCAGGACTTTCATATGAAGAAAGACTGGATGAACTGGGCTTGTACTCGTTGGAATTTAGAAGATTGAGGGGGGATCTGATTGAAACGTATAAGATCCTAAAGGAGATTGGACAGGCTAGATGCAGGAAGATTGTTACCGATGTTGGGGAAGTCCAGAATGAGGGGCCACAGTTTGAGGATAGAGGGGAAGCCTTTTAGGACCGAGATGAGGAAAAACTTCTTCACACAGAGAGTGGTGAATCTGTGGAATTGTCTGCCACAGGTAACAGTTGAGGCCAGTTCATTGGCTATATTTAAGAGGGAGTTAGATATGGCCCTTGTGGCTACGGGGGCCAGGGGGTATGGAGGGAAGGCTGGGGTGGGGTTCTGAGTTGGAGGATCAGCCATGATCATAATAAATTGCGGTGCAGGCTTGAAGGGCCGAATGGCCTACTCCTGCACCTATTTTCTATGTTTCTAAATGGTATTAATAGGTTATGAAAGTATG
The DNA here is from genome assembly GCF_963921235.1 of Mobula hypostoma. Taxonomy (NCBI): domain Eukaryota; kingdom Metazoa; phylum Chordata; class Chondrichthyes; order Myliobatiformes; family Myliobatidae; genus Mobula; species Mobula hypostoma. Next base: position 90,462,135 of record NC_086105.1, on the reverse strand, counting down.
GAAAGCAAAGTATGGAAAGCAGTCTTTGATTAAATATATTCATTTTACAACCAAAAGGGGCCTAGGTTATGGCCATGTGGAACCCCACGTTTGAATTATTGTACTGTAATTCTATATGCTATGACAAAAGCTTAAGATTGTTTTGATTTGATACAACAATATGGAAAATATCATGACATTGATAAAATTCCAGAAATCTCTCCAAATGAATTTTTTTTTAACCTTTTGGGGGGTGGGGTAACATTTTCTGCTGTACTGATGTAAATATGGAATATATACAAAAAGTGATTACTTATCTGAAGTAATAAAGCTACCACTGGTGCAATGCTATCACATATTTTCTACTCTAGAGATACATACCTTGCAAAAATCACTATTAGCATTATTCCCCTCAGATGGTACTGACCAACCCTGCTGGGTCATGGACTGAAAACATAACGGTACAGTGGAGGAACAGGTCTTTCAGCCTACATAATCAGAATGAGCTCCATTATCACCAGCATGTGATATGAAATTTGTTAATTTAGCAGCAGCAGTTCAATGCAGTATGAGTGTAAGGGGGTTTTGTCTTTTATGCTACTGCGTAGGGTAATTAAAATGTCTTCTTTGTTACGTTATACTTGGGAATGCTTCTTTGTTATGTTAAACGCTGAGAAAGTTCTTGCACTAGCAGCTTGTTTTGGGTTAGATGTGTGATAAGAATATGTTACGAACCAATTGGGATAGTTGGGGCAGGGGTTTTGGGGCAGAAGGTGGGAGAGAGAGAGACAGAGGATGGACCAGGTGCTGTGATATCCGCTAACAGGGTCGGACCCCGAGCGGGGCGTTCAGCGAGGAGAGGAGATGGAGACGGACTCGTGTGGAGCATCTGATCGACCACCGTTGTTGGTCCCAGGCGGCAGGTCGAGGTGGTCTGAGGGGTCGTAGGGTGAAGAAGAGTCCTGAGCTCCAACTGTTTGTGCACGAAGAGATTGAACTTTGATAAGTGTGGCGCCTTTTATTTTCCTTTTATATTTTATTCTCCATTAATTATATAGTTCCAGTAATATCTATAAACTGTAAATCATTTAATCATATCTGGTGTATTGTCTGTTATTTGGGCAGGGTGAGGTACATCACACAGCATCCACACAAACTAATTACCCAGTTTGGCGGGGCCAAGGGCTGTTTCCCGAGACGACTGCGAGCCGAGCGACCCTGAGGCTGGCCAGGGGGGCTACATTGTGGGGGCTCGTCCGGGATACCCAGCGTGTCGAGTTGCTTCTGAGAACGTGTGTAGCAGCCTTGACCCAGTACCAAATTTCAATGAGACCCAGCAGTGGTATGGCCTGGGGAAAGTAGCTGAGGGTAAGACCCACTTAGTAGACACTCCGAACTACCACGAGGAGGGAGGGGAGTTGACAGCTAAAGACACCTCAGTGAGAGAGAGGTCGCGACAACTGGACCCTGGCAGCGTGGAAGATGAAGGCAGCGTGTGTGCGGATTATGCAATGTGGTTTAATGTGCAGGATCTAAGGAGTGCAGCTGTTGAGCCGAAGATGGCTGTTATTAGTTCCCTAGGATTCTTCCAATCGGAAAAGATGCCCAAGGGCATATCCGGAGCCCCTGCATCCTTCCCGCGGGGCATGAGGAAGACCATGGGGGAAGTGAAGGTGTGTGGAGTTTGGTGTATGTGGATGACCACCTAGAGCTTGGATTCACCTGGGCGGACTATGAGGCGAGACGAGTGGCTGAGCCCAGGCGACAGAAGCAAAGTGTCAAATGTGGAGGAGTTTTTGGCTGGAGGAGTTCAGTGCAATGTGAGAAAAATGACCCGACATACCAGTTGAACTTCCTGGTGTTGGAACAGATGGTGGTGGACCTGGGGATGAAAACCCAGGTCGTCAATCTGAATGAGACACAGGGGGGAGAGGGGATTTGCACCGCTGAACTGAGTGCTCAGAAATGCCGGCCGGAGACGGAGTGCCGCACTTGTGGGACGACCATTGCAGACTTGGAATTCACACTCGTCAACGTGAAGAAGGAGCAACGGAATTCCGAGCCGACACTGTGGTCATGTACTGATGAATTAATCCAGCGAGAAGAAACAATGACCCACCTGCGAAGGGATCAGCAGAAACTCAAGACGTTGATTCAGAAAAGATTGGAAGACTTACAAGTTGGGGAAGATCAAGGAAGTGTTCTGACTAAGGCCAACAGAAAGCCGAGAGCCCAGGGAGGGGAATTTGACTACACTCCCGAGGAGGTGAAGAAATGGAGGACAAATCTCAGAAAATGGACACGGACGCTTGAAAGGAACCTGAAGATGACTATCGACAGTTTAAATGAAGTGGAAAAACTGAAAGTTGACCTGCAAGACGTCATCAGGAAGAAAAAACTGAAGGCTGAACATCCTTTAACTGCTGCTTTTCAGGTCAGGGTGGGAGAAGCTGGTGGGGTAACTGCATCCCAGATTGAGATGGCCAAGAACCCTGAGTCAGAGCTGCAGAGGCTGTGGCGAGAGTTGAAGGAGTTCCCGCAGAAGCTGATGTCTTGACTGCAGGAGGCTGAAGGGGTAGCCCCGACTAAATGTTTCAGTTTGGAGAAACCTAAACAGCAGCTACCGATCAAGGGAATACGGATTCGAAGGATGATGTGCTGGGGATGTGGTACATGCTGCCTTTCGCTAATTTCCCCGTGATTGAGGAAGAGACCTTTGGCCCTTCTCCCACTGAGTCAGGTGTAGTGGGGAGGGCTAGCTGTGGGCACTCTGAGTTGCGGCAGAACCAGGAAGGAAAAGAAGCGGGGCCCCGGACACGGGACAGGAGGCTTCAAGTTGTAATGATGGCCTGAGTGAGAGAGGAGTTGGCAGGTAGGCCCAAGGTATCCCGAGTAGTGTCTGAGCCTTTAGAGTTTAGGTGAGGGATTACGGAGGTCTCGGAGGATTAGGAAACTCCCAGATAGGTTGGCTTATGTAGCGCCCATGGGACGGGTGTAAGGTCCACTCTTTGGGGAGCACTGTCACTATATGTATCTGTGTATGTGTGTGTTGTGTGTCTGCAGGACTGGTTGGCGAGTTATTTAGAAGTCATGAGGACATGACTTTGGCGGGGAGAGAGTGTAAGGGGGTTTTGTCTTTTATGTTACTGCGTAGGCTAATTAAAATGGCTTCTTTGTTATGTTAAACACTGAGAAAGTTTTTGCGCTAGCAGTTTGTTTTGGGTTAGAGTGTGATAAGAATATTTTATGAACCAATTGGGATAGTTGTTATGTTTTTGGTGTATTTGAAGATACTGTATGCGCGGGGTTTTGGGGCAGAAGGCGGGAGAAAGAGACAGAGGATGGACCAGGTGCTGTGATGTTCACTAAGGTATCTGAGTAGCCAGGGCATCAAAGGTTATGGTGAGAAGGCGGGGCAGTGGGACTAAATAGGATAAAATGGATCAGCTCATGATAAAATGGCGGAGCAGACTCGATGGGCCGAATGGCCTACTTCTGCTCCTTTGTCTTATGGTCTTATGGTCTTATGGGGTCGGACCCCGAGCAGGGCGTTCGGCGAGGAGAGGAGATGGAGATGGACTCGTGTGGAGCATCTGGTTGACCACTGTTGTTGGTCCCAGGCAGCCGGTCGAGGTGGTCCGAGGGGTCGCAGGGTGAAGAAGAAGGGTCCTGAGCTCCAAATGTTTGTGCACGAAGAGATTGAACTTTGATAAGTGTGGCGCCTTTTATTTTCCTTTTATATTTTATTCTCCATTAATTATATAGTTCCAGTAATATCTTTAAACTGTAAATCATTTAATCATATCTGATGTATTGTCTGTTATTTGGGTGGGGTGGGGTACATCACACAGCATCCACACAAACTAATTACCTAGTTTGGCGGGGCCGAGGGCTGTTTCCCTAGACGACAGCGAGCCGAGCGACCCTGAGGCTGGCCAGGGGGGCTACATAATCTTGCAGAGAGAGAGAGAGAGAAAAAATAATAAATAAAATAAAACATAATAATTAGTAAACAAGTAAATCAATTACATATATTGAATAGCTTTTAAAATGTGCAAAAACAGAAATACTGTATATTAAACAAGTGAGGTTGTGTCCAATGTTGTGCCGAACCAATTAAATCAGTAATCAAATTGCCAACCAAACCAGTCTCCTCTGCCTACACAATATCCATATCCTTCCATTGTTCTCACATTCACGTGCCTATCTAAACTTCTCTTAAAAATGTCTAATGTTTCTGCCTCTACGCCACCTCAGGCAGTGCATTCCAGGCATCCACCACTCTCTGTGTAAAACAAACTTGCCCCTCATGACTCCTTTGAAATTACCCGCTCTCACCTTAAATCCAATATTAGACATTTCAATCCTGGAAACCTCTTGTCTACTCCTATCTATGCCTCTCATAAACTTGTATCCGATCTCCTCTCAACCTCTACTGCTTCAGAGGAGACAAACCAAGTTTAAGTTTATCCAGCCTCTCATTATTGGACTTGCTCTCTAATCCAGGCAACATTCTTGTAAACTTCTTCAGCACTCTCTCCCAAACCTCAACATTCTTCCTACAGTGGGGCGACCAGAAATGTATGCAATACTCCAGATGTGGTTTAACTAGAGTTTTATAAAGCTGCAACATAACTTCCTGACCTTTGAACTCAATGCTTCAGCTGATAAAGGCAACCGTGCCATATACCTTAATCATCCTATCGGCCTGTGTAGCCACTTTCACTGAACTTAGACCCAAGACCTTTCTGCTCATCAACACTGTTAAGGATCTTGCCCCTTTACATTTGACCTACCACTATACAGCACTTCATATCTGTTATTTCTCTGCCCATATCAGCAACTAATCTATATCTCATTGTTCTTTTCCAGAATCTACATTATCATCAACACACCAATCTTCATATTATCTGCAAACTTACTAATCCACCCATCTACATTTCCATCCAGGTTATTTACATACATCACAACCAGCAGAGGACCCAGTACAGATCCTTGCAGAGCACTGCTAATCACAGACCTCCAGCTCCAGTAAGTCCCTTCATCCACTACCCTCTGTCTTCTATAGGCAAGCCAGGTCTGAATCCAAACAGCCAATTCACCATGGATCCCATGCATCTTAATCTTCTGGATGAGCCTTCTTTGAGGGATATAGTCAACCACCTTACTAAAATCCATGTAGACAACATTCACAGGTCTACCTTCATCAGTCACTTTGTAACCTTGTCAAAAAACTTATTCAAGTTTGTAAGACATGACTTGCCACGCACAAAGCCATGCTGGCTTTCCCTAATTAGGTCATGGTTCTGCAGGTATTCATAAATACTATCACTATGAATTTTCTCCAGTAACCTCCCTACCACTGGCGTGAGACTCATAAGTCGCTGGATTCCAGGATTATCCCTGGTTCCCTTCTTGAATAATGGAACAACATTAGCTACTTGCCAGTCCTCTAGATCCTTACCTGTGGCTAGAGAAGACATGAAGATATTGGTCAAGGCCCCAGTAATCTCTTCTCTTGCCTCTGTCAATAACCTGGGATATATTCCATCAGGATCTGGGAACTTATCCACCTTAATGATCTTTAAAATTTGTTTGATGTAGAGAGAGAGAGAGAGAAGCAATATCTTGTAGGTTGGGAGTGTTACGTACCCCGTAACTGGGTTGCCAAACCAGCAGAAATGGACCACTAGTTGGAGTCTGGATTACTGGAAGCTAATAAAAGTTTTATTAAAGAAACAATAACACAGTACTCTAATCGTACGGATATAAATGCAACAGGTTAGCAATGATAAAACACACATGTACACAGAACTAGGGTAATAGGAATCAACCAAGCTTTATCACAGTCTAGGGGTAAAATAATCAGTCTCAAGTGATGCAGAGTTCAGTTCAGCTTAGTACAGTTCGCAGTAATCGCTGTTGTGCCATTGGAAGAGAGAGAGAGAGAGAGAGAGAGAATGCAAATTTTGATTCAAGCAGACCTTTGATGTTCTTCGCAGTTGGCTTTCGGGCGGACCCTTTTTTATGTCTTCTGTGGTCACCGACTGTGACCCCTCTGTTCCGGATACGACCATTCTTCTGCGGTGAACCCGGCACCCAGGCAAGGGCGGACACACACACCAGGTTCCCACCGATTGTACCCTTTTCACCCTGTGCGTCTATGGTCGGTTCCCGCGACCAGACCTCCAAACTTCCACCAACTTGTGGGGGCACACTGCTCTTCCAGGGTCTCGTTATCTCGTGATCTTGTGGTGTCTGTTGTGCATTAGCGAACCTGTTCTTTTTATCCCCCTGCTGGGGTATTTCCTGTCCATCAAACTTCAAACAGTTCAGGTTCAAAGCAACCGGTTTGTCAATACTCTGAATTGTGTCTCTTTTCGTTATCTCTCTCCTCTCTCATTAACATTTTGAACGTTTCTCCATTTGTCTCCCTTATCTCTCTCATCAGCATCAATCTTCTGATAACTTGGTTTTTCGTCACACCCCTATCCTTCAAAGGATTTTTACCGGGGTAAAAATTATGAGCATGAATACATGATTAGATACAGACCAATATACAGGGTCATCAGCTATAAGGTTAATACAGAGAACTTTAAGTTTTCAACACCTTGACAGACAGTCAGCAATCACATTTTCCGTTCCTTTTATATGTTTTATTTTAATATCAAGTTCCTCTAAGACCAGGCTCCAACTTAGTAACCTTTTGTTTTTTATCCTTCATAGTGGCCGAAAACACTAATGGGTTGTGATCAGTGTAAATTATCAGTGGTTTCCGTGCCGGACAAATATAACAAAGGTCGTCCCACACAAACTTTGCGTTCTTTTGCAAGAGCTTAGTAAGAGGGAGGGTAATATCCGCAAAGTTTTTGCAAAACTTCCGATAGTACCCAACCATCCCCAAGAACCATCTCAGGGCTCTCTTGTCTGTCGGGGTGGGGACTTCAGAGATAGCCCGCACCTTAGCCTGCATCGGAGCCAGCTGCACCTATCCTACCACAAATCCTAGATAAGTGATCTTCGCGTAGCCGAATTCACTTTTTGTGAGGTTCACTGTCAGGCTGGCTTCAAACAGCTGTTTAAACACTACAACCATGTGCTCCAATCTTCTGATAACTTGGTTTTTCATCACAGGAGCCATTTGAAAACTGCAAGGCTCATTGCTGTGAATTTTACTTGGGCCAATAAAAAGAAGGATGGTGTAAGCAGAGTGGCCATTGTTGGAGTGGGCCAGTGTTACGGTGGCTCAGCTTTGGCTCAACAGGCCTGGGCGAGACTAGGTTTGGGCAAGCACAGGCAGAGGTACTAAGTAAATTTCTAGTAAGCTTTTTCTTCTTTTTCTTTGTCTAATAATACATATAGTAGATAGTAGTTTGAGAATGGATCCAGAGTTAGTGGGATATTTTTGGTGTGAGAGATGGGAACTCCGGGAGACCTCCAGTCTGCGTGATAGCTATAACTGCACAAAGTGCATTGAGCTGCAGCTCCTTGGAGACCATGTTAAGGAACTGGAGCTGGAGCTCAATGACCTTCAGGTCATACGGGAGAATGAGCAGGTGATAGATAGGAACTACAGGGAGGTAGTTGCAGGAGACAGGTACTTGGGGGACTGTCAGGAGAGGGAAAGGGAATAGGCAGCCAGTGTAGGGTATCGCTGTGGCTGTTCCCCTCAACTTTGGACACTGTTGGGCAGATGACATCAGAGGATCAGAGGTGGGGAGGGTAGGCAACTTGAAATTCCTTGCTGTTATTATTTTGGAGGACCTGTCCTGGGCCCAGCACATGTGCAATTTCCAAGAAAGCATGCCAGCACCTCTACTTAGAAGTTGGTGAAGATTTAGCCTGGCATCTAAAACTTTGACAAATTTCTGTAGATGTGTGTTGGAGAGTATATAGACTGGCTGCATCACAGCCTGGTATGGAAACACCAATGCCCTTAAACAGAAAATTCTTCAAAAGGTAGTAGATATGGCCCAGTCAATCAAGGTAAAATCCTCCTCACCTTAGAGCACATCTACACAGAGCACTGGTGCAGGGAAGCAACATCCTTCATCAGGGATCCCCAGGTCATGCTCTTTTCTCATGACTGCCATCAGGGAGAAGTTACAGGAGCCTCAGAAAAATGACACCACCAGGTTCAGGAACAGTTATTATCTCTCGACTATCAGGCTCTTGAACCAAAGGGAATAACTTCACTCATTTTCACTTGCCCCAACATTGAAATGATCCCACAGCCTATGGACTCACTTTGAGGGGCTCTTCACCTCATGTTCTTGATATTTATTGCTTACTTATTTTTTATTATTTCTTTTTACTTCATTTGTATTAACACAGTTTGTTGTCTTTTGCACGCTGGTTGAACGCCCAAGTTGGTGCAGTGTTTCATTGATTCTGTTATGGTTATTACTGTACTCTATTATGTATTATTGAGCACACCCACAAGAAAAATAATCTCAGGATTGTTTATGTTGACATATATGTTCTTTGATAATAAATTTACTTTGAACTTTGATAGAGAATTCCATAGTTAGAGGAGCAGCTAGGGGATTCTGTGGATGTGAAATAGATACCTGGATGGTATTTTATCTCCCAGGTGCCAGAGTCAGGGATGTCTTCGAGTAGGTCCACAGCAGCCAAAAGATGTAGTACCAGTGACATAGGTAGGAAATGGGAGGAGGTCCTGAAGGGAGAAAATAGGGAGTAAGATAGAAAGCTGAAAAGCAGGACCTCTAGTGTAGTAGTCTCTGGATTGCTGTCTGTGCCATGCACCAGTGAGGGTGAGATTTGGCAGTTGAATGTGCGGCTGAGGCAATGGTGCAGGAGGCAGAGTTTCAGAACTCTAGATCATAGAGATCTTTCCTGGGGAAGATATGTTTGCTACTGTTGTTCAGGAGGTTTAAACTAATGTGGCAGGGAGATGGGAACAAGTGCAGAGAGACAGAGGGGTGTAAAATGAGGGTAGAAGCAAAAAGTAGTAAGGTGAAAAGTAAAAGTGGCAGGCCAGCAAATCCAGGGCAAAAATCAAAAAGGTCCACTTTTCAACATAATTGTATAAGGGCTAAGAGTGTTGTAAAAGCAAGCCTGAAGGCTTTGTGTGTCAATGCAAGGAGCATTCGTAACAAGGTGGATGTGCAGATATTTATTAATGAATATGATATAGTTGGGATCACAGAGACATGGCTCCAGGGTGACCAAGGATGGGAGATCAACATTCAGGGATATTCAATATTCAGGAGGGATAGACATGAAAGAAAAGGAGGTGGGGTAGCATTGCTGGTTAGAGAGGAGATTAACGCAACAGAAAGGAAGGACATTAGCCTGGAGGATGTGGAATTGATATGGGTAGAGCTGCATAACACTAAGGGGCAGAAAACGCTGGTGGGAGTTGTGTACAGGCCACCTAACAATAGTAGTGAGGTTGGGGATGGCATTAAACAGGAAATTAGAAATGCGTGCAATAAAGGAACAGCAGTTATAATGGGTGACTTCAATCTACATATAGGCTGGGTGAACCAAATTGGTAAGGGTGCTGAGGAAGAGGATTTCTTGGAATGTATGTGGGATGGTTTTCTGAACCAACATGTCGAGGAACCAATTAGAGAGCAGGCCATTCTAGACTGGGTATTGAGCAATGAGGAAGGGTTAGTTAGCAATCTAGTTGTGCGAGGCCCCCTGGGTAAGAGTGACCATAATATGGTTGAATTCTTCATTAAGATGGAGAGTGACATAGTTAATTCAGAAACAAAGGTTCTGAACTTAAAGAAGGGTAACTCTGAAGGTATGAGACGTGAATTAGCTAAGATAGACTGGCAAATGATACTTAAAGGGTTGACGGTGGATATGCAATGGCAAGCATTTAAAGATCACACCGATGAACTACAACAATTGTTCATACAAGTTTGGCAAAAGAATAAACCAGGGAAGGTAGTGCACCCGTGGCTGACGAGGGAAATTAGGGATAGTATCAATTCCAAAGAAAGACATACAAATTATCCAGAAAAAGCGGCACACCTGAGGACTGGGAGAAATTCAGAGTCCAGCAGAGGAGGGCAAAGGGCTTAATTAGGAAAGGGAAAAAAGATTATGAAAGAAAACTGGCAGGGAATATAAGAACTGACTGTAAAAGCTTTTATAGATATGTGAAAAAAAAAAGATTGGTTAAGACAAATGTAGGTCCCTTACAGTCAGAAACAGGAAAATTGATCATGGGGAACAAGGACATGGCAGACCAATTGAATAACTACTTTGGTTCTGTCTTCACTAAGGAGGACATAAATAAACTTCTGGAAATAGTAAGGGACCGAGGGTCTAGTGAGACCTCCCACATTCTAAAGAAGTACCAGAAGCTAGCAAATAATATCAAAGAGGATACTTAAAGCTTTTTCAAGTATATAAAGAGTAAAAGACAGGTGAGAGTAGATATAGGACCAATAGAAAATGATGCTGGAGAAATTGTAATGGGAGATAAGGAGATGGTGGAGGAACTGAATGAGTATTTTGCATCAGTCTTCACTGAGGAAGACATCAGCAGTATACCGGACACTCAAGGGTGTCAGGGAAGAGAAATGTGTGCAGTCACAATTACGACAGAGGAAGTACTCAGGAAGCTGAATAGTTTAAGGGTAGATAAATCTCCCGGACCAGATGGAATGCACCCTCGTGTTCTGAGGGAAGTAGCTGTGGAGATTGTGAATGCATTAGCAATGATCTTTCAAAAGTTGATAGATTCTGGCGTGGTTCTGGAGGACTGGAAGATTGCAAATGTCACTCTGCTATTTAAGAAGGGAGCAAGGAAGCAAAAAGGAAATTATAGACCTGTTAGCTTGACATCGGTGGTTGGGAAGTTGTTGGAGTCGATTGTCAAGGATGAGGTTACAGAGTACCTGGAGGCATATGACGAGATAGGCAGAACTCAGCATGGTTTCCTTAAAGGAAAATCCTGCCTGACAAACCTATTACAATTTTTTGAGGAAATTACGAATAGGCTAGACAAAGGAGATGCAGTGGATGTTGTATATTTGGATTTTCAGAAGGCCTTTGACAAGGTGCCACACATGAGGCTACTTAACAAGATAGGAGCCCATGGAATTACAGGAAAGTTACATACATGGATAGAACGTTGGCTGATTGGCAGGAAACAGAGAGTGGGAATAAAGAGATCCTATTCTGGTTGGCTGCCGGTTACCAGTGGTGTTCCACAGGGGTCCGTGTTGGGGCCGCTTCTTTTTACGTTGTACATCAACGATTTGGATTATGGAATAGATGGCTTTCTGGCTAAGTTTGCTGATGATACAAAGATAGTTGAAGGGGCCGGTAGTGCTGAGTAAACAGAGAGTCTGCAGAGAGACTTGGATAGATTGGAAGAATGGGCAAAGAAGTGGCAAATGAAATACAATATTGGAAAGTGTATGGTTATGCACTTTGGCAGAAGAAATAAATGGGCAGAAGGGATGTGATGTTGAGGCTCTACAAGAACTCATGGAGCACTGTGTGCAGTTTTGGGCTCCTTATTTAAGAAAGGATATGCTGATGTTGGAGAGGGTTCAGAGAAGATTCACTAGAATGATTCCAGGAATGAGAGGGCTAACATATGAGGAACATTTGTCCGCTCTTGGACTGTATTCCTTGTGTTACATAAACGGCAACAATGAATATCAATCGAGACAGGTTATATAAAAACAACCAAACATTTATTAAACACGGATAAACGATAAGGGAAAAAAAAACAAACGAAAACTTCAACCAGAACTTAACAGATATGCAGCCGTTCTCCAACTCACCACTCGGCTCCGGTTCTTAAAGTGTTAAATGCGAAAACAGTTCTTAAAGCGATACAGTCCGATATAGTTCTTAAAGCGATAACTTCGAAATCCAACAGATTTACACATTCAATTGCAAAAGACTTCTCTGGAGAAGGATTTCTTCACAGACGCAACTTTCCTGCTGGTTCTGTCCACAGGATTCATGATGCCGGAAATAAACAGTTTAAATCAACTGACTTTAAATTTCTTTAGAGAGAGAGAGAGCACCTTTTGCATGAACTCCTTGCTCTTTTTGGCAAGAGTTATCTCGATGCAGGTTGTACTCCTCCAACGAAGACTCAATAAGGTCGATCCTTTATTAAACTGCCAAACAATGCCGACTCCTCTCGATCCTTCGATCCTGTAACTTTGATAAATTCTTCACTCTCCCTTCTAATGTTGGAATTGAGTAAATCAGCACATCTAGCAAAAATTTCCAGTCCAAATAATAATGCTATCTTGCAACAGAACGCACACTCCGTTTTAAAAATGAAACTGCGTCATAAAAACAAACACTCAACAGAAACGGAGATACAGCACGTTCTACCTGGAAATCTACAAACTCAAAACCCACTGCGTCACCTGGATCGACCTTTATATAGTCATGGATCACGTCATCACATGACCTCACATCGACGGGAAAATCACATCAGGTGACCTCCAAAAGACTATTACATCATTCTCACAAAAAAAAACACATCTCCTTGAGCATTTAACACCTCCCTCCAAAAAAAATTTTGGTCTCTTGAAGAACAAAATTTTATCAATTTATACAAAAAAAATACAAAGGTATAAAATTTACAAAATACACAATATATACAATCTTATCTTTCAGCCCTTTACAAACTAATGTACAGTAGGAGTGTTACAAATGTTAAAATATCACCCCAAAAAAACAAATTTTCATTGTACATTTAACATCTAGACAATCAGCGATCACATTGTCTTTACCCTTAATATGAGTGATCAAAATATTGTACTCCTGTAACATTAAATTGTGTTATTAAATTGGAGTCTAATTTCCTTAACCCTTTTCCTTAATGGTTACAGTGGCATGACCAAATTCACTGTTAGCTAAGTTAATAGTTAAGTTAGCCTTTGAAAGTCTCTCAAATAATTTCTCCACCGCCGTAATATGTGCTTTCCACGTATTATTTCCTGTAACCAAATCATCAATATAGGCATCTGTATCTTTTAATCCCTGGATCACGCCATTAATCATCCTCTGAAAAGTATCTGGTGCATTCTTCATTCCAAATGGAAGAACATTATATTCATATAACCCAGATGGGGTTACGAATGCTGAAATCTCTCTACCTCTATCCGTCAATGGGACACACCAATAACCTTTTAACAAATCAATTTTTGTAAGGAATTTGGCCTGTCCAACTTTATCCACACAATCATCTATCCTAGGGATTGGATATGCATCAGTTTTTGTCACAGCATTCACCTTTCTGTAATCCGTACAAAACCTCAGGCACCATAACCCACGGTGAACTCCAATTCGAATTAGGATGTCTAATAATATCTATGTAGCCCCCCTGGCCACCCTCAGGGTTGCTCGGTTCGCTGTCGTCTGGGAAACAACCCTTGGCCCCGCCAAACTGGGTAATTAGTTTGTGTGGATGCTGTGTGATGTACCTCACCCCGCCCAAATGACAGACAATACACCAGATAAGATTAAATGATTTACAGTTTATAGATATTACTGGAACTATATAATTAATAGAGAACAAAATATAAAAGGAAAATAAAAGGCGCCACACTTATCAAAGTTCAATCTCTTCATGCACAAAACAGTTGGAGCTCAAGAACCTTCTTCTTCACCCTGCGACCCCTCAGACCACCTCGACCGGCCGCCTGGGACCAACAAAGGTGGCCGACCAGACGTTCCACACGAGTCCGTCTCCGTCTCCTCGCCGAACGCCCTCCTCAGGGTCTGATCCCGTTAGCGGACATCACAGCACCTGGTCCATCCTCAGATTTGCTCTCTCGCCTTCTGCCCCAAAACCCCGCACATACAGTATCTTCAAATACACCAGAAACATAACTATCCCAATTGGTTCATTCGTCCTCATATCAATAGATAATACAAAACAAACCGCTAGCGGGAAGGACTTTCTCAGCGTTTAACATAACAAAGAAGCATTCCTAAGTATAACATAACAAAGAAGCCATTTTAATTAGCCTCCTCAGTAACATAAAAGACGAAACCCCCTTATATCTAACATATACTTAATTTCTTGTTCAGCCAGTTCACATTTTTCCCTGTTCATTCGATACGGATGTTGTTTTATGGGTTTTGCATCTCCCACATCTACATCATGCGTAGCTACGGTGGTTGTTCTAGGGACATCTGGAAATAAATCTCTATATTAAAAAATTAACTGTTTTATCTGCTCTTCCTGCTCTGGCTGTAAATGAGTTAATTTTTCATCAATATTTTCCAGAATTTTTGAATTTGGTAACCTGGCTGAAATAATATTGGGTTTAAAATAAGTTTCAGATGAATCCTCTATTAAGTTCTCATCAAGATCAGACTCATTATTGATCACAACAGTCATAATAGCAACTTCTCTCTCATAATACAGTTTTATCATATTTATATGACACAGCTGTGTTGTCTTTCTCTGATCTGGGATTTTTACCACATAATCCACATCATCTACCTTGGATTTAGTTTCATAAGGACCATGGAATTTTGCTTGTAATGGGTTCGTTTGCACTGGGAAAAGAACCAACCCCTTATCTCCAGGCTTAAATGACCTCATCTTAGCTTCCTTATCATACCACGTCTTCATCTTCTCTTGAGCTATCTTTAAACTTTCCTTGGCCAAGCTACAAGCTCTGTACAATCTGTCTTTAAATTTACAAAACATAATCTAGCAAATTAGTGTGTACTTCTTTATTAACCCTTCAACAAGGCCAAAGGTCCTGGAAATCTATGCCCAAACACAAGTTCAAAAAGACTAAAACCTAATGATTTCTGTACTGCTTCCCTTACTGCAAAAAGTATACCTTCATCCCAGTCCTTTTCATTTTCCACACAATATGTCCTAATCATAGTTTTTAGTGTAGAATGAAATCTCTCCAAGGCTCCTTGTGATTCTGGATGGTAGGCTGAGGAAATAATTTGCTTTGCTCCCAGTTTATAAACTATCTGCTGAAACAACCCAGACATAAAATTACTACCTTGATCTGATTGTATTTCCTTAGGCAACCCAAAATAAGTAATGAATTTTATAAGAGCCTTTGTCACAGTTTTGGCTGTTATATTCCTAAGAGATACTGCCTCTGGAAACCTAGACACTGTGCACATAATAGTTAATAAATATTGATGTCCAGTTTTAGTTTTTGGCAAAGGACCAACACAGTCTACAATGATTTTTGAGAACGGCTCGTCGAATACAGGGATTGGTTGCAATGGGGCCACTGGAGTAACCTGATTAGGTTTACCAACAATTTGACACGTATAACACATTCTACAAAATATCGCCACATCTTGTCTTAAACTAGGCCAATAAAAATGTTTAGAAACTTTGTTCATCCCATTGCTTTGCTTTGCTTTTAGTTAGTTGCACGGTGGGGTTTTTTTTTCTTTTTTTTTCCATTGATATATATAAAATTTAGTATACTATTATGTTATTTTGGTTTCTTATGTTTAAATTACATTGTTTGTAGTATTTTTTTTGGTATTGATACCTTTTGGAATTTTATTATACTTTAACATTGTATTAATGTTTATATGGCTTACCTTTTTTGTATACTTATTCAATAAAAAGATTTAAAAAGAAAGAAAGAAAAGAAACTTTGTTCATAGTTTTCTTTACCCCTAAATGACCACCCAAAGGAATACTATGAGCCATAGTCAAATAACCCTCCTGACGAAGGGTCTCGGCCTGAAACGTCGACTGTACTCTTCCTAGAGATGCTGCCTGGCCTGCTGCGTTCACCAGCAACTTTGATGTGTGTAGGCATAGTCAAAATCTCATTTCGGTAAATTTTAGGAACAACTACCTGATGATTAACTTCCCATTCCTCACTAGCAGGAATTGTAGGCGATCTCCACTTTCTCATTAGAGCAGAGATGCGAAGAAATTTTTTTAGCCAGAGGGTAGTGAATCTACGGAATTTGTTGCCACGGGCGGAAGTGGAGGCCAAGTCATTGGGTGTATTTAAGGCAGAGATTGATAGGTATCTGAGTAGCCAGGGCATCAAAGGTTATGGTGAGAAGGCGGGGGAGTGGGACTAAATGCGAAAATGGATCAGCTCATGATAAAATGGCAGAGCAAACTCGATGGGCCGAATGGCTGACTTCTGCTCCTTTGTCTTATGGTCTTATGGTCTTAACCTAGAATATAAGAGTAAGGATGCATTACTGAGGCTTTATAAGGCATTTGTCAGACCACATGGACATTCTGAGCAGTTTTTGGCCCCTTATCTAAGTAAAGGTGTGCTGGCATTGGAGAGGTTCATTGGAATGATTCCACAATGAAAGGGTTAACACATGAAAAAGCATGTACTTGCTAGAATTCAGAAAAATGGTTTGGGGTGGGGGAATCTCACTGAAATCTATTGAAAAGTTTGGATTGAGTGGATGTGGGGAGAATGTTTCCATCATATGTTGGATGTGGACTTGCCAAAAAACACTGTCACCAATTAACTCTCCCTAGTTCCTGCTTAATTCCCTCATAACTTGTCCTGCTCTAATTAAAACTCACCCACAAGGTTCATACATATCCTTATCTATAACCATCTTAAAATGCAAGGAGTTGTAGTTACTCGTCTCTAACTGCTCACTCTCTGAAAGTCAGTCATTTGGCCAGGCTTGTTATCAAACACCAGGTCCAGTACAGTCACTCCTCTTATTTGGATTATCTGGATATTGTTTTCAGAAACGCTCCTGGATGTACCAAATAAATTCTGCCCCATCTAAACCTATTGTACTAAGAATATTGCAGTTTACGTTAGGGAAGTTGAAGACCCCACGACAACAAGCCTATTGTTTATTTTACACCTTTCCTTAATCTGCCTGCATATCTGTTTTTTAATGTCCTGGTGACTATCGGGAGATCTGTAGCACTATCCCATCTGAGTAATTGCACCCATCCTATTCTTGAGTTCTACCATATAAAGTCAATTGGTGAGCCTTCCATTATGTTCCCTCTGAGTGCAGCAGTGATATTGGCCCCAATTAGTAGAGCACCTTCACACTCCCTGGCCTCTTTTACCTCCTTCGCTATCTTTTCTAAAACATCGAAATCCTGGGACATTAACACCCATTCCCGTCCTTCTCTCAACCAAGTGTTTGTAATGGCTACCACATCACAATTCCACGTACTGATTCATGCTCTAAGTTCATCACCTTCACCCATAATACTCCTAGCATTAAAAACAAACACTTCAAACTATCTGTTGAGTGAACTCAGCCTTTTCTCCTTGGAGTGACGGAGGATGAGAGGTGATCTGATGGAGGTGTATAAGATGATGAGAGGCATTGATCGTGTGGATAGTCAGAGGCTTTTTCATGGGGTTGAAATGGCTAGCATGAGAGGGCACAGTTTTAAGGTGTTTGGAAGTAGGTACAGAGGAGATGTCGGGGTAAGTTTTTTATGCAGAGAGTGGTGAGTGTGTGGAATGGGCTTCTGGCGGCGTTGGTGGAGGTGGATACGATAGGATCTTTTAAGAGACTCCTGGATGGCTACATGGAGCTTAGAAAAATAGAGGGCTATGAGTAAGCCTAGGTAATTTCTAAGGTAATGACATGTTCGGCACAGCTTTGTGGGCTGAAGGGCCTGTATTGTGCTGTAGGTTTTCTATGTTTCTATCTGCCTCATCATATTTATTACTTTGCACATGCCTGTTTTTACTGACCTTGCTATCTACCTTCCTCTCCATCCTTCCACTTTCTGACTTAGTGCTGTGGTTCCCAGACCCAGGCCAAACTAGTTTACAGCTTGCTGAGTCGCATAGCCAAACCTTCCAGCCAGGATATTGGTTCCCCTCCAGTGTAGTTGCAACCAGTCCCTTTTGTACAGGTCATCCCTGCCCCAAATTCCAATGATCCAGGAACGTGAAACTCTGTTCCCTGCATCAGTTCCTCAGCAACGCATTCATCTGTACTATCATCCTACTCCTGCCCTGACTAACACCTGATTTTGGGAGTAATCCAGAAATTATTCCTGGAGTTCCTACTCTTCAATTCCATCCTTAACTCCCTGTACTTACTGTGCAGGACCTCCTCCCCTTTTCTACCCATGTCATTTGTGCCAGTGTGCACCACAACCTCTAGCTGCACATCTTCCGTCTTGAGAAAGCTTTGCAGCTGCTCTGAGGCATCCTGTACTATAGCACCTAGTATCTCTTTTGCAACCACAGAATCTCCTGTCCATTGCCCCAGCTACTGGGTCTCCTATCACTATCGGTCTGTCTGACTTTGCCCTTCCCTGCTGAGCCTCAGAGCTGGTGCAGTGACACTGCTGCTGTGCCCTGCTAAGTCACCCCCAGCAGGATGCAGAAGGGTATACTTGTTGCTGAGGGGAATGGCCACAGGGCAACCCTGTACTAATGGCTTACTCCCATTACTCCTCCTGGTGGTCATCCATCTAGTATCTGAAGCCTGCACTTTGGGTGTGACCACCTCACGAGAATTTTCATCTATGAGGTCTTCAGTCTCCCAGACTGTCCTGAGTGCATCTAGCTCCTGTTCCTTGACCTTGTCAGTCAGGAGCTGAAGTTGGGCGCCCTTCCCACAGTTGTAGTCATTACGGAGACTGTTAGATACCGTGAAATCCCATATCCTACAGGAGGAGCATTCAACCGCCTTAACCATCATTAAATGAACAATATTTTCTTTGGAAATGAGTGCAGTCTGAGCATTATATCTGCATGCCTATGATTTAGAAAACAAGGTAGATTCAATATTACATCTACATTTTTTTAAAGTATCCTGTTTTCTTTGGCAGCACATTTTCACATTTCTAATTCCATTTCCAAACAAGAGAAAAACTGCAGATGTTGGAAATGCCAGGCCACATCTATGGAAAAGAGTACAGTCGACGTTTCAGGCCGAGATCATTTTGTGTGTGTTGCTCTAATTCCATTTCACTCAGCACCCTCAGAGCTGAAAGAACTTTAATTGTATTGTAGTAGACTGAAATGTAATTTTGGCTCCACTGACATAGGAGTATTGTATGAAGTAACCATACTATCAAAAATGTATGTTTTTTTTTAATTGACTACTGTGAGAATTAATTAACAAAAGTGATGCCTGAGAGAGGAAGAGTGAATGGGATCCAGTTAGATTTTAATTACTGTACATCAACTGTCTGATGAAAAATCTGTCAGCTGTTGTTTATATAGTCCTGATAAAATGCAAATTTTCAATAGAAATACTTAACTTTAGTCAGTTAACTGTCAACAGAGCAGATTATTCTAAATCAGGCACTATGTAGAAGCGATCCCTGGTGTATCCATCATCCTAATCAGAGATGCCAGGTGCATTAGCACAAGCAAGCTGCGAGCTTTCTCAAATTAGTTGTAATCAGGTTTATTTATAAGGTAGCTGTTTCAGACTTTCACATTTACCCCTTTTAAGTATAATTTTTGAGATGGAGGAGTTACTGGCAAATCTGTCATTTATTGAACAACCAAGGGTTTAAACAAATTGCACTGATGAACACAAAATGAGAGCAGCAGTGGGCCACTAGGCCACTCAAACCTATCATGCTAAACAATACTGTTCTTGGACGATCTATGCTGGCCACATTTCCATATCAGTTCCCCAGAACCCTCGATTTC
Organism: Mobula hypostoma; assembly: GCF_963921235.1. Lineage (NCBI taxonomy): Eukaryota > Metazoa > Chordata > Chondrichthyes > Myliobatiformes > Myliobatidae > Mobula > Mobula hypostoma. Next base: position 90,442,552 of record NC_086105.1, on the reverse strand, counting down.
TTGCTCTTTCCAATACTCATCTAATTCCATCTTAATACTACCTCAGGGCAGAGAATTCCAGAGATTCACTGCCCTCTGAAAGAAGACTATGCACTTCAATTTTAAATGACAATCCCTTAAATAGGTAGTTATGTCTCCTCATTCATAACTCTCACAAATAATGAAATCATCCCAACATCTACCCTGTCAAGTTCACTGAGGATTTTGTATTTTCTAATAAGGTCATCCTTCATTCTTCAAGGAATCGAGACCTGAACTGTTTAGCTTCTCCTGACTGAACAGCCCTTTATCCTGGGAGTTAGTTCAGTGAATCTCCTTTGGATTACCTCCAAAACTACTGTACCCTATTTTGGGTAAGGGAATCTAAATAATGACAGTATTCCAGATGTGACTAAATTCCATATAACAAAATCTTCCCACTATAAATTTGCAACCAAGACCAACATATGCCTACTAAATTTTGTGACTCATGCAGTAGAATTCCTAGATCCTGCTAAACTTCTGATAGTAGTGTTGGTTTGTTCAAATGACTCCCTCAATCTTTCAGAAGGCAATTAAAAGTCAATTACTTAGTATGAGAGTGGAGTCACATATAGAAAGAAAGTTTGGCAGGTTTCCTGCTTTAAAGGTTTGGTAATGAAGCACATTGTTTTTATGATGATTTTACAATTTCCTGTTCACATTTAAATACTGAATTAAAATATCACAATATCAGCTTTTCCAGAATCTCATGCAAATGTTCCCTGGATTATTAATAGAAATTCAGAACACTAAAGCACTAAAAGGTAGCCATGAATCCATGCACAAACACACAGAAAATGCTGGCGGAACCCAGCAGGTGAAGCAACATTTAGGGAGAGGAACAAACTGTCGCTGTTTCAGGCTGAGACTTTTCATCAGAACTGGTAAGGAGTAAGGTCGGTGTGTGGAGAAGTGGGATGAAGTGAGGTGCTGGGAGGTGATAGGTGGAAGAAGTAAAGGGCTGAAGAGGAATCTGACAGGAGAGGAGAGAGGATCAGGGGAGAAAGAGAAGGAAATGGAGCATCAGAAGGAGGTGATAGGCAGGTGAGGAGAAGAGAAGAGGTAAGAGGGGAGCCAGAATGGGAAATAGTAAAAGAGAGAGAAAGGGGAGAAGGAGAGATTACTGAAAGTTTGAGAAATCCATCAGAATTCTTTGAAGAAATAGCAAGCGGGACAGTCAAAAGAGAGTGAATAGATGTTTACTTGGACTTGCAGAAGGCCTTTGAAAAGATGTTGCACATGAGGCTTCTAAACAAGGGAAGAGCCCATTGTATTACAGGAAATATATTAGTATGATAGGAGATTGGCTGACTGGCAGGAAGCAAAGAGTGGGAATAAAGGAGTTTTTTGTTGGCTGGTGACGAGACATGTTCATGCATTTTGGTACAAGGAATAAAGATGTAGCCATTTTCTAAATGGGGAGCAAATTCAGAAATCAGAGGTGCAAAGGGGCTTGGGAGTCCTCCTCGATAGAGTTCCTATTGTTCTCACTTACCACCTCAGGAGTGCCTCATCCAACATATAATTGTCTGTGGCTTCCATCATCAACAGGATCTTACCACCAAACAGTTCTTTACCCCACCCCCCACTCCCTGCTTCCTGCAGAGATTGTTCACTCCATGGTTCCCTTGTCCATTTGTCCCTCCTCACTAATATCCCCCCGACACATATCCCTGAGAGTGAGAGAAATGCTCTATCTGCCTACTCACCTCCTCCCATTAAGGGTCCTAAATAGTCCTAAGTGAAGCAATACTTCACATGCAAATCTGTTGGGGTTGTCTATTGTATTCGGTATTCTCAATGCAGCCTTCTCTACATAAGCAGAATTTCCCAGTGTCCAACCATTTTAATTTCCATTCTGAATGCCAGTCAATGCTCTCCTCTTCTGTGATGATAAAGCCACTCTCAGGATGGAGGACCAACACCTCCAGTTCCGTCTAGGTAGCCTCCAACCAGATGGCATGAACATCGATTTCTCTTTACGGTAATTTTTTTCTCTTTTTTCTTTTCCCCTCCCCATTCACTCTTCTTCTATTCCCCATTCTGGCCTCCTACCTCTCCTCACCAGACTATCACCTCCCAGTATTTCCCTTCCTTATTCCCTTTCTCTCTTGGTACATTCTCCTCTCCCATCAGATTCCATCTTCTCCAGCCCTTTACCATTCCCTCCCATCTGGCTTCATCTATCACTTTCTAGCTTGTCCTCCTTCCCCTTTCCCCACCTTTTTATTCTGCCATGTTCCCTTTTCCTTTCCAGTCCTGATGAAGGGTCTCAGCCTGAAACATCAATTATTTATTCATTTTCAAAGATGCTATCTGACCTCCGGAGTTCCTCCAGCATTTTGCCTGTGCTGCTTTGGATTTCCAGCATCTGCAGAATCTCTTGTGTTTAAGATATTGTTAATTATCCCTGCCATTTGACCTCCATTTTTAGTTTGAAATTCCTGTGAAATGCCCTGGGAGAATGATTCTATGTTAAAAATGAGAAGTTATACAAGCAGCAATGTCATTAGCTCAGAAAATTGCTCTGGGTGGTTAGGCTGGAGCTCAGGCAGAAAAAAAATCACTCACATGAGCATGGAGGGAGCATTATGTTCTTTCATAATATCCCAATATTCTAAATTATTGCTCACCATCAAGATTCACCATGAAAATTCCTAATTGTGTAAAATATCAGGTAACACTTGGAACTAAATCAAGCTGTCAACATTTTACAATACAGAGAGGATTAGCAATTTGTCAGTTTTATCGTTGCCATCTAAGCCCATTTTCCTGATTGACCACCACTCTTCTGTGATGCTTTTTTGTTGGTCAGGATTGCACTTATGTGATTCCATTCAAATTTAGCAAGTTATTCATTACTTTTATTCACGGTGTAACTGGATGAGTACTGAAGACTTGTGCAATTGGCTGGGGTAGTTATATCTTTAACCTCTCACATCCACAATCTGAGGTACCCAGCTGCCTCAAGCATGCTTCAAACACACTGGTCCCCGAGAAGGTGGTAACCTGCCTCAGCGACTATTATCTAGTAGCACTTACATACACTTGATGCCATTTTACTGGCTCTTAACTCAGCTCTGGAACATCTGGACAGGGAAGGTGCAAACATCAGGATGATCTTCATTGACTGTAGCTCAACATTCAACACTTTCACACCCTCAAAACTAATCAATAAGTTCCAAATGTTGAGCCTCAAGACCTCCATGTGCAACTGCGTCCTGGATTTCCCCACTTGCAGACCCCAGTCAATCCAGATTGGCAACATCAGCACAGGGGTATTACTCAAGGCTCGGTGCTTAGCCCACTTCTCTACTAGCTTTATACTTACGATTGTGAGGTTAAGTACATTGTTGCAGCGTGGGAACCATTGGAAAAGAACAAGTCTCATTGCAAGTGAATTTTATTAGACCCAATAAAGAGAATGTAAGTGAGCAGCCATTGTTGGAGTAGATTGGTGTTAAGAGTGGGAGGCTTGGGCAAGCACAGGCAGAGGTTCTAAGTAATTAAGCTTTTTTTTCTTTTTTTATACATAGTTAGTGTGCTGAGAATGGGTCCAGAGGTGGTGGTATGTTCTCCATGTGAGATGTGGGAACTCTGGGAGATCTCCAGTCTTCCTGATAACTGCATCTGCGCGAAGTGCATCAAGCTGCATCTTTTTAGACACCGTGCTAAGGAACTGGAGCTGCTGCTTGATTACCTTCAGGTGACATGAGGGAATGAGGAGGTGATAGACAGGAGCCAAAGGGAGCTATTCACCCCTAAGTTTCAGTAGGCAGGTATGTGGGTGACTGTCAAGATAGGAAAAGGGAATGGGTAACCAGCGCGGAGTACTCCTGTGGCCATTCCCATCAAAAAGTAAGTATACTGCTTTGTATATTGTTGGCGGGGGGGAACCTATGATCTACTGGAGGAAACCGCAGCGACTGCCTTCAGCACTGCGTCTGGCTCTGTGGCTCAGAAGGAAAGTGGGGAGGGTTTAACAGGAGTGCATATATGATAGAGGATTCCATAATTAAAGGATCAGTCAGGAGATTCTGTGGATGTGATAGAAAAACCCAGATGGTATTTTGCCTCCCAGGTGCAAGGGTCGGGGTTGTCTTGGATTGAGTCCACAACATTCTAAAGGGGGATGGTGAGCAGTCAGAAGTCTTGGTACATATTGGCACCAATGGCACAGATAGGAAAAGGAGGAGGTCCTGAAGAGAGAATATAGGGAGTTAGGCAGAAAGCTGAAAAGCAGGACCTCCAGGGTAGTATTCTCTGGATTGCTGCCTGTGCCACACACCAGTGAGAGTAAGAATAGGATGATTTGGCAGATGAATGTGTGGCTGAGGAATTGGTGCAGGGGACTGGGTTTCAGATTTTGGATCATTGGGATCTCTTCTGAGGAAGGTATGACCTGTACAAAAAAGATGGGTTACCTCCTTAAGATGAGGGAGATCAATATCTTTAAGAGCAGGTTTGCTAGAGCAGTTGGAAAGGGTTTAAACTAATTTACCAGGGGAATGGGAATCGGATCGGGCTGAGGATGGGGTACTTAGTATACAAGTAGATGCACTGCGCATCACTGAGTCAGGACTGAAAGAAGATCAAAGTTGGGAGTTTAACTTCCAAGGATACACTTGTATCAAAGGACAAGCAAGTAGGCAGATGGGGTGGTGTGTCACTGTGGGCTAAAAATGAAACCAAGTCCTTAGAAAGAGGTGACATGGGATCAGAAGATGTAGAATCCTTGTGGGAAGAATTAAGAAACCTCAAGGGTAAAAAGATCCTGTTGGGAGTTACTGTATATACCAGCCTCCAAGTAGCAGATAGGATGTGGGATATAAATTACAACAGGTGATAGGAAAGGCATGTAAAAAGGGCAATGTTACAATAGTCATGGGGGATTTCAACATACAGGTAGATTGGAAAAATCAGATTGGTACTTCATCAAAAGGGAGAGGAATTTGTAGAATGCCCACAAGATGACGGTTTAGGAAGTTGTGGTTGAGTCCTCTAGGGGAATTCTGGATTAGGTGTTGTCAGATGAACCAGATTTGATTAGGGAATTTAAAGTAAAGGAACTCTTAGGAGGCAGAGATCATAAGATGATAGAATTCACCCTGCAGTTTGAGAGGGAAAAAATAAAGTCAGGTGTATCAGTATCACAGTGGAGTAAAGGGGTAGATACATCCCGATGATGAAGTAGTATTCTAAAGGGAGGGTGAGGCACTGTGGCTGACAATGAAAGTCAAAGACAGCTTAAAAGGAAAAGAGAGAGTATATAACTAATCAGTGGTATGTTGGAGGATTGGGAAGCTTTTAAACACCAACAAAAGGCAACTAAAAAGCCATGAGGGGGTAAAAGATTAAATATGAAGGTAAGCTAGTCAATAATATAAAAAAGGACACCAAAAGCTTTTTCCAGATATATATAGAGTAAAAGAGAGGCAAGAGTGGACATCGAACTGCTTGAAAGGTCGTAATGGGGAATAAAGAAATGGCCAGCAAGCAAACTTATTAAGTATTTGGTGTCAGTCTTCGCTGTGGGGGACACTAACAGTATGCCAGAAATTCGAGACTGCTGGAAAATGACTCTGAAGATGGGGTAATAAGGAGCAAAGAAATGACGGATGAACTTAATATGTATTTACCGTCAGTCTTCACTGAGGAAGACACTAACAGTATTACAAAAATTCAAGACTGTCAGCAGGAAGTGAGTAAGTTAAGGAGAAGGTGCTTTGGAAGCTGGCAGGTCTGAAGGTAGATAAGTTACCTGGACCACATGGACTGCATCCCAATGTTCTGAAAGATGTAGCTGAAGAAACTGTGGAGTAATTAGTAATAATCTTCCAAGAATCACTACATTCTGGAGGACTGGAATATTGCAAACATCACTCCAATCTTTAAGAACAAAGGGAGGCAGAAGAAAGGAAATTATAGGCCAGTTAGCCAGACTTCAGTGGTAGGGAAGATGCTGTAATTCTTTGAGGAAATAACTGTCAGGAGAGATAAAGGAGAGTCAGTGGGAATTGTTTATTTGGATTTTCAGAAGGCCTTTGACAAAGTGAGGCTGCTTAACAAGATGGTATTATAGGAAAGATACAAGCATACTGCAGATAGAAGATTGGCAGTCTGACAGGAAGCAAGCAGTGGGAATAAAGGGGACCTTTTCTGGTTGGCTGCTGGTGTTCCACAGGTGTTGGTGTTGCAAACAATTCTTTTCACATGTCAATGATTTGGATAATGGAATTGATGGCTTTGTGGCAAAATTTGCTGATGATATGAAGATAAGTGGAGTGGCAGCTAGTGTTGAAGCAGGGAGTCTGCAGGAGGACTTAAACAGATTAGAAGAATGGGTAAAGTGTCAGATGAAATATAGTTTAGGGAAAGGTATGGTCATGCACTTTCCTAGAAGAAATAAAGGTGCAATTTATAAACAGGGAGACAATTCAAAAATCAGAAGTGCGAAGGGACTTGGGAGTTCTCATTAAGGATTCCCTAAAGGTTAGCTTGCAAATTGAGTCGATGGTATGGAAAGTAAATTCAATACTTTCTTAGCATTCATTTCGAGAGAACTAGGATATAAAAACAAAAATGTAATGCTGAGGCTTTATAAGGGATTGGTCAGCCCTCAATTGGAAGTATTTTGAACAGTTTTGTGCTCCTTTATCTAAGATGTGCTGGCATTGGGGTAGACCAGAGGAGTTTCACGGAAATTATTCTGGAAATGAAAAGGTTAATGCATGAGGAGCGTTTGATGGCTCTGGGCATGTTATTGCTGGAGTTTAGAATGGGGCGGGGGGGGGGATCTCATTGAAGGCTTTTGAATATTCAAAGACCTAGATAGAGTTGATGCAGAGAGGATGTTCCCCAGTCGGTGAGTCCACAGCCTCAGAGATGTCCACAAATTACAGCTTGGCTTAAATTTCACTGTCCTTTAAAGAGCTTATAAATCTCCTCCCCCCCCCCACCCCCCCCCCCCCGTGCAATGCGTGGGTTTTCCTCAAATGCTCATTTCCTCCCACGTACTGGGCAGGTTAATTTTCATTATAAATTGTCCCATGATTAGGAGGGTTAATTGGGGTTGTTGGGAGATGCTGGGGTGGTCAGGCTCAAAGGGTCTATTCCATGCTGTATCGCAAAATGAGTGAACAGAAATGAGGAGGGATTTCTTTAGCCAGATGGTGGTGAATCTGTGGAATTTATTGCCATGTACAGCTGTGGAAACCAAGTCATTGAGTATACTTAAAGTGGGGATTGATCGGTTCTTAATTAGCCGGTTCATCAAGTTACAGGTGGAAAGCTTGAGAATGGGGTTGAAAGGTATAATAAATCAGCCATGGTGGAATTGCACAGCAGACTCCATGGGACAAATGGCTTAATTCTACTCCTACTGTATGTGTCATGGTCTTACAGCTTCAATGCCAAATTGAAGTTTGCTGATGACACCAATATTGTTAGCCAAATCAAAGGTGGTGATGAATAAGCATATAGGAAGGAGACTGAAAATCTGGCTGAATGAATGGTGTCACAACAATGACCTCTCACTCAAATACAGCAAAATCAATGATCTGATTATTGACTATAGGAGGAAGAAACTGAGGGTCCATAAGCCAGTCTTCATTAGAGGATCAGAAATGGAGGATTATTAACGTTAAATTCCTTGGCTTTCTCATACCACGTCCTGGTACAAGCATGAGTGCCATTACAAAGAAGGCATCTGCTTAGAAGTTTGTGTATATTCGGCATGGCATGTCATAGATGCACAGTCTGATTGTGTCACGGCCTGATATGGAAACAACAATGCCCAAGGAAAGCCTACAAAAAGTGGTAATACAGCTCAATCCATCACAAGAAAAGCCCTCTCCATTACTGAACATATCTACAAGCAGTGCTGCCACAAGAAAGCAGCATCCATCAAGGGCCCCCAGCAACCAGGCTATGTTCTCTTTTCACTGCTGCTATCAGGAAGAAAATACAGGAGCCTCAGATCCCACACCATCAGGCTCAGGGAACAGTTATTGCCCTTCAACGAAAAGGGTGTAGATAACTACACTCACCACAATACTGAACTGATTCCACAACCAATGGACTGACTTTCAAGGATTCTGCAGCTTACAGTATATTCTCAGTATGAATTATCTAGGTATTGATTTATTTATTGTTTCTTCATTTTGTACGTGCAATTTATCTTCTTTTGCACACTGGTTGTTGGTTAGTTGTGTATAGTTTTTCATTGATTCCATTGTATTTCTTTGTTATATTGTGAATGGCAGCAAGAAAATAAATCAAAAAGTTTCAAAGCTTCATTTTATTATCATAGTATGCATATATACCAAACTCTGAGGTCTTCTCGAGATAGCCATAAAAGACAGAAAACCATAGTAGTTGAAAAAAAGACATCAACTCCCCCCATGCTAAAAGAAAAAGAAACAAAAACTCACAAACCCCTCCCTTGCACAAAAACAGATCACCCAAACCCCCAGCCTGTCAACTGGCAACAAGAAGAGCATGAACATGAAAAAAACATAGAACTGAAAGAGCAACACACACATCTGCAGATTTTCCTTTGTTTGTGATTGAACTGAAAGAGGCCAAAATTAACTATAGTCCAATCCATAAACCTCAGAATTTCGATGACTTCACTGAGAGCATCTGAGGGAAGTAACTCAAACCAAGTAACTCCAAGGTCAGTGACATGAATCAGTTGCCTCTCCAGGGGCAGTATTTGGTAACATATATGTACTCTGATAATAAATTTACTTTGATCTTTGAACTTCACTTGCTACTATGGATTCTGGCTGAGGAATACATTACAAGGTGCACCTGTTTCAAATCTCTCTGTGGGCTTTTCTCTACCCATCACCGAAATCTCGTTTGGCCCTCCAAGATGATTATGCCTCTCCCAAATCCAGCCACTTGAATGTTTGAACTAAATCTTTTTACCATCAAGACATGCTTCAGATTCCCAGGTGTGGAATTCTTTCCCTAAATTGCTCTACCTGTTTCTTAAAGAAGCTCCTTAAAAACTAATTTTTTTGATGAAGCTTTGTCATCTGTCTTAGTTTCCCTTTATGGCACAATCCTCCAAGAAGACCACAACCTTGTCATGGTTTGCGTGCCTCAAGGACCTGGACAGCTACATGGGCGGGAGTCAGGGCTTTATGCTTTGGCTCTTGGTAGGGTCCCCCATGCCAGACAGATCAAAAGGGTAGAGGCCAAAGTAAGACTGGTCCACAGGTCCTCCAGGTTCGGGGCTAACAACTCCTTCTGCTAAACAGAATTGTTACGAGAACAACAATGAAGAATCCTTTTTCATCCGCGTGCGATGGTATTCCTGAGTCTCCAGCTGGGACTTGCACGACTGACAGTAGTGAAAACTGAGATGAAGCTACTGACATAATGAAGGAAGCTTTGAATACCACCAGAGATAGAGGACCTTTATTGCTGCCCTAAATGAGAAGAACACTGAGAAGAAGCTACTGACATGATGAAGGAAGCTCCGAACACCACCAGAGAAATTGCTACCTGTTAAAAATAAACCAAAGGATATTGAACTAGAGTACTTATGACAATTTCCCTTACAGAAATATATTACCCTGAAAATGTTTTCCAACATTTTGAATTTGAAACAAACTTCTCCATAATAGACAAAGGAGCATAGATACGATACCTTTGTTTTGTTCTGCAAAAATAATTAAACAGAATCAATATATTATTATAATCACATAAATGTCACCTGGTGGAAGACATAGGGTGTACGTGAACACTGTACACCTTATACTGCAGTTTATACAATACACTTACATTGAATAATTATTTGCATTTATGCAAAATTTTCATTCTTTTAGCCTTTGGCTTAGTCCTGATGAGTGATGGTATTCATTGTTGGGAAATATGCAATATGCAACCGCATCCAGTAATCCATCAGTGAATTTAACAGGTTTGTGTTAGCTAAAAACATGAAATCAGGCTGTAGTCAATACACCAGAGAAGGTAAGCATGACTGGTAGCTCATAACTTGAGATATGAAATTCTAATGGGCCACAGGTATCAAATTCATAGAAACATAGAAAATAGGTGCAGGAGTAGGCCATTCGGCCCTTCGAGCCTGCACCGCCATTTATTATGATCATGGCTGATCATCCAACTCAGAACCCCGCCCCAGCCTTCCCTCCATACCCCCTGACCCCCGTAGCCACAAGGGCCATATCTAACTCCCTCTTAAATATAGCCAATGAACTGGCCTCAACTGTCTAAGAAAGAGTCTGAGAGTCTGAGTGGAAGTGCCGAGAAAGACATTTTTGAAATTTTCATTATTTTTTTTCTCCAACGGCGTTGAGAGGCGAGACTGCGCAGGCGTGTGACGTCGGGCAGTGCAGCGCGGCAGATCTAAAAGGAACAGAGCCTCATAGAGCGGGCAGCGGAATGAGCCGGGAGCAGAGTGAAGACTTAAGGGCTTCGGCTCAACGGGCTTAAGCGGAAACGGGCGAGGCGAGGAAGGTTTGGCATTCATTTTCTGTTGTTATTTGAGGAGAGGGGCAGTTTGCTGTTCTCGGTGTTGGATGTGGGAGGCCCTGGAGTCTCCAAGCCTCCCGGACGTCTACATCTGCGCCAAGTGCATCGAGATGCAGCTCCTAAGGGACCGCGTTACGGAACTGGAGCTGCAGCTCGATGACCTTCATCTGGTCAGGGAGAGTGAGGAGTTGATAGAGAGGAGTTGCAGGCAGGTGGTCACGCCGGGGCCACGGGAGGCAGTCAAGTGGGTCACGGTTAGGAGGGGGAAGGGCAAGACTCCTGTTTGAGTACTGCTGGGGGGGACAGCTTACCCGGGGGAAAGCGACAGCGGCCGTGCCTCCGGCACAGAGTCTGGTCCTGTAGCTCAGAAGGGTAGGGCAAGGAAGAGGAGGGCAGTTGTGATAGGGGACTCGATAGTAAGGGGGTCAGATAGGTGATTCTGTGGACGCAGTCCAGAGACCCGGATGGTAGTTTGCCTCCCTGGTGCCAGGGTCCGGGATATTTCTGATCGTGTCCAAGATATCCTGAAGTGGGAGGGTGAGGAGCCAGAGGTCGTGGTACATATAGGTACCAATGACATAGGTAGGAAAAGGGATGAGGTCCTGAAAGGAGAATATAGGGAGCTAGGAAGGGAGTTGAGAAAAAGGACCGCAAAGGTAGTAATCTCGGGATTACTGCCTGTGCCACGCGACAGTGAGAGTAGGAATGCGATGAGGTGGAGGATAAATGCGTGGCTGAGGGATTGGAGCAGGGGGCAGGGATTCAAGTTTTTGGATCATTGGGACCTCTTTTGGCGCAGGCGTGACCTGTACAAAAAGGACGGGTTACACTTGAATCCTAAGGGGACCAATATCCTGGCAGGGAGATTAGCGGGGGCTACTGAGGTGACTTTAAACTAGAATGGTTGGGGGGTGGGAATCAAGTTAAAGAGGCTAGGCGAGAGGAGGTTAGTTCACAACAGGGGGATGGGAACCAGTGCAGAGAGACAGAGGGGTGTAAAGTGAGGGTAGAAGCAAAAAGTACTAAGGAGAAGATTAAAAGTGGCAGGCCGACAAATCCAGGGCAAGCGTTAAAAAGGGCCACTTTTCAACATAATTGTATAAGGGCTAGGAGAGTTGTAAAAGAGTGCCTGAAGGCTTTGTGTGTCAATGCAAGGAGCATTCGTAATAAGGTGGATGAATTGAAAGTGCAGATTGTTATTAATGATTATGATATAGTTGGGATCACAGAGACATGGCTCCAGGGTGACCAGGGATGGGAGCTCAACGTTCAGGGATATTCAATATTCAGGAGGGATAGACATGAAGGAAGGGGAGGTGGGGTGGCGTTGCTGGTTAAAGAAGAGATTAGCGCAATAGAAAGGAAGGACATAAGCCGGGAAGATGTGGAATCGATATGGGTAGAGCTGCGTAACACTAAGGGGCAGAAGTCGCTGGTGAGAGTTGTGTACAGGCCACCTAACAGTAGTAGTGAGGTCGGAGATGGTATTAAACAGGAAATTAGAAATGTGTGCAATAAAGGAACAGCAGTTATAATGGGTGACTTCAATCTACATGTAGACTGGGTGAACCAAATTGGTAAAGGTGCTGAGGAAGAGGATTTCTTGGAATGTATGCGGGATGGTTTTTTGAACCAACATGTCGAGGAACCAACTAGAGAGCAGGCTATTCTGGACTGGGTTTTGAGCAATGAGGAAGGGTTAATTAGCGATCTTGTCGTGAGAGGCCCCTTGGGTAAGAGTGACCATAATATGGTGGAATTCTTCATTAATATGGAGAGTGACATAGTTAATTCAGAAACAAAGGTTCTGAGCTTAAAGAGGGGTAACTTTGAAGGTATGAGACGTGAATTAGCTAAGATAGACTGGCAAATGACACTTAAAGGATTGACGGTAGATATGCAATGGCAAGCATTTATAGGTTGCATGGATGAACTACAACAATTGTTCATCCCAGTTTGGCAAAAGTATAAATCAAGGAAGGTAGTGCACCCGTGGCTGACAAGAGAAATTAGGGATAGTATCAATTCCAAAGAAGAAGCATACAAATTAGCCAGAGAAAGTGGCTCACCTGAGGATTGGGAGAAATTCAGAGTTCAGCAGAGGAGGACAAAGGGCTTAATTAGGAAGGGGAAAAAAGATTATGAGAGAAATCTGGCAGGGAACATAAAAACGGACTGTAAAAGCTTTTATAGATATGTAAAAAGGAAAAGACTGGTAAAGACAAATGTAGGTCCCCTGCAGACAGAAACAGGTGAATTGATTATGGGGAGCAAGGACATGGCAGACCAATTGAATAATTACTTTGGTTCTGTCTTCACTAAGGAGGACATAAATAATCTTCCAGAAATAGTAGGGGACAGAGGGTCCAGTGAGATGGAGGAACTGAGCTAAATACATGTTAGTAGGGAAGTGGTGTTAGGTAAATTGAAGGGATTGAAGGCAGATAAATCCCCAGGGCCAGATGGTCTGCATCCTAGAGTGCTTAAGGAAGTAGCCCAAGAAATAGTGAATGCATTAGTGATAATTTTTCAAAACTCGTTAGATTCTGGACTAGTTCCTGAGGATTGGAGGGTGGCTAATGTAACCCCACTTTTTAAAAAAGGAGGGAGAGAGAAATCAGGGAATTATAGACCGGTCAGCGTAATGTCGGTGGTGGGGAAACTGCTGGAGTCAGTTATCAAGGATGTGATAACAGCACATTTGGAAAGCGGTGAAATCATCGGACAAAGTCAGCATGGCTTTGTGAAAGGAAAATCATGTCTGACGAATCTCAGAATTTTTTGAGGATGTAACTAGTAGAGTGGATAGGGGAGAACCAGTGGATGTGGTATATTTGGATTTTCAAAAGGCTTTTGACAAGGTCCCATACAGGAGATTAGTGTGCAAACTTAAAGCACACGGTATTGGGGGTAAGGTATTGGTGTGGGTGGAGAATTGGTTAGCAGACAGGAAGCAAAGAGTGGGAATAAACGGGACCTTTTCAGAATGGCAGGCGGTGACTAGTGGAGTACCACAAGGCTCAGTGCTGGGACCCCAGTTGTTTACAATATATATTAATGACTTGGATGAGGGAATTGAATGCAGCATCTCCAAGTTTGCGGATGACACGAAGCTGGGTGGCAGTGTTAGCTGTGAGGAGGATGCTTAAGAGGATGCAGGGTGACTTGGATAGGTTGGGTGAGTGGGCAAATTCATGGCAGATGCAATTTAATGTGGATAAATGTGAAGTTATCTACTTTGATGGCAAAAATAGGAAAACAGATTATTATCTGAATGGTGGCCGATTAGGAAAAGGGGAGGTGCAACGAGACCTGGGTGTCATTATACACCAGTCATTGAAAGTGGGCATGCAGGTACAGCAGGCGGTGAAAAAGGCGAATGGTATGCTGGCATTTATAGCGAGAGGATTCGAGTACAGGAGCAGGGAGGTACTACTGCAGTTGTACAAGGCCTTGGTGAGACCACACCTGGAGTATTGTGTGCAGTTTTGGTCCCCTAATCTGAGGAAAGACATCCTTACCATAGAGGGAGTACAAAGAAGGTTCACCAGATTGATTCCTGGGATGGCAGGACTTTCATACGAAGAAAGACTGGATGAACTGGGCTTGTACTCGTTGGAATTTAGAAGATTGAGGGGGGATCTGATTGAAACGTATAAAATCCTAAAGGGATTGGACAGGCTAGATGCAGGAAGATTGTTCCCGATATTGGGGAAGTCCAGAACGAGGGGCCACAGTTTGAGGATAGAGGGGAAGCCTTTTAGGACCGAGATTAGGAAAAACTTCTTCACACAGAAAGTGGTGAATCTGTGGAATTCTCTGCCACAGGAAACAGTTGAGACCAGTTCATTGGCTATATTTAAGAGGGAGTTAGATATGGCCCTTGTGGCTACGGGGGTCAGGGGGTATGGAGGGAAGGCTGGGGTGGGGTTCTGAGTTGGATGATCAGCCATGATCATAATAAATGGCGGTGCAGGCTCGAAGGGCCGAATGGCCTACTCCTGCACCTATTTTCTATGTTTCTATGTTTCCTGTGGCAGAGAATTCCACAGATTCACCACTCTCTGTGTGAAGAAGTTTTTCCTAATCTTAGTCCTAAAAGGCTTCCCCTTTATCCTCAAACTGTGACCCCTTGTTCTGGACTTCCCCAACATCGGGAACAATCTTCCTGCATCTAGCCTGTCCAATCCCTTTAGGATTTTATACGTTTCAATCAGATCCCCCCTCAATCTTCTAAATTCCAACGAGTACAAGCCCAGTTCATCCAGTCTTTCTTCATATGAAAGTCCTGCCATCCCAGGAATCAATCTGGTGAACCTTCTTTGTACTCCCTCTATGGCAAGGATGTCTTTCCTCAGATTAGGGGACCAAAATTCATGGTATAAAACAAAATTAAGATTGCAGACCTGAGAAGTGTAATTCAATTTTAGTTTACAATTAATATAAAGAAACATTTCCTTCTGCCTTTGGAAAAAGAATCTTCCTTGAAATCAGTTTTATTATCAGCAGCAACCATAGATACAACTGCATCAAACTGTGTGCTTACATCACAGCAAATTGTATGTGCATTTTAGCTAATATGGAGGGACTAACAAACAGCATTAACAAGGTAACACAAAATTTTGCGATCCTGTCATTCTGACAATTGTGTAAAAGGTGAAGAACTGAGGGTGGAGCCATGAGATCAAAGGTTCGAAGAAGGTTTAAAGGTGCATTTATTATGAAACCATGTATCCATGTTCAGCCAAATAGCCACGAAACAATGAAAGAACATGAAAGTCATTCAGAGAGAGACATCATACCCACCCTCCATGCACAAAAAATGGCATCCCAATCATCAATCCAGCTCCTCCCACACAAAAAGGCACAGTAACTCTGACCCCTCCAAAAAACACCTACCTGCCTAAGAAACAGAACACAACAGAACATCAACCCACAAACACCCTCCCCTCACACAAAATGGAAAAGGCCAGGTGACAAAAATGACAGAATATAAAACCCATAAATCTGGAAAAGTCTATAGTCCAATCCATAAATGCAGAACCACGATACCATCCACTGATGTCATTGACATTGATTGAAAGAGAGGAACGCCCCACTAGGCAGAAATGCCTACCCGCCTGCCAGAGAGAGTCACACAGCGATAAACCGCTTACAGATTCCTTCTCTGGCAGTGATCAAAAGGAAGGCAGTCAGCGCTGAATTCTTTGCTCTCCTTCCGCATTCACCTTGATGTCTCAATCTTCCTCGATGCTTTAATCAGCAATTAACTGATGCTTTAACCAGCGAAATAGAGTCAAACATCAGCTTGCACCCCATCTCAAAGCCTCTTTGCATCGAGACCGTCTGAGTATGCATTTCTTTCCCAGAATCTTCTCGGAGACAGCAAAGTGCTGGACACGCGAATGATCTCCAAACTGTAAAATTACAGGTTTTAACAGTCCCAGAGGTGAAAAACAGATGTAAAAGAGGTAAAAAAGGTATTTTTGTGAGCTACCTGGAAGATGTCGACCGAGGGAGGGTCATACGGTGACGCCATCTTGACCAAATATACTATAATTCCAAGCAAACTCATCACCAAACTCCAATACTGGGAGTCAACATCTCTTTCTGCAACTGGAATTCTCAACACCTCTGTCACAACACTAGTGCCCCACAAGGCCGTGTCCCCAGCCCCCTATTCTACTTCCTATACACTTGAGTACGTGGCCAGATTCCACTCTAACTCCATTTACAAGTATCTCAAATAGTGATAAGTCGCAGTACAGGAAGGAGATAGTAGGGTTAGTAACATGTTTTCACGACAACAATCTTCCCTTAATGCCAGCAAAATAAAACAGCTGGTTATTGACCAGGAAGGCAGTGTGCTATGTATTGCATGGAGCAAGAATTACAGCAGTAGTATAATTAAACATTCTTTTGAGTCATGTTAGTAATAGTACATGCTGGATAACTTATAGTATGGGAGCAATGAACTGTGCCCCTAAAACAAAAGGACGTACTCACTCAAAAGCCCACACCCAAAAGAGAGTGCTTCCCGTGCAGAGGCTCAATTGATTCACCATGTGACAGTTCAGCTACACGCACGCTCACTGCATTCTCACAATTGATTTGATTAGGCACACCTCTTCCCTCTATAGACGGGAACTGCAGAGGAAGGGAATAAATGAGGTAAACTGAGAAAAATGAAATGACTACCCCGCTTTAGTAGCAGTCAACTGTAGGGCACACCCTTATAGGCCACCTCAGTTGGCAGCCTCCTTTTCTCTGCCTTCCAGGTTATCTGTTATCAAGGGCAGTGAACTGTGAATCTCCTTTTCTCTCAGCGAAGCGTACATTAATTCATCTGCTGGGACGCTGGCTTCAACAGCTGAGTACCACCTCTGTAGCTTCCCTGGGTCCCTGTCAGTTCACTGATGTATATGATCCAAAAGACTGCAAACAATTTGTCCATCTGTCAGCTCAAATTCTGCTGCTTGTCTGTGACTATCCCAGACGACAGCTGGTAGCCAGATTTCATCCTGCGAATAGTGCATGTAAACTTTGTGTCTTGTACCAAACATTCACGGCCTGGTGTGTAGATCGTATTTTTGCTTCATGGTCTCTTGCTTGCCGCAAATTCACTCCTGTTCAGCTGGCTGTAGATCTGCTCTCTGTAGATGGTCAAGTTCTTCTACCCTTGGGTCCTCTGCACAATGGCACCGGGTAGGCCTTGTAAAACGTCAGCTGGCAGTTCTCCTTACACTTGAACTTGGTTGCCAGATCATGGCATTGACCTGAAGCATCAGCTTGGAAAACCCAATGGTGCTTTTGTAATAGAGAATTCAATGCAGGAACCCCCAAGTAAGGTTGATGAAGGTAAATGAAACCGGTCCCCTGGTGAACCACTTCTGCCGTAAAGACACCATGTACCGTCATTCTATCTCCAGTGTAGTTGCAGAAAACCGAGTTCAGCTGTTGTAATTTTGGAATCTGGCATAAGGATAATTTACTGACCCTGTATCTAGCACAAATTTCTTGGGCTTGTTGTCCAGTGTGAACGTAACCAAGTAGAGAGGCTAGTTTCGGTGGCCCTGTGATGGGTTTGGAAAATAGTACCCACTTCGTTACCCTGGCTGACTCCTTGCAAGGAGTTGATGGTTGAATTCTGCCATATTCTCATTGTGCATTGCTTAATGAAGTACACTTTTTCAAGGTGGCCTACCTCCTGTCAGAACTGGTAGACTGTCTTCTGAAGCTTACAATTGAACCATTGGACATGACTTTCCCCACAGTGGTGGCATCTCTGCGGAGGCTTACGTGATGTAAATTGTGGGCTGCGGGTCAGTAGCTGCTGGCAAACATTGAAATTTTCGGGAGGGGTCTGAATCTGTGTAAGGCCTCTTCTGTCTTAATCCCAGGACAAATAGTGTTTTTCAGACAGGAGGCTCTCCCACCTTAGACTCAAACAATCAACACTTGGATAATCATCGTTTCTTCAAATTTGCTCAGGAGTATCTTTGTACTTACATCAGTCTTGTGATGAAATTATCTACATTCTCACCGGGAGTCTGCCGTAGCTGTGAGAACCTGAAGTGTGCCATAAAGACATTGCCATGCATTCTCCAAATGTTGTTCAAAGCCTCAAATGCATCCATCAGCTCAGATTCATTCTGCAGCTGCAGAGCATCGAAGTATTCTGCCCAAGTCCGCGTGGATCAGCTTGAGTTTCACTGGTTGCTCCAGCTTTGCTGCTGGTGTTAAAATTGGTGGGAGTTTGATGTAGTCCAGGAAGGTTGTCTTCCAGTGCAGCCAGGAATTGGTTTTACAGCCCAAAATGGATTTGGTGCTTGGAGTAGAGTGGCCATTCTTGTTTTGATACCTGTTGCTAAAATACTATGTATTTGGCTGATCAAGAAATACAACATAGTGTTACACATTTTTACTGAGTTATGTTAGAAATGGTACACAGTGGGCAATTTACAATATGAGAGCAATGACCCATGACCCTGAGATGAAAAGACATTTGTGCTTCAAAGCTTGTGCCCAAAAGAGAGCATCTCCTGCACATAGGAGGCTCACTGCACTATTGATTGCCCGCATGTGCATGCACCACATTCCTTCAATCAAACTGATACATAAAATGATGCATATGCTTCTGTCTGCATCAATGGTACTGAGGTCAAGAGAGTTGAGACCTTCAACTTCCCAGGAGTGAAAATCATCAAGAGCCTGCCATGGTCCAATTGCACAACCAAGAAAGCTCATCAATATCTCTACTTTCTCAGGAGGCTAAAGAAATCTGGCATGTCCTCATTGTCCCTTACCAACTTTTATTGATGTACTGTAAAATAAATCCTATCTGTATTTATCGTGGCTTGGTATGGCAACTATTCTGCCTGTGACTGCAAGAAACTGTAGATCACGGAAATAAGCCTCCTCTCCATATACTCTGTCTCAACCTGTTGCTATCTCAGTAAAGCAGCGAGCATAAGCACAGACAATGCCCAACCTGAACATTCTCTCTTCTTCCCTCTCCCACTGGCAGAAGATAACAAAGATCTGAAAGCAGGTAACACTAGGCTAAAGGACAGCTTCAATTCCACTGTCATACCATTTAATGATTCTCTATGATTAGATGCACTCTTGAGTTCACAATCTACCTTGCACCTTTACTGTCTACCTGCACTGCACTTTCTCTGTACCTCTTACACTTCATTACGCATTCTCTTATTGTTTTACTTTGTAGTACCTCAAGTTAATTGATCTGTAAGAGCATGCAAGACAATCTTTTCACTGTAAGTCAGTACACGTAATAGTGATAAAAAAAAATGCCTCAGTAAAACACAGTGTGACCCTAGACCAGGGGTCCCCAACCTTCTTTGCACCGCGGATTGGTTTAATATTGACAATATTCTTGAGGACCAGCTGACTGGGGGGGGGGGGGTTTCAAGTTCAACAGTGCATGACAGGGAATGAGGAAAGGTGCAGCTGACTCATATCATTCTATATCACCAAATCATATTGTTTCCTCGTGGCCCGGTAGCACATCTTTGCGGCCCGTTACCAGTCCGCGGCCTGATGGTTGGGGACCACTGCCCTAGACTGTGCATTCAACTCCTGCTGAAGAGCCTGGATCAATACCACATGAAATCGTAGAACACCACAGCTGAGCAAGGCGAAAAGAGTTAATAGGTCTTATGATCTTCTCCTTAAATCACAATATAAAATCAGGAGCACCCAAACACGGCCTTGTGATGGGCATCTACTAAGTCAATACAGAACATAAGAAATGAAATGCAGCAGAAAGCCCTAGTTCATCAGCTGATAAAAGTAAAGATTGGAAATGCCAGACAACTGGCAGTAACTGAGCCGACAGTGGACATTACACCCATCATTTTATTCCAATATATTTGAGATTTACATTTCATCAATTTCTCTTCTTTTCATCTTGAACACCGGAGCGTGGAATGAAAAGCCAGTGGTCTGGCCATTATTAGAGTTCCATTGGACCTTCCACTCCCAGGTACAGCAAAGAATTAATTATTTTTAATTAACTTCAGGAGAGTGTTGATACCTCTGAAAAGTGGTGTTCCTCAATGAAAAACAAATGTTAACCTATTGTTGAACTCCAAACTATCAAAAATAAGAATTCAAGACTGCTCCTCTTTTCCAATTAGGAACATATGTCCTCTGCTTTTAAAAAAAATCTTATTTGAATTGTGAAACACATTTTGTTTTGATGTCCTTACCAAGGTGGAATAAAGTCAGTGTTCTTTTACTAATATTTTATCCGTTTCAGCCATGACATTTTGCAAATATTTTCACCAAAGTCGGCAACTCTGAATCAACTGTTTGATGGATTTAATACTCTCTAGGTTTGGGTCTTTCAGAGCCAGCGCAAGTAGCACTGGTTTGTTGCCAGATTCTTCACACACGAATGTTACAAGATGCTT
The DNA here is from genome assembly GCF_963921235.1 of Mobula hypostoma. NCBI lineage: Eukaryota > Metazoa > Chordata > Chondrichthyes > Myliobatiformes > Myliobatidae > Mobula > Mobula hypostoma. The sequence goes on along the minus strand of NC_086105.1, from coordinate 90,422,090 downwards.
TGCATACACATGGGTCAAAGGCTGTAAAGAAAACAGATTTTCTAATTACTCCAGCAGAATGATTGACAATAAAGATATACACAGAAACAGCTCAGCATTCCACAAAGGGACCAGGGAAGACTGAAATGAGAAAGTAGCCAAATGCACTGATCATATGATACAAACTGTACATAATGTTATCATTTGCAAAGTCAGAGTATGAGCAACACTCCTAAATGGATTCAATCAAACCTGGAAGACAAGTGAGCTGTACTTAGATATTAGAACTGAATAAGAGGAGGACATGTGATTGGAAGGGAAAGAAAAGCATGACAACTAACTGAAAAACTATGAAGCATTTTTAGAAATCTGGGATGTAGGAAGATCACCCAGAACAAATGTCAGGACATTGTGGAGTTCTGCAGTATTTCTCCACAAAAGTGCTGACTGAAAAAGATTAGGACTCCATGTGAATCCTCAAGTCTTAAATTTACGTCCAATAGCTGTCAGCTATTTCCCAGATATGATCCCCATTGATCTGGAATCTGCATAGAATCCAATGGCAGAGCAGGAGCTTGCTGAGACTCCAGCACTTGATCTGGAGAATCTGCTCTCAGACTCAGTGCCAGGTTAGACCTGGGCGAGAAGTAGAGAGTCCATGTACTTGAACGGAGAATCAAGATCTGCATACAGGAAGGAAGGAAGGATACAAATAGCGTATTCATTCTTTATTAACCAACTATGTTTTATTTAGGTTTAATACGTTTAACAATTCTTATCCTGTTGATTTTCATTCCTCAAATTTTATTTATTTCATTTTAATAGGTGCTGCCTTCTGATATCATAACATCCAGAAACACTTAAAGAACCTGGACAGCTTTGAAGGATAGAAGACATAGAGGTGGAGATTTTCTGCCTGTTGAAGACCTTCAGGGGTGTTTTGTGGGCAGGAAATCCTCCAGCCTACTTACATGATTGCTTATGAGTACTGTTGGGGGGAGGGGAAGGTGAGTAAACAATGTACCTGGGGGAAGCAATAGCCGCCGTGCCTCTACAACTAAGCCTGGCCCTGTGGCTCAGAAGGGTAGGGTATTGAAGAGGATAGCAGCAGTAATAATGGACTCTATAGTTAGGGGGACAGATAGATGATTCTGTGGATGCGAAAATGAAACAGATGGTAGTCTGCCACCCAGGTGCCAGAGTCTGCAAAGTTTCTGACCATGTCCACAATATCCTGAAAAGGGAGGGTGAGCAGCCACAAGTCATGGTACATATTGGTTCCAACGACATAGGTAGATAAAGGGAAGAGGTCCTGAAAACAGAATACAGGGAGTTAGGAAGGAAGCTGAGAAGCAGGACCTCAAGGGTAGTAATCTCTGGATTGCTGCCTGTGCCACACGACAGTGAAGATAGGAATAGAAGGAGGTGGCAGATAAATGTGTGGCTGAAAAATTGGAGCGGGGGCAGGTATTCAGATTTCTGGATAATTAGGACCTCTTCCGGGGCACTTGAATCTGAGGGGGACCAGTATTCTGTGGGTAAGTTTACTAGAGTTGTTGGGAGTGGTTTAAACTAATATGGCAGGGGGACAGGTTGCACTTGAATATGAGGGGGACCAATATTCTTGTGGGTAAGTTTACTAGAGCTGTTGGGAGTGGCTTAAACTAATATGGCAGAGGGACGGGAACAGTATGATAGAGCTGAGGATGAGCCAGCAGGTTTACAAGCAGATGATGGGTGTAACATGAACGTAAGGAAGGACAAGCCAATGATGCAGAAAGAGCAAAGGATGTAGGACTGAAGGTGCTGTATTTAAATGCACATAGCATTCGGAATAAAGCGGACAAACTCATGGTGCAATTAGAAATTGGTCGGTATGACGTCGTGAGCACCACTGAGTCATGGCTGAAAGAAGGCCATACTTGGGAGCTTAACATCAAAGGATATACTTTGTATCGAAAGGACAGGCAGGAAGGCATAGGCGGTGGTGACTCTGTTGGCAAGAAATGGGATTACATCTTTAGAAAGAGGTGACATAGGGCCAGAGAATGTTGAATGTTTGTGGGTGGAGTTAAGAAACTGCAAAGGTAAAAAAACCATTATAGGAATCATAAACACAAGGAATTCTGCAGATGCTGGAAATTCAAGCAACACACATCAAAGTTGCTGGTGAACGCAGCAGGCCAGGCAGCATCTCTAGGAAGAGGTACAGTCAATGTTTCGGGCCGAGACCCTTCGTCAGGACTTCGAAGGGTCTCGGCCCGAAATGTCGACTGTACCTCTTCCTAGGGATTATGGGAATCATATGAAGTCCTCCAAATAGTAGCCAAGATGTGGGGTAGAGATTGCAAAGGGAGCCGGAAAAGGCACGTAATAAGTCACAACTGTAATGGGGGAATTCAATTTGCAAGGAGATAAGAAAAATCAGGTTGGTGTCAGATTGCAAGAGAGGGTATTTGTTGAATGCCAACAAGGTGGCTTTTTAGAGGAGCCTGTCCTTGAGCCTACTTTGGGAAAGTCTATCTTAGATTGGATGTTGTGTAATAACCCTGATCTTATTAGGAAGCTTATTGTAAAGGAATCCTGAGGAGGCTGTGATCATAATATGATTGAATTCATACTGCAATTTGAGAGGGAGAAGCATAAGTCACATGTATCAGTGTCGCAATGGAATAAAAGGAGTTACAGAGGCACGAAAAAGGAACTTGCCAAAGTGGATTGGAGGAGAATACTGGCAGGGATGATGGGAGAACAGTGGTGGCAGAAGTTTCTGAGAATAGTTCACAAGGCACAGAATAGATATGACCCACAGAAGAAGCTGTTCTAAAATGGCAGGGGTAGACAACCGTGGCTGATGAGGGAAGTTAAAGACTGCATTAAAGCCAAGGAAAGGGCATAAAAGGTAGCAAAAGTGAGTGAAAAGTTGGAGGATTGAGAAGTTTTTAAAATCCAACAAAAGCAACTAAAAAAAGCTACAAGAGGGAAAAGATGAAATACAAGGGCAAACTAGCCAATAATATACAGTGGGATACTAAAGGTTTTTCAGTTATATGAAGAGTAAAAGGAGGTGAGAGTTGATATTGGACCACTGGAAAATGATGCCGGTGAGGTAGTAATGGGTGACAAAGAAATGACAGATGAACGTAATGAGTACTTTGCATCAGTCTTTACTGTGGAAGATGCTAGCAGTGTGCCAGAGGTCCATAGTATCAGGGAGCAGGAGTGAGTGCCATTGCTATTACAGAGAAAATGTGCCAGGCAAACTCAAAGGTCTTAAGGTGGATAAGTCATCCGGACCAGATGGACTACATACCAGAGTCCTGAGAGAGGTTGCTGAAGAGATAACTGACGCATTGGTCATAACCTTTCAAGAATCAATTGATTCTGGCATCGTCCCAGAAGAATGGAAAATTACAAATGTCAGTCCATTCTTTAAGAAGGGAGGAAGGCAAAAGAAAGGAAATTATAGGCTAATTAGCCTGACCTCAGTGGTTGGGAAGGTGTTGGAGTCCATTATTAAGGATGAGGTTTCGGGGTACTTGGAGACTAATGATAAAATAAGTCAAAGTCAGCATGGTTTCTGTAAAGGGAAAACTTGCCTGACAAATCTGCTAGAGTTCTTCGAGGAAGTAACAAGTATGGTGTAAAAAGGATTGGCTGTGGATGTCAGTTACTTGGATTATCAGAAGGCTTTTGATAAGGTGCCACACATGAGGCTGCTTAACAAGATAAAATCCTACGGCGACACAGGTAAGATGGTGGCATGGATAGAGGAATGGCTGACAGGCAGGAGGCAGCGAGTGGGAATAGAAGAGGCCTTTTCTGGTTGGCTGCCTATGACAAGTGGTGTTCCTCAGGGGTCAGTATTAGAACAGCTACTTTTCACATTGTTTATCAATGATTTGGATAATGGAATTGATGGCTTTGTGGCAAAGTTTGTGGATGATATGAAGACAGGTGGAGGGGTAGGAAGTGCAGAGGATACGATGCGATTGCTGCAGGACTTAGACAAATTGGAAGAATGGGCAAAAAAGTGGCAGATGGAATACAGTGTTGGGAAATGTACAATAATGCCTTTTGGTAAAAGGAACAATAGTGTGGACTATTATCTAAATGGGGAAAAGGTTCAAGCATCAGAGGTGCAGAGAGGTTTAGGAGTACTCGTGCACAACTCCCAGGAAGTTAATTTACAGGGTGAGTCTGTGGTAAAGAAGGCAAATGCAATGTTGGCATTTATTCCAAGGCGAATAGAATATAAAAGCAAGGAGATAACACTGAGCCTTTATAAGACACTAGTCAGGCTACTGTCAAGAGTTTTGGGCCCCATATCTCAGAAAGGATGTGTTGCCTTTGGAACGAGTTCAGAGGAGGATCATGAGGATAATTCCAGGAATGAAGGGGTTAACATATGAGGGGCATTTGGCAGCTTTGGGCCTGTACTCACTGGAATTTAGCGGAATGCAAAGGGATCTCATTGAAACCTTGAAATTTTGAAAGGACTAGATAGGTTGGATATGGAGAGGATATTTCCTATGGTGGGGGAGTATTCTGAACTTGAGGACATAGCCTCAAAATTAAAAATCCACCTTTCAGAACAGAGGTAAAGAGGAGTTTTTTTTTACCTGGAGAGTAGTGAATCTGTGGAATGCTCTGCCACAGACTGCGGTGGAGGCCAAGTCCGTGGATATATTTAAAGCTTAAGTTGATAGTTTCCTGATTGGTCAGTGCATCAAAGGATATGGCAAGAAGGCAAGTGTACGGAGTTGAGTGGGATCTGGGATCAGCCATGATGGAATGGCAGACTTGATGGGTTGAATGACCAAATTCTGCTCCTATATCTGAATGACGGTCTTGCAACAATACTACCTATTGTAGTAATTCCTGTTTTTGTCTTATCTGATGTTTTTGTAAAAAAATCTTTTCCTCTTGCAAAATTTTAACAATTCAATACAATTCTCTTGACGAGACTTCATTCCTCGTACTTTCCTTTCTGTACAGATTTTTTCAAAGTTCAAAGCAAATTTAGTATCAAAGTATATCACCACATACAACTCAGAGATTCATTTTCTTGCAGACATACTAATAAATCACATAGCCCGCAGAACGTCGCCATGGTTCACCAGCGCTATTTTAATAGTTGGGTTTTAGCCAACTATTTTCATAAACTACCTCTTTAAAATTCCATGGATTGTTCTCTTGCCACAATAACCTTTGCTCTTCAATAATATTCTCACTATTTGCTACTGAAAAAATATACTCCAATTCATATATAGTTACAAGAAAAAGTTTGTGGACCCTTTGCAATTACCTGGTATTCTGTTTTAATTACCTATAAAATGTGGTCTGATCTTCATCTGAGTCACAGTCATGGACAAACACAATCTGCCTAAATTTAATAACACAAACAATTGTATTTCTTCTCATCAATACTGAGTACACCATTTATACATTCACAGTCTAGGTTCAAAAAAGTATGTGAACCCCTGGGGCAATGCCTTCTACAAAAGCTATATGGAGTCAGGTGTTCCAATCAATGAGATGAGATTGGAGGTGTAGAGGTGCCTTGCCCTATAAACAAGACACAAAGTCAGGTTGCTGACAGAGAAAGATCTGTTTATATGCACCATACCTCGATCAAAACAACTTTCAGAGGACCGTAAAAGAAGAATTGTAGAGATGCATGAAGCTGGAAAAGGCTACACAAGCATTTCTAAAGACCTGAGTGCTCATCAGTCCACAGTAAGAGAAACTGTCTACAAATGGGGGAAAATCATTCCTGTTGCTACTCTCCCTAGGTGAGGGCGTCCTGCAAAGATCATACCTACAGCATAATGTTGCAATGCTGAGGGAGGTGAAAAAGAACCTAAGTGTAACAGCAAATGACCTGCAGCAATCTCTAGAACTTGCTGAAATCTCTGTTCATGTGTCTAATAAAAGAAAAACACTGAACAAGAATGGCATTCATGGAAGGACACCACGGAGGAAACCACTGCTCTCCAAAAAAAAACTGCTACACATCTCAAATTTGTAAAAGGCCACCTGAATGTTCCACAACACTTCTGTGACAATGTTCTGTGGACAAGTGAGACAAAGCTGAACTTTTTAGCAAAATTGCACACCACTATGTTTGGAGGAAAAAGGGACTGCACACCAACACCAAAACCTCATCCCAGCATAGTGGAAGGAGCATCATGGTTTGGGGCTGCTTTGCTGCCTCAGAGCATGGAAACCTTGCAACTGTGGAGGGAACAATTAATTCAAAATTATATCAAGACATTTTGCAGGAGAATGCCAAGGTATTGGTCCGTCACATGAAGCTTAATAGAAGTTGGATGTGTGACAAGACAATGATCTGAAAGACAAGAATAAATCAACAACAGAATGGTTTAAAAAGAAGAAAATTTGTGTTTTGGAATGGCCAAGTCAGAGTCGACATTAACCTAATTGAGATGCTGTGGCATTGCCTAAAGAGGGCTATTCAGGCAAGATATCTCAGAAACATCAATGAACTGAAACAGTTTTGTATGGAGAAATGGTTTAAAATTCCTCTTCGCCATTGTGCGAGTCTGATCAACAGCTACAGGAAACGCTTGCTAAAGGAGGTTCTACGAGTTGGTAAATACACCAGTTCACATACTTTTTCTAGCCTAGACTATGAATGACTAAACAATGTGCCAAATAAAAACATGAAAAATACAATTGTTTCATTGTTATTAGTTTAGACTGATTGTGTTTGTCTATTATTGTGACTTAGATGAAGATCAGACCACATTTTATGAGTAATTAATCTTTTTCTTGCAACTATACACCTAGGCTTTCAAACACTCAATTGTCCAGCCCTTATCATTTCATTCAGCTTAACTTTTGTGCAGCTATAGATCCAAACCCAAGCCTGTACTTGTAAATCTCTATTTCTCATTAAAAGTCTGTTTCTTGTCCAAACTACTCGGCAGATGCACCTCTCACATCCACTCTCTGACATACAAGGGACATAAGCTTAAACTGGTATTGGTCTAGGCATTCACTATCATTTGGATGGATCACAAATAAAACAATGTCAAAACTTTTTTCATTTACTAAAACCGTTGACCTTTCCAGAATCAACCTGGAACTTCAGGCTTCTTAAACTCTACTCTATGTGTCCATTAATAGAGTGATGATGGATCTTCTCATTATTAAGACTGAGAAGGTGCCATCTGCTTTTGTTATCTTTCTCTGCTTCACAAATTCACCAGGATAAATTTTGGATATCACATTCCTTCACCAATCCCAACTCTCATCTTTTGTTTCTCCCTCAGTTTTCTCCAAGCTTCCTGCCAAAGAAAGGTACTCCTGCCCACCCACTTCCGGTTCCACTATACTCTTGACTTCTCAACTTCCCTCCTGCCATCCAGAAAGTTTGAAGTTAATAACTCACCTCCTTCTACATTAGGCCAAAAACTTATCAATCACCCCTGATGAGTTATTAACTTCAAACTTTCTGCATAATCAAAGAGTTGAACTGCATGTGCATGTAAAGAGAGCTGTATAACTCATCGCCTCCTACCATAGGCCACAAACTTATCAATCACCCCTGCTGTGGACACTTTCTGGAGGTCCAAGATCCGTATGTTCCACGACCGCTGGACTAAGTGTGTAAATATAAGAGGGGACTATGTTGAAAAATAAATGTACTAGGTTTTCTAAAATTGACTCCTTTTACCTTAGGGTATGAACATATCAATCACCACTCGTATACAACATCCACTGCATCCCCATTAATGATCCTACTTGTAATCTCCTCAAAGAATTCGAACAGGTCTGTCAGACAAGATTTTCCCTGAAGGAAACAATGCCTATTTTGTTCTATATTGTCCTGTGTCACCAAGTACTCCATCACCTCATCCTTAACAATTGACTCCAATATCTTCCCAACCACTGAGGTCAGGCTAACGGGTCTATAATTTCCTTTCTGCTGCCTTCCTTCTTTCTTAAAGCGTAGAGTATCATATGCAATTTTCCAGTCCTCTAGCACCATGCCAGAGTCCAATAATTTTTGAAAGATCATTTCTAATGCCTCCAAAATTTCTACCTCTACCTCTTTCAGAACCCTGGGGTACAATTCATCTGGCCCAGGTGACTTATATACCTTTAGATCGTTTAGTTTTTTGAGCACTTTTTCCCTTGTAATAGTAACTGCACTCTCTTCTCTTCCTTCACATTCTTCAACACTGCTAGCCTTCCACAGTGAAGAATGATACAAAATACTCACTGAGTTCATCTGCCATCTCCTTGGCCCCCATTATTATTTTTCCGGCCTCATTTTCTAGTGATTCTATAGCCATTCGCATCTCTCTATTTTTTACATACTTGAAAAAGCTTTTATTATCCACTTTGATATTGTTTGTTAGCTTGCTTTCATATTTCGTGTTTACTCCTAATGACTCTTTTAGTTGCTCTCCATAGTTTAAAAGCTTCCCAATCCTCTGTCTTACCACTAATTTTTTTGCTTTGTTGTATGTCTTCTCTTTAGCTTTTACATTAGCTTTGTCTTTCCTTGTCAGCTGCGGTTGTACTATTTTGCCACTTGAGTATTTCTTTGTTTTTGGAATACATCTATCCTGCAACTTCCTCCCAGAAACTCACACCATTGCTGCTCTGCTAACATCCCTGCAGGCATCTCCTTACAATTTACTTTGGCCAACTCCTCTCTCATAACATGGTAATTTTCTTTACTCCACTGAAATACTGCTATGTCAGACTTTACTTTCTCGCTATCAAATTTCAAGCTGAACTCAATCATATTGTGATCACTGCCTCCTTAGGGTTCTTTTACCGTAAGCTCTCTAATCAACTCCAGTTCATTACATGACACCCAGTCCAGTATAGCTGATCCCCTAGTAGGCTCAATGACAAAATGCTCTAAAAAAACCATCTTGTAGGCATTCAGCAAACTCACTCTCTTGAGATCCATTATCAACCTGATTTTCCCAAACAACCTGCATATTGAAATCTCCTATGACTGTCATAACATTGCCTTTTGAAATGCTTTTTCTATTTCCCATTGTAATCTGTGGTCCACTTCCCAGCTACTGTTTGGAGGCTTACTGCCATCAGGATCCTTTCACCCTTGCAGTTTCTTCACTCAACCCACAAGGATTCAACATCTTCCGATCCTATGTCATATCTTTCTACTGATTTGATGCCATTCTTTACCAGCAGAGACACGCCACCCCTTCTGCCTATCTTCCTATCCCTCTGAAACCTTGGTCAGGTTTTACTTAGTTTCATTATATCACTCAGTTGTCTTCCAGTATTTAGTTCTAACAAAATTTTAGAACACCAATGCTCTCAGCAATTTTTCTTAGAGGCTCAGCTTATGCATTGAGTTAATGCAATTTTACTTCAAAGATCCTGATTCTGATCTATCTGAGACTGACCATGTGACATAGGAATACAGATATCTGAGACCCCAAAGCACTTCCAAAGTTCAAATAGTTGATACATTCAATCCCTACCTACATTCCAATAAGACTGACATTCTTCTATCAGATATTTTGCACGAAGCTGACTGAGAAACAATTAATGTGATTATATTGCTTGTTTAAATAAGCTCTCCACTGGAACAGAACTACTAAAGCATAATACAAAGTTCCGCATGTACAGTGTATCTGGGAGTTGTTAAGAATGTGAATAATGTGTTGGCTTTCATTTGTTGGGAGAATTGAGTTCAAGAGCCGCAGAATAAAGTTGCTGTTCTATAAAACACTGATTAGACCACACTTAGAATATTGAATTTAGTTCCGGTCATCTCATTACAGGAAGGATGTGGAAGCTTTAGAGAGGGTGCAGAGATTTACTCGAAAGCTGCCTGGATTGGACTGCATGTCTTATGAGGATAGGTTGGGAGAGCTAGGGCATTTCACTTTGCAGCAAAGGAAGATGAGAGGTGACTTGACAGATGTACAAGCTGATAAGAGGCATAGATTGAGTGCATAGCCAAATATTTTTCCAGGGTGGAAATTGCTAATATGAGGGGCATAATTTTAAAGCGAGTGGAAGAAACTATAGGGGGGATTGTCAGAGGTAATTTTTTACACAGAGAGTGGATGGGTGAGTGGAATGTCCTGCTGGGGGTGGTGATAGTGTAAGAAACAGTGGGGTGATCTAGAAACTCTTAGATAGGCAAATGGATGATAGAAATATGGAGGGCTATGTAAGAGGGAAGGGTTAGATTGATCTTAAGAGTAGGTTAAAAGATTGGCCAAAAGAAACCTTTCAGAAGCTAGTTCAGTATCATTCTCAAACAACAGGAATTCTGCAGATGCTGGAAATTCAAGCAACACACATCAAATACTTCCATCCCCCATCAGGAAGGTCTCAAAGCTCTACGCTTCTTTTTGGATTCCAGACCTAATCAGTTCCCCTCTACCACCACTCTGCTCCGTCTAGCGGAATTAGTCCTTACTCTTAATAATTTCTCCTTTTGCTCCTCCCATTTCCTCCAAACTAAAGGTGTAGCTATGGGCACCGGTATGGGTCCTAGCTATGCCTGCCTTTTTGTTGGGTTTGTGGAACAATCTATGTTCCGTGCCTATTCTGGTATCTGTCCCCCACTTTTCCTTCGCTACATCGACGACTGCATTGGCGCTGCTTCCTGCACGCATGCAGAACTCGTTGACTTTATTAACTTTGCCTCCAACTTTCACCCTGCCCTCAAGTTTACCTGGTCCATTTCTGACACCTCCCTCCCCTTTCTAGATCTTTCTGTCTGTCTCTGGAGACAGCTTATCCACTGATGTCTACTATAAGCCTCACAACAACAGGAATTCTGCAGATGCTGGAAATTCAAGCAACACACATCAAAGTTGCTGGTGAACGCAGCAGGCCAGGCAGCATCTATAGGAAGAGGCGCAGTCGACTTTTCAGGCCGAGACCCTTCGTCCTGACGAAGGGTCTCGGCCTGAAACGTCGACTGCGCCTCTTCCTATAGATGCTGCCTGGCCTGCTGCGTTCACCAGCAACTTTGATGTGTGTTGTCTACTATAAGCCTACTGACTCTCACAGCTATCTGGACTATTCCTCTTCTCACCCTGTCTCTTGCAAAAACGCCATCCCCTTCTCGCAATTCCTCCGTCTCCGCCGCATCTGCTCTCAGGATGAGGCTTTTCATTCTAGGACGAGGGAGATGTCTTCATTTTTTAAAGAAAGGGGCTTCCCTTCCTCCACTATCAACTCTGCTCTTAAACGCATCTCCCCCATTTCACGTACATCTGCTCTCACTCCATCCTCCCACCACCCCACTAGGAATAGGGTTCCCCTGGTTCTCACCTACCACCCCACCAGCCTCCGGGTCCAACATATTATTCTCCGTAACTTCCGCCACCTCCAACGGGATCCCACCACTAAGCACATCTTTCCCTCCCCCCCTCTCTCTGCATTCCGCAGGGATCGCTCCCTGCACAACTCCCTTGTCCATTCGTCCCCCCCATCCCTCCCCACTGATCTCCCTCCTGGCACTTATCCGTGTAAGCGGAACAAGTGCTACACATGCCCTTACACTTCCTCCCTTACCACCATTCAGGGCCCCAAACAGTCCTTCCAGGTGAGGCATCACTTCACCTGTGAGTCGACTGGGGTGATATACTGCGTCCGGTGCTCCCGATGTGGCCTTTTATATATTGGTGAGACCCGACGCAGACTGGGAGACCGCTTTGCTGAACATCTACGCTTTGTCCGCCAGAGAAAGCAGGATCTCCCAGTGGCAACACATTTTAATTCCACATCCCATTCCCATTCTGACATGTCTATCCACGGCCTCCTCTACTGTAAAGATGAAGCCACACTCAGGTTGGAGGAACAACACCTTATATTCCGTCTGGGTAGCCTCCAACCTGATGGCATGAACATTGACTTCTCTAACTTCCGCTAGGCTCCACCTCCCCCTCGTACCCCATCTGTTACTCATTTTTATGCACACATTCTTTCTCTCACTCTCCTTTTTCTCCCTCTGTCCCTCTGAATATACCTCTTGCCCATCCTCTGGGTCACCCCCCCCACCCGTCTTTCTTCCCGGACCTCCTGTCCCATGATCCTCTCGTATCCCCTTTTGCCTATCACCTGTCCAGCTCTCGGCTCTATCCCTCCCCCTCCTGTCTTCTCCTATCATTTTGCATCTCCCCCTCCCCCTCCAGCTTTCAAATCCCTTACTCACTCTTCCTTCAGTTAGTCCTGACGAAGGGTCTCGGCCTGAAACGTCGACTGCGCCTCTTCCTATAGATGCTGCTTGGCCTGCTGCGTTCACCAGCAACTTTGATGTGTGTTGCTTCAGTATCATTCTTCTAAGTGGTATCTGAGTTTCTCCAGTATTTCAATTTTTTTTTAATTCTAAAAGTCAGAAATGGACACTGTACGCCATGATAGTTGTAGGAATATGTGAATAGCTCCAAGAACTTGAGGATAAAATACATTCTAGCTGTTACAATGAAAGGCTGGTATTCATCTGGATTTCTTTTCGGGTCACTTTTACTACATTGAAGATGCCATAAAAAAGGAGGAACTTTTAGTACTTATAGCTTCTATCTCTAAAAATCTTCTTACCTCATCTTTCCCCATTAAGATCTTTGTACTAAAAGTGGATTTGCCGATCTCATTTGCAACAATATGTGGTGTCACAGAAATCAAAGTCCCCATTTTGCCATACTGCGTGACCAAAAGAAAGACATGATCACTGAATATTGTACATACGACCTCTGTCAGGATTCCACCAATGGCTTCTGCAGCCTGCTTAGACTGGATGATACTTTTTGCTGCCATAAAACTTCGGAGATTGACACGCAGGCCGTTTCTAATCCAATTACAGACTTCAGAGCCACAGTATTCAAAAGATCATTATCTAAATTAAGAAGAGATTCAAATCAATGTATTTTGAAGATATCAGACAATTCCAGGTGTATTTCACCCATAATATAAGTAAAATATACAAATTCTCAGACAAAACATATTATTTCATTTGCCTTAGGTCTCAGGCTGTACATTTGGTGGGTGGCAGGAAAATAATTTCACACAATTGTGCAACAAGTTCACATTGAATTTAGCAGTCCAAGTTTTTGGTGTCAGACATGTAAGTAATCCGGTCTTTCCATTACCTAAAGCCCAGAAGTTATGGCTTTAAGACACTCCCCAGAGACTAGAAAGTTATACCTAGACTGACAGCTCAGTGTCAGTGAGAAGTGCTGCCTCAGAGGTACATCCATCTGAGGAAAATCTAAATACAGGCCACATTGGTTCTGTCAGGTAGACACAAAGAATTCCCGAGCATCATTTCAAAAAGCAAAGAAGACAGTTCCTTATGGACTTAAGGAGTCAGTTTTAAAAAGTGAGCAGGGCCTGTTGGAACTTGTCTGCAGAGCAAGGCATTGCTTAGGTTATTAGTAACTTAGCAAGGGCCAATAAAAATAAGTGAGGTGTAAGCAGAACGGCCATTGTGTGAGTGGACTAGGGTTAGAGTGGTCAGACTTTGGATCAACAGGTTTCAGTGAGAACAGGCACAGGCCAAGGACGCTGAGTCACTTGCAATCATTTAGTTGATTGTATAGTACCACAGGGTCTCCCTGGTGAATACATCTACAGGTAATGCACCAAACCTCAGCTCCTGACTGACAAGGTCAAGGAACTGGAGCTGAAGTTGGTTTTTCTCAGGACCATCTGGGGGGCTAAAACCTCACAAATGAAATTCTGATCACACACAGAGTACAGGCTTCAGATGGTAGATGGGTAACCATCAGGAGAGTTAAGAGGGGTAAGCAGTCACTGCAGAGTTCCCCTCTGTGCTAAGTATACTCCTTTGGATCCTGCTGGGGGCAATGATGTATCAGGGCACAACAGCAGCAGCAGCTAGGCCAGTGGCACTATGACCAGCCCGGAGGCTCATGGGGAAGAGTAAAGTCAGGCAGAACGATAGTGATAGGAGACTCGATAGTTAGGGGGATGGACAGAAGATTCTGTGGCCACAAGAGAGATGCCGCGATGCTGAGTTACCTCCCTGATGCTAGGGTCCAGGATGTCTCAGACTGGCTGCAGAGTATTTTGAAGAGGGATAGTGAGCAGCCCTAGTGAGGTCATGGTGCACATTGGCAACAATGACATAGATAGAAAGGGAGTAGGAGGTCCTGCACAGTGAGTATAGGGATTTAGGAGAGAGGTTGAAGAGCAGGACCTCCAAGGTATTCATCTCTGGATGACTACCAGTGCCACATGCTAGTCAGGGCAAGAATAAGATGATAGTAAAGATGAATAAGTGGCTGAGGAACTGGTGAAGGGGGCAGGGTTCCAGGTTTTTTGGTTATTGGAATATCTTCTGGGGTAGGGGTGACAATGCACAAGAGGGATGGGCTGCACCTGATCTGGAGGGAAACCAATATCCTGGCCAGAAGGCTTACTCGTGCTACTCAGGTGGGTTTAAACTAGTTTGGCAGGTGGATGGAAGCCAGAGCACCTGGTCATAAAGTGGAGGCATCGAGTGAAAGATAGATGATAGCGCCAATAAAAACAGGTAGAAGCAAAGTAATAGACATGATATGGTGGGTAGCTTGAAATATGTGTATGTTAATGCTAGGAGCATTATGGGTAAAGGTGATGAAAGAGCATGAATCAGTACAGGGAACTATGATGTTGTGGACACTACAAAGATTTGGTTGAGAGAGGAACAGGAATGGATGCTTAATGTCTCAGGGTTTTGACGGTTTAGAAAAGATAGAGAGGGAGGTAAATGAGGTGAGGCAGTTGCACTACTAATTAGGGACAATATCATAGCTGCAGTCAGAAGAGAGATAATGTAAACATAGTAGACATGGCTAGCGGTTGAAGTGACTTATTGTAGCTGGAGGTCTTGGTCAGCGGTGGAACAGGCAGACGAAGTTACTTTGAACTCAACGGCTGTGAAGGCGGATGAAGGCTGCGACAAATCCATCAGCTCCAATCGTTGTGGTTTCCATGCCATTGGAATCAGTTGGTTGATTTGTGAAGTATCGTGTGCTTCTTGGAGTGTAACATCAAGTACACGTTAAACAAATACACGCACAGGTATCTTTGCTCTGTGGGCCACTTCTTCAAGTCTTTTGGCAATCGGGGGAGGGCGACGGGAGCAGGCAATGTGATGGCTGGAAGCTCCTAGTCAAGAACCAACACGAAAGCGGTGAATACTTGATTCAGTCGCTCAACTTTTGGACAGAAGCAGGGAAGTTGTTCGGTAGCAGTATTCACGTCTGAGCAGCCCTATTTAGGATCCACTCTGCTCACCCTGAACTGGGAAGGGGCTAGAAAAAGGTGACCTAAAAATAGGCTGCTTCACCCCATCCTGTCTGGAAAGCCGCATCCAGAGGGATCACCATCATGTAGTCGAAAAACATCGAGAAGTGAAACTACGAAATTTGAAACCTGGAGTATATGAACTTTGATGGATAACCCAAACTCAGACTGACCAGAGAGGAGAAGTGCCTTTGTTGCCCGGGAACTCCAAAAATTGCACTTCGACATTGTCGCTTTGAGTGAGACCCACAGAGCTGGAGAAGGGCAACTAAAGGAAGAGCAAGGTCAATACACCTTTTTCTGGAAAGGACTTGATCCTGAACAACTGAGGATCCATGGAGTAAGTTTTGCCATCCGAAACAGCCTACTTCAGAAGCTAAAAGAGCAACCACTGGGAATCAATGAACGTCTCATGACTCTGCAAGTCCAGCTCGTCAAGAACCAACATGCCACCATCATCAGCGACTATGCTCCAACTTTGGACGCTGAAGATGAAATAAAGATGAACTTCTACACTCAATTTGACGACGTCATTTCCTCTGTTCCCAACAATGACAAGATCATTCTCTCGGGAGACTTCAATGCCAGAGTCGGGAAAGATCATAGGCTCTGGACTAGAATAATAAGCAAGGAAGGAGTAGGCAAGGTCAACACCAATGGAACACTCCTCCTCACCAGATGTGCTGAACACAACCTGGTGATTACAAACACCCTATTTCGCCAGAAAAACAGGCACAAAGTCTCCTGGCAGCATCCACGCTCCAAACACTGGCACCTCATCAACTACATCATCATACGATCTCGGGACCAACAAGATGTACTGATAACAAAAGCAGTTACTGGTGCCGACGATTGCTGGACAGACTATCGACTCATCTCGTCCACCATGAGAATGAAGATTCAGCCCAAAAGGAAACACCAAAATCAGAACACTATTAAGAAATTCAATGTTGACATCCTTTAAGACATCTACCATGTACAGAAGTTCCAACAAAATCTTCAACAATGACTGCCTCAACAAATTCCACCATCTGTAGAAGAACATTGGAATCAATTGAAGAATGCTATCATCACCTCCTGCAAAGAAACAATTGGGTTCAAGACAAAAAAAAACATCACGATTGGTTCGATGATAACGACGAACTACTCCAACGACTCATCGATGAAAAAAGAAAAGCTTTCATCACCTTATAAAATGAGCAACAATCGGCTACCAAAAGGAAACGCTATCAGGAATGCAAGGCTGCAGTCCAGAAGAGCACCCAAAACCTGAAAAACCAATGGTGGAGGAAGAAAGCTCAGGAAATCCAACAACTAGCAGACGCTAACGACACTCGAGGTTTTTTTAATGCAACTAAAGCTATTTTTGGCCCATCCACTCACGGTCAAGCCCCTCTCAAAAGCAAGGATGGTTCAACCATCCTGAAGGGCAATGCTGACATTAATTCTAGATGGAGGGAGCACTTTGAAGATCTTCTAAATCAAACCGTCTCATTTGACAGGAATGTGATTAACAACATTCCAAAACAGCTTGTTGACGACTCCCTAAGCAAAATACCAACACTTGAATAAGTCAAGGAAGCCATCAAAACCTTGAAAAACAACAAGGCCGCTGGACTCAATGCAGTACCAGCCAAGGTCTACAAAATTGGAGGTAACCCGCTTCGTTATCAACTGCATCAACTTCTTATCAAGATCTGGATAAATGAAGATGTACCAGCAGACCTTAGAGACTCAGCAATCGTTACCACCTCCAAAAGGAAAGGCATTCAATGCAAATGTGGACACTATCGTGGAATTTCCCCGTTAGCAACAGCAGGAAAGATCCTCACCCGCATCATGAACAACCGGCTCAAGCCTTTAGCCAAGAAGATCCTTCTGGAGAAACAAACCAGTTTTAGACCATCACGTGGAGCAATCGACATGATCTTCACAATGCGACAACTACAAGAAAAATGTCGTGAACAACTTCAACCTTTGTACATGGCATTCATCAACCTCACCAAAGCCTTTGACTCAGTATGAAGGGTACTCCTATGGGATGTCCTATCCACTTATGGGTGCCCTTAAAAGCCAACATGAAGAAATGTAACATCAACATCACCATTGGGAAACCAATGCCAAGGACAGAAAACTCTGGCAAACCATCATCCGAGAAGGAACAGCAACTTTTGAAGCCAACAGATGTGCAGAATTAGAAGAAAAGAGAAAAAAATGGAAAGAGAGGCAGCAACAACCAAAGCCCAATCTGCCATCTGGAACTACCTGTCCTGAATGTGGAAGAACTTTCAAAGCCAAGATTGGACTCTTAAGCCATTTGAGAGCCCATAAATAGATCAACGGAACGAAGGCCATCATCCTCGACCTTGAGGGATAGCCACTACTACTGTAGCTGGAGATCTGTGATTAGTGGTGTTCTGCAGGAATGTTTACTGGGTCCTCTGCTGTATATAAATTACCTGGATGAAAATATAGATGGGTATGTTAGTAAGTTTGCAGATGATATGAAGATTAGTGGTGGTGTTGTGGATAGCGTAGAAAAGTGGCAAAGAATACAAGAGGATATAGATCAGTTGCAGATACGTGCGGAAAAATAGCAGTGGAGTTTAACCCGGCCAAATGTTAAGTGTTACACCTTGGTAGGCGAAAGGTAAAGAGACAGTACACTGCTAAGGGCATGAACCTTAACAGTGTTGATGAGCAGAAGGATCTTGGTTGCCCAAGTTCAAAAAAGTGGCTACACGGGTTGATAGAGTGGTTACGAAGGTACAGTGCTTTGAAAAAGTATTCAGCCCCCACAACTATTTTCACATTTTACTGTCTCATTTTCCAAATAGGATTTTCGAATTAATCTACAAAACATTGTGCATTAGGTCAAATCAAAAGTAACATTCCAAAACCTGTCAACAATTTATGAAAAACTAAAATCCAAAAACGTGAGGCTGAAAAAGTATTCATCCCCTTCGTAATTACTACGCTAACTTTCCTCAGGTATAATACTGAACTACCTTACCAACTCACCCAATTTGCTGATGTAGAAATTTGTAGGCTTACCTGACTAAATACCCCCACTCTTTGTAAGGTCCAACAGTATGGTAGATTTTCAATAGACCAAACCAAAATGAAAACAAAAGTGCATTCAAGGCAAGTCAAGGAAATGAGAATCGAGAAACACAAATCTGGGGAAGGGTGCCAGACCATCTCAAAGGCACTGAACATGATGTGGAGCTCAGTGCAGTTCATTGTGAAAAAGTGGAAAAAATATAAAACCACAGCCACGCTGCCTAGGTCAGGCTGCACCTCTAAACTTAGCCGCTGGAGAAGAATGGTATTTGTAGGAGCAGCTACTGTGATGCTAAGAGTCACTCTGGATGAGCTGCAGAAGTCAGTAGCTGCAACTGGTGATGAAGGACATGGCTCCATAATCTCTAAGGCCTTGCACAAAAAGGGTATTTATGGAAGAGTAGCAAGGAAGAAGCCCTGGCTAAAAAGAAAGCATGTTCTTGCCTGTCAAGACTTTACAAAGTGTCACTTAGAAGATACTATAAAGATGTCCTGTGGTCAGATGAGACCAAGTGCACTTTTTAGCCTCAACATTAAGCAGTACATGTGGCACAAATCTAATACATTCTAACACAATCAGAAAGGTAACACATTCCCTATTGTAAAGCATGATGGAGGTAGCATCATGCTATGGAGAAGCTTTTCAGCAACAGGGACTGGAAATCTGGTCAGGTTTGATAGGAAGATGAATGCTGCTAAACACAGAGAGATCCAGGATAAAAGCCTGCTAGTCTCTCCCAGAAAACTTAAACTGGGGAGGAAGTTCACCTTTCAGCAGGACAACGAACCAAAGCACACTGACAAAGCAACCATGGAGAAGCTTCAAATGAACAAAATTGATGTCCTTGAGTAGTCCAGAGCCCTGACCTTAACCTGATCAAACATCTCTGGCAAGACCTCAGGATTACCATCCACTGCCACTCCCTAACTAACCTGGCAAGCTTGAGCAATTTTGCAAGGAGAAATGGGCAAATCCATCATGTTGTGCAAAACTAGTAGAGACTTATCCAAAAAGTCTACCGGCTGTAATAACTGCGAGAGGTGGTACTGAGCAAAGGAGGTTGAATATTTTAGAACCATTGACATCTCAGTTTTTCAATTTTTAGTTTTTCATGTTTTACAATTTTCCACATTTTTTGGGCTCTACCAGGAAAAAAAGGAGCATGTGATTCACAAATAAAAATTCTCAGTTAAATTGATCAAAATCCCTGGTTGTAATATGCACTTGTGTGAACAAAGGGTTGAGGGCTGAATAGTTTTACAAGGCACTGCATTTATTAATCGAAGCATTAACATTCAAGAGTCAGGTTATGTTGCAGATTTATAAAACTCTGGTTAGGCCCCAACTGCAGTATTGTATACAGTTCTGGTTGCCCCATTGGAGGAAGGATGTCGAGGCTTTGGAGAGGGTGCAGAAGTGGTTTACCTGGATTAGAGGGCATGTGCTTTAATGAGAGGTTGAGCAAACTTGGGTTTTCTCCGGAACAGTGGAGGCTGAGGGGAGATCTGACAGAAGTCCATATGATTATAAAAGGCATAGATAGAATAGACAGACAATATCTTTTACTCTGATGTTTGAAATGACTAAAACCTGAGGGCATGCATTTAAGGTGAGAGGGGGTAATTTCAAAGGAAATTTTGAGAGACAAGATTTTTTCCAAAGAGTGGTGGGTGCCTGAAATGTACTGGCTGGGATGGTGGCAGAGGCAGAAACATTAGATATTTTTAAGAGATGTTTGGATAGGCACATGAATATGAGACAAATGGAAGGATACAAATATTGTGTTGAAAGAGCAGAGTGGATTGGTTGGCCATTTGATTACTGATTTAAATGGTTCAGCACAACATTGTGGGTTCAGGGGCCTGTTGCTGTGCTGTACTGTTGTATGTTCTACCCACACAGATTGTGGTATCATTACAACCTTTCTCTTTGTGAGATCTTCCTGGGCATAGATAGATTTCCAAGAACAGAAGGTGCTCCACTGGCTGTAAAAAGCTTTGGAATGACTTGGAAGCAGTGGGACACCTTAACATCAGGAATCAATGAAGGTCCACTGGCCTGTAGTGGTTACAAATGTCCTGACTGAGCTACTTCCTGCTCACTGGCAGAGATGCCATCACTCGCTGCCAGTAATACACACCCCAATGTCCTTTTCCAATTCAACCGATGGACCAATCATATCCTTGTGGTTTGATGCTGCACATCTCCTCACTTCCATCACATTTCTGTCACCCCTTTGTGCCTCATATATTCATATATCCTTCTTCCAATTTCCCCCACAATTTTTGTTGCTGCGTTTATTTTTCCAGTCAACCTAATCCTTCCAGGGCATATACAGACTCACATCTTTCCAAAGATTCCAGTCCCCTGAATCCTCCTGACACCCCCATTACTTCCACCATCCCTTAATATCCTTCGATCACCTTCCCTTCCCCAATATCCTTTTCTTATCCGCCTTACCAACCCTAACCCATTGAGAAAGAGATGGAGACTATTGGCATGGCAACATCAGCAAAATGAAGAAGCTGCCATCCTCTCCCACCAACTGCTCATTTCTACCTACTACCCAAAATACACAAACCAGACTGTCCCTGTAGGTCTACTCCAACCCACTGAACTCATGTCCACATACCTTGGCTCCATTTTATCCCCCTTATTTCAGTCCCTTCTCACCTACATCTGTAACACTTCACACACTCTCGATCTCTTCAACAATTTTCACTTCCTATGCCCCGATCGCCTCATTTTCACTGTGGATGTTCAGTCCCTATACACTTCTATCCACCATCAAGAAGCCCTAAAGCTCTCTGCTTCTTTCTAGATAACAGACCTAACCAGTTCCCCTCCGCCATCACCCTATCCCGTGTAGCGGAACTAGCAGTCACACTTTTGACTCCTCCTACTTTTTCCAAACCCAAAGTGAAGCTAGGGCACCAGCATGGGCTCCAGTTACTGTATGTCTGCCTTTTCAAAGGCTACATGGAACAGTCCATGTTCTAAGCATTCATTGGTAATGCTCCCCAATTCTTTCTACGCTACATTAATGACTGCATTAGTGCTGTTTCATGCACTCATGCTGAATTTGTCAATTTCATCAACATTGACTCCAACTTCCACCCTGCCCTCAAATTCATTTTGTCCATTTATGTCACCTCTCTCAATCTCCGGTTTCCTCCTACAGTACAAAGGCATACCCATTAGTAGGTTAATTGGTCATTGTAAATTGCCCCGTGTTTAGGCTAGGACTAAATCAGGGGTTTGCTGGGCGACATGGCTTGAAGGGCCTATTCAGCATTTTATCTCGTTAAATTTCTCTAACCTCCAGTAATTTCTCCCCCTCCCCACTCACCCATTTTCTATTTCCCATTCTGGCTCCCCTTTCCTCTTCTCTTCTCATCTGCCCATTACCTCCTGGTGCTCCTCCTCTTCTATCAGATTCCTTCTTCTTCAGTCTTTTAACACCGACCACCTCTCAGCTTCTCACTTCATCCCCCCCCCCACCCACCTATCTTAACACAGAAACAGCACAATACAGGCCCTTCTGCCCACAATGCTGAAATTACCTCTGGTTACCCATAGCCCTCTATTTTTCTAAGCTCCATGTACCTATCCAAGAGTCTCTTAAAAGATCTTATCGTATCCACCTCCACCACTATCACCGGCAGCCCATTCCACGCACTCGCCATTCTCTGCGTAAAAAAACTCTTCTGCCTCATCTGGCTTCACCAATCACCTTCTAGCTTGTACTCATTCCCCTCCCCCATCTTATTTATTATGGCTTCTTCCCCATTCCTTTCTAGTCCTGATGAAACATCACCTCTTTATTACTCATAGTTACTGCCTGACCTGCTGAGATCCTCCAGCATTTTGTGTCAGTTACACTGGATTTCCAGTAGCTGCAGAATCTCTTATGTTGAAGAAGCTTGCCTTTGACTTCAGGAAGCAGGGCTCACGCCTGTCCCAAAGGTGCTGAGGAGAAGGTTGAGAGCTCCAAATTCCTAGGTATAAGTAGCACCAATAATTTGCCCTTGTCCAACCACATGGATGCTTTGGCCTTAAAATCACATCAATGCCTCTACCTTTTCAGTAAGCTAAGGAAATTCAGCATTTCCCTGGAGACTCTTAACTAATTTTTATATACGCACCACAGAAAGCATCTATTCAGCTGCATCACAGCTTGATAATGGCAACTGCTCTGACCTCCTCCAAGGGGACTACAGCCTTGTCGTAGTGTTTGGAGGCTTGCATGCCTCAATGACCCAGAGCTATGTTGGCTGGAGTCAGGGCGTTGTGCACTTGGTAGGGTCAACCATGCCAAACAGGTCAAAGGGTAGAGGCCACCAGTCCTTCAGGTTCAGGAGTTCAGCTCATGGCTAACAACCCTGACTGGTCAAATAAAAATGTTAAGGAAACAGCAAGGAGGAATTATTCTTTATCTCTGTGTGATGGTATAGGCAGATAGAGACGGACCATCCTAAACACCAGCTGCATAACAGGCAGTAAGATGAAGAGACCAACCTGCTGCATTATGCACAATGTTGCTCTCTAATTATAGTTGGATGTTAAACTAACATCTGTAGTGGACCCGTTGCCTTATAAGGAAAGATTGTACAGACTACATTTGGTTTTGTGTTGGTTTAGGAAACTGTTTAAGGATGTGTTTGAAATGTACATGTTTCAGACATTCTTGACAGGGTGGATTTGGAGAAGGTACCTCAGATATCTCATGAGAGAATCCAGAACTATGGGGGAGGGTTAAGGGAGAGAGGGCAACAGCCTATTTTAATAAAAAATAATTACTCGTTTAAAGCAGTGATAAGAAAAAAAAGTTTTTCTTTCTCTCTCAGAGTTGTCTTTTGAATGATAGCTGAGGCTTTGAATCTTTTCAAGGCAGTGGTAAAGGTAGATAAGCAAGAGGTTAAAGATTACGGTGTAAATTCAAAATGATGTTACTATCGGTTTAGCCATGGATAGTTTCCATCTGATTGTGGTTGAACTTTTAAATGGATCTCTTGTATATTAATAATGAGCTCCTGACCTCGGAATCTACCTGTCATGGCCCTTGTTTGCCTAGCCTGCACTCTCTCTGTAACCGCTTATGTAACACTATACTTTGCATTCTGTTATTGTGTTTCCCTTGTATTACCGCAATGAACCTCTTTTGAAATGACCTGTGTGGATGGTTTCCACCGTATCTCGGGACATGTAGCGATAAACCAATCCCAATCCTACGAAATGGAGCAGTATGCCGGAAGGGCCAAGTGCCCCACTGCCCTGCCCAAACCCCCATCTACCGCTTCCTCTCTCCTCCTCTACCCCGTCCCTCCTACCCACCTCAGCTACTCCCAACCCCCGGAGCCGATCGAGAACCTTCCACAACACAACTTCACTCACTTCTCACTTCCCACAAACAACGGAGACCACGCACCTGCACCACGACGACCCGACCCGACCCGACACGTCACGTTACGTCACGACATGACACGTCATATCGTACACGCGCCCGCTCGGTACGTGCGGCAACGCGCACACGCGGCTAGCGTAACGGAACTGCGCATGCTCAAAGACTCCAGTTCCCTGCTGGATGGCTGTAGTCCGTGGATGTATTCGCTTGGCTGGAGTCCGGAGTAACAAACACAAATTGCTCAAGGAATTATCTATGGAGGGGTTTCAAGCCAAGGCTATTCATTAGGACCGGAAAGGAAAGGGTCTAGGAACTCAGCAGGTCAAGCAGTTGCTGTGGGGGTGGGGGAAGGAATTGGCAATGTCTCCGCCGGTTGAAACCCTGTATCGGGACACCTAGAGTGTCATAGTTATACAGTACAGTATGTAAATGGTCCCCTCAGCCCAATGCTGACCAAGTTGCCTACCCGAGTTAGTTGCATTTGCTTATAATTGACCTGTATCCCCTTAAACCTTTCCGGTCCATGTACCTGTCTAAATGGGATAATTTTACCTACGTCCTCTTGGGAAGTTTACACCACCCTCAGTGTGAAACAGTTGAACCAGGTCTAAAGAACATAGAACAGTACAGCATTGGAACTGGCCTTTCACTTGTCAAAGTTGTGCCCAATTAATTATATTAGTAATCAAATGGCCAGACAAGCTAATCCCTCTGCATACAAAATGTCCATATCCTTACATTTCCTGCACATTCATTGCCTTCTTGAACACCTCCAATGTATTAACCTCCACCCCTGGCAGTGCATTCCAGGCACCCACCTCTCTGTAAAACAAAACCTTGCCCTGCATGTCTCCTTTGAACTTACCCCACTCACCTTAAATACATTCCCTCTGATATTGGACATTTCAACTCTGGGGAAAATATGCTGGCTGTTGATTCTATCTTTATCACTTATAAACCACAATCTCCCCTCAGCGTCTGCTGCTCCAGAGAAAACAAACCATATTTGTCCAATCTCTCCTTATAGTAATTGCTTTCCAAACCAGGCAGCATCCTGGCGAACCTCTTCTGCACCCTCTGTAAAGCCTGGGCTCCCTTTCTATAATGGGATAACCAGAATTGAATGCAATACCCCAGTTGCAACCTAACTGGAGTTTGATAAAACTGCAACATATCTAAGAGTTTAAGGGTTTTGTCATTAGCAGCCACAATATTAATTAATACATTAATCTTCTGCATGAGTCTCCCATAAGGGACTTGGTCAAACACCTTACTAAGATGTCCATGTAGACAATATATATCACCTTCATCACCTCCTTGAATCCTCTCGCATAGTTTCCCTACCACTACCGTGAGACTCGCTGCTCTGTAGCTTCCAGCATTATCCCTATTTCCCTTCTTGAATAATGGAACAATATTAGCTACCCACCAGTCCTCCAGGACTTTGTGTGTGGCTGGACAGGACATGAAGGTAGTGACCAAGGCTCCAGAAATCTCACCTTTTGCTTCTGTCCATAATCTGTTGTATATCCCATTATGACCTGGGGATTAAACCACCCTAATGTTCTTTCAAGAGACCCAACCTACCACCTCCTTTATCTTGATTAGCACATTCCACACTGATCACCCAGTCCTCCACATCCTCCTTGGCAAATACTAATGCAAAATATTAATCTCGGACCTCACTCACATCTTCTGCTTCCTAGCACATATTAACATAGAAACATAGAAAATAGGTGCAGGAGTAGGCCATACGGCCCTTCGAGCCCGCACCGCCGTTTATTATGATCATGGCTGATCATCCAACTCAGAACCCCACCCCAGCCTTCCCTCCATACCCCCTGACCCCTGTAGCCACAAGGGCCATATCTAACTCCCTCTTAAACATAGCCAATGAACTGGCCTCAACAGTTTGCTGTGGCAGAGAATTCCACAGATTCACCACTCTCCGTGTGAAGAAGTTTTTCCTAATCTCGGTCCTAAAAGGCTTCCCCTCTATCCTCAAACTGTGACCCTTCGTTCTGGACTTCCCCAACATCGGGAACAATCTTCCTGCATCTAGCCTGTCCAATCCCTTTAGGATCTTATACGTTTCAATCAGATCCCCCTCAATCTTCTAAATTCCAACGAGTACAAGCCCAGTTCATCCAGTCTTTCTTCGTATGAAAGTCCTGCCATCCCAGGAATCAATCTGGTGAACCTTCTTTGTACTCCCTCTATGGCAAGGATGTCTTTCCTCAGATTAGGGGACCAAAACTGCACACAATACTCCAGGTGTGGTCTCACCAAGGCCTTGTACAACTGCAGTAGTACCTCCCTGCTCCTGTACTCGAATCCTCTCGCTATAAATGCCAGCATACCATTCGCCTTTTTCACCGCCTGCTGTACCTGCATGCCCACTTTCAATGACTGGTGTATAATGACACCCAGGTCTCGTTGCACCTCCCCTTTTCCTAATCGGCCACCATTCAGATAATAATCTGTTTTCCTATTTTTGCCATCAAAGTAGATAACTTCACATTTATCCACATTAAATTGCATCTGCCATGAATTTGCCCACTCACCCAACCTATCCAAGTCACCCTGCATCCTCTTAAGCATCCTCCTCACAGCTAACACTGCCACCCAGCTTCGTGTCATCCGCAAACTTGGAGATGCTGCATTCAATTCCCTCATCCAAGTCATTAATATATATTGTAAACAACTGGGGTCCCAGCACTGAGCCTTGTGGTACTCCACTAGTCACCGCCTGCCATTCTGAAAAGGTCCCGTTTATTCCCACTCTTTGCTTCCTGTCTGCTAACCAATTCTCCACCCACACCAATACCTTACCCCCAATACCGTGTGCTTTAAGTTTGCACACTAATCTCCTGTATGGGACCTTGTCAAAAGCCTTTTGAAAATCCAAATATACCACATCCACTGGTTCTCCCCTATCCACTCTACTAGTTACATCCTCAAAAAATTCTGAGATTCGTCAGACATGATTTTCCTTTCACAAATCCATGCTGACTTTGTCCGATGATTTCACCGCTTTCCAAATGTGCTGTTATCACATCCTTGATAACTGACTCCAGCAGTTTCCCCACCACCGACATTACGCTGACCGGTCTATAATTCCCTGATTTCTCTCTCCCTCCTTTTTTAAAAAGTGGGGTTACATTAGCCACCCTCCAATCCTCAGGAACTAGTCCAGAATCTAACGAGTTTTGAAAAATTATCACTAATGCATTCACTATTTCTTGGGCTACTTCCTTAAGCACTCTAGGATGCAGACCATCTGGCCCTGGGGATTTATCTGCCTTCAATCCCTTCAATTTACCTAACACCACTTCCCTACTAACATGTATTTAGCTCAGTTCCTCCATCTCACTGGACCCTCTGTCCCCTACTATTTCTGGAAGATTATTTATGTCCTCCTTAGTGAAGACAGAACCAAAGTAATTATTCAATTGGTCTGCCATGTCCTTGCTCCCCATAATCAATTCACCTGTTTCTGTCTGCAGGGGACCTACATTTGTCTTTACCAGTCTTTTCCTTTTTACATATCTATAAAAGCTTTTACAGTCCGTTTTTATGTTCCCTGCCAGATTTCTCTCATAATCTTTTTTCCCCTTCCTAATTAAGCCCTTTGTCCTCCTCTGCTGAACTCTGAATTTCTCCCAATCCTCAGGTGAGCCACTTTCTCTGGCTAATTTGTATGCTTCTTCTTTGGAATTGATACTATCCCTAATTTCTCTTGTCAGCCACGGGTGCACTACCTTCCTTGATTTATTCTTTTGCCAAACTGGGATGAACAATTGTTGTAGTTCATCCATGCAACCTATAAATGCTTGCCATTGCATATCTACCGTCAATCCTTTAAGTGTCATTTGCCAGTCTATCTTAGCTAATTCACGTCTCATACCTTCAAAGTTACCCCTCTTTAAGCTCAGAACCTTTGTTTCTGAATTAACTATGTCACTCTCCATATTAATGAAGAATTCCACCATATTATGGTCACTCTTACCCAAGGGGCCTCTCACGACAAGATCGCTAATTAACCCTTCCTCATTGCTCAAAACCCAGTCCAGAATAGCCTGCTCTCTAGTTGGTTCCTCGACATGTTGGTTCAAAAAACCATCCCGCATACATTCCAAGAAATCCTCTTCCTCAGCACCTTTACCAATTTGGTTCACCCAGTCTACATGTAGATTGAAGTCACCCATTATAACTGCTGTTCCTTTATTGCACACATTTCTAATTTCCTGTTTAATACCATCTCCGACCTCACTACTACTGTTAGGTGGCCTGTACACAACTCCCACCAGCGTCTTCTGCCCCTTAGTGTTACGCAGCTCTACCCATATCGATTCCACATCTTCCCGGCTTATGTCCTTCCTTTCTATTGCGCTAATCTCTTCTTTAACCAGCAACGCCACCCCACTTCCCCTTCCTTCATGTCTATCCCTCCTGAATATTGAATATCCCTGAATGTTGAGCTCCCATCCCTGGTCACCCTGGAGCCATGTCTCTGTGATCCCAACTATATCATAATCATTAATAACAATCTGCACTTTCAATTCATCCACCTTATTACGAATGCTCCTTGCATTGACACATAAAGCCTTCAGGCGCTCTTTTACAACTCTCTTAGCCCTTGTACAATTATGTTGAAAAGTGGCCCTTTTTAATGCTTGCCCTGGATTTGTCGTCCTGCCACTTTTACTTTTCTCCTTTGTACTTTTTGCTTCTACGCTCACTTTACACCCCTCTGTCTCTCTGCACTGGTTCCCATCCCTCTGTTGTGAACTAACCTCCTCACGCCTAGCCTCTTTAATTTGATTCCCACCCCCCAACCATTCTAATTTAAAGTCACCTCAGTAGCCCCCGCTAATCTCCCCGCCAGGATATTGGTCCCCCTAGGATTCAAGTGTAACCCGTCCTTTTTGTACAGGTCACGCCTGCGCCAAAAGAGGTCCCAATGATCCAAAAACTTGAATCCCTGCCCCCTGCTCCAATCCCTCAGCCACGCATTTATCCTCCACCTCATCGCATTCCTACTCTCACTGTCGCGTGGCACAGGCAGTAATCCCGAGATTACTACCTTTGCGGTCCTTTTTCTCAACTCCCTTCCTAGCTTCCTATATTCTCCTTTCAGGACCTCATCCCTTTTCCTACCTATATTCTCTCCTTTATCCTGCTCCCTAGTTATCCTTTTGCTTTTGATGTACAGTCTGCTTAGAATGCCTTGGGATTCTCTTTAATCCTCCTTGCCAAGAACTTTTCATGGCTGTTCCTGACACTCCCAATTCCTTTCCTAGTTTTCTTTCCTCACTCCTTTATAATCCTGGGAGCCCTTTGATTTTATTGTCCTAAACCTTAACTATGCTTCCTTTCTCTTCTTGACTAAATTCACCATCTCTTTCAACATCCAATGTTCCCTTACCTTGCCATCCTTGTCCTTCCTTCTTAATGAAACATACCTGTCCTGTACTCTGTGTGATGGTCTTTAAACACCGTCCACATGTTTGATGTGGACTTACCCAAAAACAGCTGTCCCCAATTAGCTCTCCCTAGTTCTTGCCTAATACTCTTGTAATTTGTCTTGTTCCAATAAGATACTTTAATACAAGGCTCATATGTATCAATAGATATCTTAAAATTTAAGGCTCTGTGATCACTGTTCTGTAACTGTTCTCCCACTGACAGGTCAAGTTACTTGGCCAAGCTCATTACCCAACACCAGGTCCATTATGGCCCCTCCTCTTTTTGCACTATCTACACTTAAGAAAGGGATTTTAGAACCCCTCCTGAATGCATCTAACAAATTCTGCCCCAAATAAGGAGGTCCACGTCTATAATAGGAAAGTTAAAGTCTTCCACGTTGTTTGCTAATGTGCCTGCATACCTGCTCCTCTGTGTCCCAGTGGATATTGGCATGATCTGTAGTATAGTCCCTTCACACTGATTGCACCTTCCTTATTTTTGACTGTGTTGATTGTTAACACAAACAATGCATTTCACTGTATGTTTCAATGTACATGTGATAAGCCTGAATTTGCATCTGCATATACAAACGATTCAGTGGATATGTTCTCTATTTTTACCCTTTAAATTATTCCCTTTTCCCGTTAACTCTCTGCCCTGTAGTAGAGATACTTCAACAATTCCCCTCCCCCAATCCCCTCCACAGACACCGTTCACCCCACTGACAGTCTGGTTATTCATGGCTTCCATACTTTTGATCTCTGCCTTTGTTTATAAAGCTTAGTAGAACACATTTTGTTTAATGACTTTCTCAATGTGGCAAATACAATGAACATTACATTTGAATGTCTTATCTTCTATCCCTTTCAAAATAGAATCACACATTCTATTTTGAATCACCTGCAGTTATTCTTCTTGCCAAGATGAAAGTATGGTCATTTCTTAGTAGAAGGATTGCAGCAGTTCAACATAGTGACTTGCTACACCTTCTCCAGGGCAGTGGGATGGGCAATAAACTCAAGCCTTGTGAATGACACACACCATCTCAAAAGCATTGTCAGTGGATAGAGTCAATTTTATCAATGCCATTTATAATTTAAAACTTCTATCAGCTCCCCTTGCCAAGTCCCCTGTTCCCAAACAACCTCAACCTCTCCAGTCTGACTACTAAAGTCCCCCATCGGTGGAATTAATTGCTGATACATTTGTAAACCGACCAAAGCCTTTACATCTTTTCTGAAGTGTTGACCTTAGAACTTTGCACAATATTCCAGTTGTGGTTAACGCCTTTTTACAAGTCCAGAACGACATGTGTACTTTTATCTATCTTCAACAAACTATGTGCATATATGAGCATAAAAAGGAGTAGGCCATTCAGCTCCTTGTGTCTCTTCTGCTCTTAGATAAGATCATGGCTGACTTTTTTTGTACCTCAGAGCTATATTTCTGCATCAGACCCCATCTCTTGATTTCCTTCTTATCTAAAATTCCAGTTCTTTGGAACCTACTCAGCAACTGAATCTTCAGATCACTTGTGTTGAAAGTTCCAAAGATTCACTGTTCTCTAGGTGAAGAATCTTCTTATGTCTGTCGGGAATGGCTGATCACATGTTCAGAGATTTCAAAGGTCCAGAGGTTCAAAGGTCAAATTTAATGTCAGAGAAGTGTATACAATATACATCCTGAAATGCTTTTTCTTCACAAACATCTATGAAAACAGAGAAGTGCCCCAAAGAATGAATGACAGTTAAACATGAGAACCCCAAAGTCCTCCCCCCAGCTCCCCCCCGTGTGTAAGCGGCAGCAAGCAGTGATTCCCCCCCTTGCCCCCAGCAAGAAAAAGTGCACCCGTTACTGAGCGCAAGCGTGCGTTAGGCGATAGCAAAGACATGAACTTGCAGTTACCCCAAAGACGATTACATTTCATCCAGCATTTGACAAACCACAGGTTCTCTTTCTCTCTCTAATACGAGAGAGGGAATTGTCCCTCATTTTCACAGTGAGCAGGAGATATAACAACAACCCACTGGTTTACGATGTTAAAAAGTCTGTTTCGTCGCTTTTTATGAGCTCTGTGCCTGAAGATAACAAAGATCTCAGGTCTTCAGGTCCACAGCAAAAGATTTTCTGGCTTCCCCGATGAGACACAAGCCTCCTGCCGTGACATCGACCCTCAATCTGCCCATCTCCAGAGCCCCGAGATCTTAGGCTTCCAAATACACGCAAGACTCTCAGGCCAAAACAACGGCCGGTCCTGAAACCCGAGAACGGGTCCCATTCCCGCAAAGAACCAAAGTCCTCAAAAGAACCCTGAAAGGGAAAAATAAAGATATTAAAGATGGAAGTCGAGCTGTTTCCAAAGATGTAAACAAAGGAGTTGCCGTTTAGCACCATCTTAACTCCACTTCCAACTTCCAGTTTGACTCCTGGTTCTAGATGCCACAGCTGTGGGAAACATCTGCAACCAAATATATCAACCAGATTTTCAATTTTAACAAACAATTACAGAAAAAGAAAATAAAATTATAAGGGCCCATTATAGTTAGCCCAATCTAAACGTGCACATAAATATTGGAGCTCATTTCTGGAGTAGTTGGGTGTATCACTTTACTCACACACTGAACCCACCTGAAGGCACCTGCCACAGCCCAAATTTCTCTCAAAGACCATCTCGAATGAAATGAGTCTCCTTAGAGACATTCATCTGCACGAAGCATTTCTTACAATGAGGGTTCTCCTTCAAACGGCATTCTGCGGCATCTTCCCTTGTGATCCACTCTGCCGCTCCCACCAAAAAAAAAACCCAAACCAGACTACTGTCCTTCAGAAATCTGTTCCCGCCCAGCACTCCCAGATGTTCCACTGGGCAGAAAGTTACAACACGTACCAAGACAACCCCGACTGGCTGACACCACAATTCTAAGTTGGACAACATGGCTCCTTATCTTTAGCCAAAACAACAACTGCAGGGCACACTGCTTTTACAGAAAATTGCTAAAATAAGAATACCTCACAGTATAGTAGTAGAACTCTTATCCAGGACATTACATTCTCCACCCAACACAAATAGTCATGTCCTAATGACTTTGGAACATTAAACCATTATTAATAACACAGTATTCAAATAAATGTTGTGATTTCAGGACCCCCAGTCCATTTGTAAGTAGAAGTTACATATTGAATCTCACTATGGGATTGATGCAGCGCTCTCTTACCCCAGTGCATCATATGCCAGCTTATCTGGGGGTCTCCGGACTCTCTAAAACTTCCTTACTTCATCTTCGGCTTCTTCAGCTTAAGCCACTCCTTGTGACTATTCCTGTCTATTAGGGGATGCCTCCCCCATCTATCACTCATACCCTCTGATGGCTCAGGTCCTTCTGCCACCCGACTGAACTTAGCTGCATCCCCAATTATATTGGAGTAAGTTTCCCCTCACTCTCTACCATCACGTCTGACTGTCCGCTGGTAGTCCTCCCAGCTATATCTGAGTCAGGGCCGATAGATTCAGATATCTCTTCAACAATTCTTGGGGAGTTTGGATAAGGTAAAGCATACCATACTTCAATTTGCTCATACTCTGACAGTACAGTACTGAATGGTTGATGCCCCTTCAGGTCTTTACACTGAAATCATTCTATTATCACCTTGTTGCCTTTCTGTTCTCCTTCAATGCAGAGTTTTCCTACTAGGTGTAGGTTCCATATCCACACCTACTTCCTTGCCTACGGTGATTGTATTGGAGGACCATTTTCACCCGGAAAATTGGCAAATTTGGCATCCGGCTCTCCACTACGTATGGTGTAGAAACCCAGCAGTCGGCCAACTATGCTTCCCTTGTAGCCTCAAATTTCTTATCTCTATCTCCAGGCATCAGTTGAGAGAACCTAATATTTTGATCCTATCTCCTTTTGTTTTCTTGGTTTTGCTTGGTAGCAGAAAAACCGCTGCTAGCTCATAAGCTTTTTGCAGTTCTTTCCTCATGTCAGACGTACTTGAGATACATCTTCTGTAGCAAGTCTTCACCATCGGTTCCAAAACAGAGATTAACAGGCAACCTCACTTTGCATCCAAATGTCAAATAGAAAGGAGAGTAGCCAGATACTTCATTCTGAGTACAGTTGTAGCAGTGTGCCAAATGTCCAATATGCTGGTGCCACTTGTTCTTTTTGTTGGCATCCAGGCATAAGCATATCTAGCAATGTCTGGTTGAACTTTTCAGGTTGAGGATCACCCTGAGGGTGATATGGCGTGGTTCTTGACTTCTCAACTCCAGGCATGCCCATGTATGAGCCAACTCTCAAAATCCCTTCCCGAATCACTATGTATCCTTCTAGGGAGGTCATAATGAACAAAATATTTCTTAAGCAACTGTGATAGCTCTCTGATCCTTTGTGGGGAAGGCTTGAGCATATCTGGTGTAGTGATCAGTGATGACCAAGACATTCACAATGTTACTAGAATCAACCTCTATGGAGAGGGAACCCATACACCCAAGATCAAGTGGTCCTATATATTGTAAGTGAGGTAATAGAGCAACTCTCATGGCAATATCTTGCTCTGAATACATTGGATGCACAACCTACGGTACTCTTCAACCTCAAGCTTCATTCAGCATCAAAAGAACCGATTTCAGACCAATCCATAAGTCTTGTTAAATCCCAAATGACCTGAGTCATGAAGTGACTTCTATAGAAAAATTTGCCAAGAACAACCATGGTCATGAGACCATGATTGCCTACATCATGCAACACGGCACATGATGATGATGATGATGATGATGATGATATCATCATAACTGTCTGGGGGAATGTAGGTGACCCCAGAAATGTTTTCTGCCCTGTGGTGTATCTCTGCTCCATCCATACAGATTCCACGAGTTACTGAGCCAATACCATTGCATTGATTTGCTCCTTTACTAATAACACTACCATAGCTTCTTTCCTTTTTTACCTGTCTGTCTTAATTATTGCAAACCTCTGGATATTCAATTCTGATACTTGGTTTTCCTGCAGCCTTGTCTCTATATGGGGCACCACAGTAATGCAGCAGTCTCCACGACGCTATCACAGCTGGGGGTGTCAGAATTTGGAGTTCAATTCCAGCGTCCTCTGTTAGCAAATCTGTATGTTCCATCCGGTTTCTCCCACAACCCAAAGACGTAACCACTGTAGGTTAATTAGTCTTTGTAAATTGTCCCATAATTAGCTTGGGCTTAAATTGACGGGTTGCTGAGCAGCATGACTCGAAGGGTCGGGAGGGCCTTTCAATGCTGTATCTCTAAACAAAATAACATATTTTTGCAACTATATCATAGCCTATTAGATCTATCTGTACTTCTTATTCATTGTACTTCTTGTCTCATTGTGAAGCTATGCATTAAGGCATAATAGCTTCGGACTTTGTTCTTAGCCCTCATGGCATTATGTTACACTATGGCCCCTTTTGCCTCTATTTTCATCTTATCATATGCTTGTTTTGGACAAATTTAAGTTGTTTTCTCCAGAGAGTGTCAGAGGCTGAGGTGAAAACTGTCAGAGGTTTATAAAACTGTGAGAGGCATTGATAGGGTAGAGAGTCAGAATCTTTTTTCTCCGGGGCAGAATAAATGAATGTTTAGTTAGATCAGAGATCAGGAGGAATTTCTTTAGCCAGAGGGTAGTGAATCTGTGGAATTCGTTGCCACAAACGGCTGTGGAGGCCAGACCACTGGGTAGATTTAAAGTGGAGGTTGATAGGCTCTAGACTCTCAAGGGCATCAAAGATCATGAGAGAAGACAGGATAATGGGGCTGAGAGGAGTAATAAATCAGCCATGATGGAATGGTGGTGCAGATTTGATTGGCTGAATGGCCTAATTCTGCTTCTGTGGCTTATGGTCTTAATAAATAATAAATAAATTTTAACTTATTTAAGTGTGAGGTGATGCGCTTTGGACATTTAAACTAGTTTAGGACCTATACAGGGCACTGGCAAGTGTCATGGAGCAGAGGGGCTGGGATTATTAACATGTACAGTTCAACTAAATCAGCTGCACAACTAGACAGGGTGATGAAGAAGGCATTAAGCATGTTGACCTTTGTTGGCCAGAAAGAACTACAGTCTACAAATCAGTGAATTTGAATGAATCAAAGACAATGGAAGCAGACAGACCAATTGCCTTTGTTCTTGCCATAAGGGAGGAGATGCAGGCTGCCAATTTATGAAGACACTCTTTTCCCCATTTTGAGTTACATTTGTTTTAAAGTTGACACAATGATGCCTCAGGTAATCTGCTGAACTAGGGACCATTTCCAAATGAGGAGTTATTTGTGAAGTGTTCCTTGGTTGGATGCAAGTTTGTGACTGTTGAACTCTGTATCTGTTCTGTGTGATTCAAGCTGGTTGCTGACTGAGAACAAAGAGCCATCAATTGTTGATTGTCACTTGCTGAGAGAAGAGCAATAAATGGATGCTGGACTGGAGCAGAGCCAATAAAAAGGTGTTAAAGGTCAGACCCATGACCTACAGCCAATGACACTGGAATGCAATATTTGAATTGGTAAGAAATGAATATAAAAGTAGACGCTTCGTGTGCTGGCGGTGTTAACTCTGTAGGAGACCAACTATCGCAGATGTGAGGTGTCCTACGGACACTTGCAGATTCAAAATGGAACTACGAAGAATATGTCGCGAACAGCAGAAACTCCTTTTTAACTGGTATAATATTTTCTTTTCTTTGACAGTTCATGGAAGGTCAGGAAAACTTAGCTGGTGTGCACACAGGTTTCAGCTGTGTAAATTCACATGTCTTTCCATTGAGACAATAAAGGTACTTGTCGGTAATTACAGATTCTTTCTGTGCCTCCCTGATCATTATTACAAGGGATGATTTTTGTATCACCTTCATCAGTCAGGGCATCAAGTTTAGGAGTAGGGACATTATGTTGTAGTTATATAAGTTGTGAAATGGAAGACACTTATTAGGGGGAGAGAGAGAGCCTGTGGTTATGTTGAATAACCGGGTGAACAAGTAGTCTTCGGAGTACTGCAAGTTTGTGTCTTTACTGACGCTTTGCTGCATGGTTGAGTGCTCAGTGGGGGTTGCTGATGATTTTTTTGCTGGTGGGGGAGGGGGGTCATTGCTTTGCTGCTGCTTATGCGTGGGAGGGAGGAGCTGGGGGGCTTTGGGGTTCTAACATTTAACTGTCATTCATTCTTCAGGGCAGACCTCTGTTTTCGTGGATATTTGTGAAGATAAACAATTTCAGGATGTATATTGTATACATTTCTCAGACATTAAATGTACCTATTGAGTCAGTGGTGAGGCTGAATTTGGAGAATTGTGTAAAGTTTTGAAGACTCTGTTACAGGAAAGAAGTCAAGCTGGAGAGGGTACAGAAGAGATTTACAATTATGGTTGTATCTTAGTTCATTCACATCAATTCTTGGGACTTGAATGTGTAAGGATAGCAGATTTCCTTTACTTAAATGTACCAGATTATTTAGTATAATCCAGTAGTTTCATGACTCATGTCATTGAGGCTAGCTTTTTTAAAATCTAAGTTCCATATTTAGTTAGTTACTTAAATTTGAATTTAAATTATCCAAGCTCCATGATGGGTGTTAAACATGATTCTGTGAATAGTGATCAGACATCTGATGACTCTAATCTATCTAATATGCTGCTACACTGGTATTCTCTCAACTGAGGGTGCAGAATATAAAAGGTGCAATTAGAACCTACACATTTTTGAGTAAATATTGCAGCAGCTTGACCTTCTGGACTAAAAATTCCTCTTAAATATTTGCGTTAAAATAATGTGGGGAATTGATGCCTATTCCTTCCAGTGCCTCTGGAACATGAATTTCAGATTTGAATTTTGTTGTAGGCAATTTTAGGAAAAATTAAGGAATGCAATAGAATGTATGAAAAACTAGTCATAAGCAAAAACAGACAAACAGCCAACTGTACACTGTTTAAACTGTAAACTGTATAAATAAAACAGTAGTAAACTGTATAAATAAAAAAATAACATTGAGAACAGAAGTGCACCTCAGGGATGTGTGCTTAGCCCACTGCTTTACTCTCTCTATACCTATGACTGTGTGGCTAGCTATGGCTCAAATGCCATCTATAAATTTGCTGATGACACAACCATTGCTGGCAGAATCTCAGATGGTGATGAGAGGGCATACAGGAGCAAGCTATACCAACTAGTTGAGTGGTGTCGCAATAATAACCTTGTACTCAACGTCAGTAAGATCAAAGAGCTGATTGTAGAATTCAGAAAGAGTAAGATGAGGGAGCACAAACCAATAGAGGGATCAGAAATGGAGAGAGTGAGCAATTTCAAGTTTCTGGCAAGCTTCATTGGATGACGTGGATCATAATTTCTGAGTACAGTCTATGATATCACCATTTCCTTTGCCTTTTGAAGAACCATCTCACACTGCTTTATCCATTGCCACTTCCTAATCTGTAGTAATAAGATCAAGGGGTGGAGCACAGTAGCCAGGTTTGGCAGGAACCTGTTATAATAATTGACAAATCTTAAAAATGACCTCAGCTGTGATTCTTCCTTTGGCCTTGGGGCATCCATCACAGCTTGAATCTTTTCAGGACACTTGTAAATCTTTTGTGTCCATGGTGTGACCACGGTAAGTGATGCTTGGCTGAAAGAATTCACACTTGTTGCATTGTGCTCTGAGCCCATAATCTTCTAATCTTTTTTAATGCTGTTTTGAGATTTTGGAGTTGTTCCTTGTCTTCCTTACTGGTAACAATGATGTTGTCCAGGTAACACTGAGTGCCTGGGCAGCCTCACAGCACATGGTCCATAGCCTTCTGCCAGAGTGCAGGTGCAGATGCTACTCCAAAAATAAGCCTATTATAATGATATGGCACTTTATGAGTGTTCATGGTGAGAAACATTTCAGACCCTCCATCCATAGGTAGGCCTCAGTTAAGTACACTTTGCTGAAGTATTTCCTTCCAGAAAAGTTTGCAAAAATATCCTCTATCGTTGGCAGAGGGTATTGATCTAGTTTCAGTACCGTGCTGATTGTAACCTTAAAATCACCACAGGTCCTGGCAGAACCATTCTGCTTGGCTACTGGAACCACTGGCGTTGCCTATGGGGTCCACTCAACCTGGAAATTATTCCTTCAGCCTCCATGCAATCCAGCTCACTGGCTACTTTAACATGGATTGTATAACAAACCAGAAGGACTTTATGAAACTTGAGTGTGGAATTTTCATTTAACACTTTTACCCTTGATGTGTTTGAGTTTTCTAGTGTCTTCCTTGAACACTACTGTGGCATCTTCCAATTCCTCTCTTAATTCGATCTCAGTTGACTATTGCAGGGGATGTGGCATGGATCTTCAATCAAGTTGTAATTGTCTCAGCCAATCACACCCCCACAATGCTTATCCTTCTGTTTTTACCACGTACAAGCTCAATGTGGCTCATTCGTTGTTGTATTTCACTGTTGTAAATGTCATTCCCACAGGAGTTAAATTTTCTCCAGTGTAGGTCCTTAGTTGGGTATCTGCAGGCTTCAGTTCAGTTATTTTGAAATGCTATTCAGACTCACTTTGTGTAATGATTAAAACAGCCAGGCAAGTCTCCAATTTAATTTGAATTAATATGCCATTCACTTCTGGTGTAAGCCACATTGCTTGTCTATTGTTAGTTTTCACACTGTAAATCCCAAGGCTACTCAGTCCTGAACTCTCTTTATTATTAAGTTTTTCATCAACAGCATGCAGATTAATGCACTTCTTGAAACCACAAGTTTACTTTTGATTTTTTTCTCTTTCCTGTGCAGTCCATTTATTTTTGTCTGCCTGACATGCTTTCTGTATGTGTCCTACTTTTTGCATTTTCTGAAAGTTTCACCTTTAAACCTGCATTGGCCTGGTGTATGTGAGCCTCTGACATAACAGTAACACAAATTGTTTGGCCAGGCAGATTACTGTT
Organism: Mobula hypostoma; assembly: GCF_963921235.1. Classification (NCBI taxonomy): domain Eukaryota; kingdom Metazoa; phylum Chordata; class Chondrichthyes; order Myliobatiformes; family Myliobatidae; genus Mobula; species Mobula hypostoma. The sequence continues at coordinate 90,382,923 of NC_086105.1, read as the reverse complement.
TAGACATTGCAATTTTGTTCACACTCATTTTTATTCATGACTACAACTCAATTGTATCTCTGTCTGTGGTTTCCATTAATGCAGTGATTTCAACTGCTCTTTTAAATGTGATTTGTGCTTCAGTTAGGAGTCATTTTTAATAAGCAATCTCTTAGTGCATCATTGAGCCCATCTCTGAAATGATAATGCTTGGAGAATCTCTTCAATTCAGCCATTTAAATTGAAATGGACCCTCCTAGTGAAAAGTGGAATAGCAAGTTCATGGGTTCATGGACCGTCCAAAAACCTGATGGCAGAGAGGGAGAAGTTATTCCTAAAACATTGAGTGTGGATCTTCTGGCTTCTGTACCTCCTCTTCAATGGTAGAAATGAGAAGTTCCATGTGGTAAAGGTCTTTAATGATGGTTACCGCTTTCTTGAGGCACTGCCTTTAGAAGATGTCCTCGCTGGTGATGAGTCTCGTACAGGTGATGGAGCTGGCTGAGTCCACAACCCTTCACAGCCTTCCAATCCTGTGCATTGAAACCTCCTTACCAGGCAGTGATGTACCCAGTCAGAATGCTCTTCACAGTAGAAGCTTGCTGGAGTTTTTGGTGACATATTAAATCTCATCGAACTTTCAATGAACTATATCTGTTGATATTTCTTCTTCATGGTTGCATCAATATGTTGGCCTAGGATCAATCCTCCGAGATGCTGACACGCAAGAACTTGAAGCTGCTCCCTCTTTTCACTGTTGACCGCTCAACAGATTATGAACTATGTAAGAACCAATGACGGTTTAATAGTTTTATATTTTGCTACATGAGTCATAGATACATTAGTGCCAGAGGAAGAGGCCATGAAGCTTATTAGAGCCATAGAGAAATGCAGCATGTAAATAGGCTCTTTGGCACCAACCATCAACCATCTGTTTACAGTTTCCTATATTAATCTCATTTTATTCTCCTCACATTAACATCAATTTTCCCCATATTCTCCCACTCACCTACACACTAAAGGAAATTAATAGCAGCCATTTATCCTACCAACTTCCAAGTCTTTGGGATGTGGGAGGGAAATGGAGCACCCCAGGGAACCCCGTATGATCACAGGAAGAACATGCAAATTCCCCTGAGGTTAGGATTAAATCTGGGTTTTTGGCACTGTGAAGCTACCCCCTTTAGGTACCCACACTAACCAAAAATAAACCATCTCTCCTGATTACTCTATCCGTAGATCCATAGCCCTGCAGATTACAAAACTTTGTGGTCATTCATATTTTAAATACAGTGGTGGTTGATAACTTTACCATCTTTTCATGCCGTAAGCTTTTGATCTACACAACCCTCTGAGCAGAAATAATTTCTCAAACTCCTAATCCTTCACTATTTTACTACTCTTCCCTCTGATTATTAATCTCTATGCAGAGATTGTAAATCCAATCCTGATGTGATTCCACACTTCTATTCCAGATCTGAATGTTGTGAGTTCAGTTAAAAATAAATATGTGGCTTGCTGGCAATAAAATAATACTGCCAGAAGATGGCAGCTTTACACAGTATTTTCAAAGAATCTTTCCACTCTTGAGATTTATTTTTAAACTATACACTTCAATTCACACTTCAAACAGACTGCCAAGTATAGTCAAATCCTAGTTTGATCTCTAAGAAAGCTAATATTTTGTTTGCTTGTTTTGTTTTTCCAAGGACCTTTAATACCTAGATCTGTTTTGGAAGGTTGAATAGTTTAAATTAATTGCCCTTCAAATTTGATATTTGAGAAAAGTCCTGTAAAGACATACAGTATTGCTTGCTTACCAAATGTCAGGACTGGAGAAGTGTGATGTTTATAGCCTTAATGCGGACTCCAACAATGTTAATAGCAAAATGAATGAGTTGGTCATCAATGCAAAGTAAGCTGCAGAGAGTTGTAATATTAGTTAGTTCCATCATGGGTACTAGTCTCAATAGTATCCAAGACATTTTCAAGGAGCAGTGCCTCAAAAAGGCAGCATCCAACATTAAGGACTCCCACCACCTAGGACATGCCTTCTTCTCTCAGTTCCTATCAGGAAGGAGGTATAGAAACATAGAAACATAGAAACATAGAAAATAGGTGCAGGAGTAGGCCATTCGGCCCTTCGAGCCTGCACCGCCATTTATTATGATCATGGCTGATCATCCAACTCAGAACCCAGCCTTCCCTCCATACCCCGTGACCCCTGTAGCCACAAGGGCCATATCTAACTTCCTTTTAAACATAGCTAATGAACTGGCCTCAACAGTTTGCTGTGGCAGAGAATTCCACAGATTCACCACTCTCTGTGTGAAGAAGTTTTTCCTAACCTCGGTCCTAAAAGGCTTCCCCTCTATCCTCAAACTGTGACCCCTCGTTCTAGACCTCCCCAACATCGGGAACAATCTTCCCGCATCTAGCCTGTCCAATCCCTTTAGGATCTTATAGAAGCATGAAGGCACATACTCAGCAAGTCAGGAACAGCTTCTAACCCTCTGCCATTTGTTTTCTGAATGGACATTGAAACCATTAACACTACCTCACTACTTTTTTATTTCTGTTCTTGCACTACTTATTTAATTCAACTATTTGACATACATATATATTTATCGTAATTTACAGTTTTTCCCTATATCATGTATTGTGTTGCTACCTCAAAGTTAACAAATTTCACAACATATGCCAGTAATATTATACCTGATTCTGATTCTGGTCCAAATAGACATGAATACCAAGAAACTAAGAACAATACTGATGTAAAAAGGTATCAAGTTTTAGGCCACTGGGTCCAGTAGTCATAAAATGCTTTCAATTTGCCATTGCAAAATTAAAATTTTAGCATGAATGGTTTCATTTTCAAGTAAGGACTGAAAAAAATGGAGTACTGTGGTATTTGACCCTACCTTAGTTCAGTTTGTGAGTAAATAGCTGGAAATTAATCCCTCGCTACTATGAAGGAGAACAATTTGAGTTTCATTTGTGGTCCCTCTGCCATCAGGTTTCTGAATGGGCATGGAATGCTTGAACACTTTCTCATTATTTTTTTTGCAGTACTTATTTAGTTTAACTATTATATACATACACTTACCGTTTTTATTATTATGTATTGCAATGTACTGCTGCCGTAAAGACAACAAATTTCAGGACGTATACCAGTGATATCAAACCTGATTTTGATTCCAATATTTGTCACCTTATTTTGAGCAGGATTTTATTCTGTCCAGTATGCCTTTTTCAGTGTAAAACTGACTCAGGTATATGCAATACTAGTGTAATATGGAAACTTTGTCTGAGTAAAATGCCCACCTTGACTAAAAAATGACAGTTCTTATTGCTGGAAAGCTGAAACAAAAAAAAAATTGCTGGAAATACTCCGCAGATCAGACACTCAATGTCAAATTCTCAACACAAAAGATTCTGCAGAAGCTGGACATCCAGAGCGACACACACAAAATGCTGGAGGAACTCAGCAGGTCAACCAGGAATAGAGTCGACATTTTGGGCCAAGACCCTTCATTAGGACTATTCCTTTCTATTGATACTGCCTGACCTTCTGAGTTCCTCCAGTATTTTGTGTGTGTCACAATGTCAAATTCTCCAACTTTGATTGACTCACTATTCATTTCTGTTTGTATCAGAAATGGCCTTTTCCATCTGTGATGTGGGATCAATTTTTCTCTTTCTATTAGTGTAGTCTCGTTCCTAAGATAGCAGTAGGGATAAGCTCCCACTACCTATTAAAATGCTCCCAGTGGCATGTGTCAACTACAGAGGTGGCCAAGTCCAGCTCCTGGCCTTCATGTGTGGCCTAATTACTAAGCTCTGCAGAACCATTTCAACTGACAGGAGAAGGGGCAAAGGTGGGTTACTGGCTCCTTAAATCCAGTCATTTCAGGCTGATGGGGCTCGTCAGCCATGGTTGGCAGCTCATCTAGAAGAAGGAAAACTCTGATCTCAAACTGCTGCTGCTTTGTGGCTTTACCCACTCATTAGGAAGGTTTTGGGAGTAAACGATAAGGAAAAATCCAGAGCTGGAGTCCCTCAGGCTGCCCTACATTGAATTCAACACTGACAGGCAGCTCCCGCAATGCAGCTGATGCCAAGTTCTATCAGTCACCGCGTTCCTTTGGATCACTTGGCTAGTTGTGTGGAGAGAGGGAGCCTGCAGCTTGCAACAGCTGGCTCTCCATATAGTACTGCCCTGGCTTAATGCAGTTAGGATGCAACATCCAAGGCCAACCTTGACCAACAGAGGGCTTTACCTAGTGTAGTCTGACCTGCTGATGATGTCCAACAGCCCTGCTTTTAGCAACATGTCGAAAAGAGGAAATTTAATCTGATTTTGATTGCTGCATTAACTCATTTGCTCTTACCCTACAAGTGAAATTGGAAGAATGGGCAAAAAAGTGGCAGATGGAATACAGTGTTGGGAAATGTATGATAATGTATTTTGGTAAAAAGAATAATAGTGCAGACTATTATCTAAATGGGGAGAAAATTCAAACATCGGAGGTGCAAAGGGACCTAGGAGTGCTCGAGGAAGACTCCCAGAAGATTAATTTACAGGTTGAGTCTGGGAATGAAGGGGTTAATATATGAGGAGCATTTGGCAGCTTTGGGCCTATACTCACTGGAATTCAGAAGAATGCGGTGGGATCTCATTGACACCTATTGAATGTTGAAAGGACTAGATAAGGTGGATGTGGAGAGGATGTTTCCTCTGGTGGGGTATCCAGAACTAGAGGGCACAGCCTCAAATTAAGGGGCAACCTTTTAGAATAGAGGTAAGGAGGACTTTTTTCAACCAGAGAGTAGTGAATCTGTGGAATGCTCTACCACAGACTTCAGTGGAGACCAAGCCCATGGGTATGTTTAAAGTGGAAGTTGATAGTTTCCTAATTGGTCAGGTCATTAAAGGATAGGACGAGAAGGCAGGTGTATGGGGTTGAGTCGGATCTGGGATCAGCCATGATGGAATGGCAGAGCAGACTCGATGGGCTGAATGGCCTAATTCTGCTCCCATGTCTTATGGTCTTACCTGGAGCAAAGCCACATTAGATCTGCTGTAACTGAAGACCCAGCCCAGGTGGTGCCTTATGCCTGAGGCTACAGTGGAATATTTTGACATTTTAATAGCTTGATCCTCATAGCTAAGAAGGACTATATTCCAACTATCACCTTTGAAAAATTATATTTACTGAACACAAACTGAGCAATGCAGTTGCATATTTCCTGATATTATAGAACAATGACTGCTTAGTAGTATAATAACCATCAAAGGTAGCCAAAGAACCACAGAGTAATTCCAAGACTGTTCAGCTCCATTGTGCTCAAAATCATTTTAGGTTTGCAATGCACAAACTATTTTAATGCTCCCTTACCGAAGGAAGTGTTGTTATAGCTTTTGGCTCTTTAACAAAATTCTCCCTTCAAGGCTTTCCGCCAAGTTTTCTGTTGCTGTGTTTTCTATTCTCTTCTGAGTAATTTGATTCCTTGCCTTTTACCTTCATACCTTATGTGGCTATTTGAAGAGATCTTTGTAAGGTGAACGCCATTCAATATTTCTTCCCAACTTTTTTGAGTTTGCATAATTTGCAGAAATATTAATGGTGTGCAAGTGTTGCTGTTAGTCAGAATGATACCAGAGCTAAATGCTGAGAGCAGGGTGGAGGATTAATCTTGAATTTTAGAGTACAAAGATTGAGAGTTGGTCTAATTGAGGTGTTTCATGTAACAAGAGGGATTAACGGTGATGATAGACAGGAACAACTTTCTCTGGCATGGAAAGGGCAAAATAAGGAAGGATGATTTTAAATTTAACAAGATTTTTCATGGGCTGTAGCGATTTTTTTATGCTCTGCAGAGTTTAGAACAGTAAGTGGTAATTCCATTGAAACATGCAAAAGTCTTTCCAGGCTTGGAAGAATAGATAAACAGATTCTTTTTTTCCTGGCTGGGTGTGTAGAATCATTGGTATAATCTCAAACAGAGGGGTCAACCATTCAGGACAGAGATGAGTAGGTTTCTTTACCCAAAGGGTGGTGCATGTTTGGAAGCCTTCATCCATGGAAGTTATGGAGGCTCAGACTCTGCGTGTATTAAATATGATAAACAGTAGCTTTTTTACATTAAAGAATCAAGGGGTTTATGTTTAGTGCTGGAAAGTGGCATTGACATAAATGATCTTGTAGAGACTGAGCAGATAGAAGGAACACTGTGGCCTTCCCTGGCTTCCAATTCTTATACTTTTATATTCTTCTGCCAGTCCATTAGGAGTGATGTCAGGCAGCAATTCTCTACACAAAGTGGAATGGAAATCTGGAACTCTCTCTGAGTGCTTCGGGCTGAATTGAAAATTTCAAAGCCAAGATTGATAGACTTTTATTTCCTCAGGGAAATTGATGATTAAAATACAGAGCTGAATTTATTTAGTTACCATCAAGTTAAAGTTCAAGTTTATTGTCATTTTTGGTATACATACATACATAGGGTATACAGTAAATGCCATGAAAGATAGCTTTTTGCAGTAGTAGCATAGTTCATTTATGAACATGACAAACATAAGTTAACACCAACTTAAGTTAAAATAATATATAAATAATATTTAATATGTGTAAAAATCAATAAACATAATGACATTCATGCAAGGTAAAGAGGGAGATAAAGAAATATAGTGCTCTGGTCGGGCCACATCTGGAGTATTGCGTATAGTTCTGGCCGCCCCACTATAGGAAAGATGTTGAGGTTTTGGAGAGGGTAGAGAAGAGGTTTACCAGGATACTGCCTGGTTTAGAGGGCATGTGCTATCATGAGAGGCTGGATAAACTTAAGTTGTTTTAACTGGAGAGCTGGAGGCCGAGGGGAGATCTGATAGAGGTTTACAAGATTATGAGAGGCATAGATAGAGTGGACAGAGAGTAGCTGTTTCCCAGGGTTGAAATGTCTAATACCAGAGGGCATGCATTGAAGGTGAGGGGGGTAGGTTCAAGGAGGATGTGAGGGGTAAGTTCTTTACTCAGAGAGCTGTGGATGCCTGAAATGTGCTGCCTGATATGGTGGCTGAGGCAAACACACTAGATGCTTTTAAGAAACCTTTAGATAGGCACATGAATGTAAGAAAAATGGAGGGATATGGACATGGTGTAGGGAGGAGTGATTAGTATTTGGGTGTTTTGATTTGCTCTTTAGCTGGGTCAGCACAGCTCTGTGGGCCGATTGGCCTGTTCCTGTGCTGTACCCTTCTACGATGTGCTTGTTTTGTTTTGTAACTTCAAAACATTAAAATGTTAATAAGGGAAGACACAGGAGTCCAAAATGCGCGTCTAACTTCATGTTTACTTTTAGCTAGGCATGGGTGATGATATATGCAATTCACATATTTATGCATGTAACCCATAATTAATTATTTAAACTAACAAGGATGCTTAATATAACAACACTCCTCCCTCCTTAGCTATAAACTCCAACTCAATATAGAATCCACCTCAACTATATACACAGTATACTATATAGTACAACTACTATATGCAGATAACCACAGCATAGTAAATTTTATATTGTCCCATTCAAGCCTAAAGATGTAATCATTGTGGAGGATTTGTTACTCTTGTGCGATAACATCTTTCCTGACGGGAGTCGGGGCGGCGGGGGCGTCACTCTCCTCCGTGGTGGTTGTAGGAGTTGACTTTGGGACTGCAGAAAGTGGTTCTGACAGACCTGGTCACCTTTCTTCTTCTTCCTTTGTCTTCTCAGCAATTTAGGAACAGCTTCTTCCTCTCTGCCATCCGATTCCTAAATGGACACTACCTCATATTTTTAATATATAATATTGTTGTTTTTTGCACAATTTTTAATCTATTCAATATATGTACACTGTAATTGATATACTTATTTATTATTATTATTAATATTTTATTTTGGTTTTGTTCTATATCATGTATTGCATTGAACTGCTGCTGCTAAGTTAACAAATTTTACATCACATGCTGGTGATAATAAACTCGATTCTGGTTCTGATTCTTCTAATTTGTGCATCTTGATCTTGGGATGATACATGTAGTTCGCTGGAGTATTCAATTATTAATTCTATTCCTTCCTTTACGATTTGATCTCTCCTCTTGGTTTCCTTATTCATAACATCATCTGATGAATCCTCTGTTTTTGTATCTCCATTGACTCTTCTGTTTTTGAACTTCCATTCATCTAGCTGGGCTTTGGTCTTTGCATATATTTTTACAAGCAGCCTTTTTTCTCCCAGTCGAAGTTCATGCAATAACCTTAATGTAGATACTGGTGCTTTATACTCACAAAAGCTGAAGACTGCAACTTTTCTGAAGCTCCTTGAACTCTCTTCCATCTTAAAACCAAACCACTTTTTGTAAGTAACTGCCTGATTAACATATCAGAGCCTTTCTCTGGCAGGTTGCCTACAAAAACTGTTGTAGTCGGACAACTAGTTTTGTCACTTCCACAATTCCTCTCAGCAGCATGGACCTTCCTTGCTCCAAAATACTTTCCAACTAGAGGTACAGAGATTTGTCCTCTGTTGGGCAATGGTTCATGGTGTTCAGTATGTAGACAGTCGTGGCATCATCCAGTACCTTTCAGTTGGTTTCATTGCAGGGAATGTGGTATGCAAATGGTGGGTGGATCTCCAATCAAGTTATAGTTGTTTCGGCCAATCACGCCCCCACAATGCTGGTCCTTTTGTTTTTACAAGCTCAATATGGCTTATCGTTTGTTTATTTCACAGTTATTCTCACACCAGTTATCTGTTCTCCAGTATAAGGTCTTAGTTGAATATCTACCATTTTCAGATTGGTATCTTTGAAATGCCATTCAAATTCATTTTGTGGAATGACTGAAACAGCTGAGCCAGTGTCCAATTCCATTTTAATTGATTTTCCGTTCACTTCTGGTGTAAGCCATGTTGCTTAATATTCACTTTGTAAATCTCCAGACTACGCAGTCCTGTGCCACTCTGTAACGTGGAAGCAGGTTTGAAGGTTTGGTGAGTGAGACAGAAAATACTGACTATGAAGAAGCATTTATTTACAAACAGTAAAAATTTCAACCAAACATTTAAGTTCCACCAAGTGACACAAGCTACAAAACTAAATATTCCACAAACAGATACTTAGCTAAAAGTGTGCGTGGAGCATACCTTCCCAATGGTTTCTCTTATACCTGTGGTGTTTGAAACCAGATACTAACTGACATGGCATGTAAGGCAACCAATGGGAAGTGTGGCCGCAATTTTTAAACTAACCAATCAACAATCAGCACAGCAGAAGTGGCTTTCAAATGACGTATCATAAGCCATATCACCACACTACATACTCTCATCAGATTTTTCTTCAACAGGAAGCAGATGAGTGCTCATTTTGAAACTGCAACTAGACTTTTTATCTTTTTCTTTTTTCTGTGCAGTTCACTTATATTTGTCTGCCCAACTTGACCTTTGTATATGTTCTACTTTGTTGCATTTTCTGCAAGTTTTGCCCTTAAGCCTGCATTTGTCTGCTGTAGGTGAGCCCCTGCCGCAACAGTAACACAATTCTTTCAGTCAAACTGATTTATGTTTAGACACTACAATTTTGTTCATGTTCACTTTCATTCCTGACTGCAACTCAATTGTGTCTCTGTCTGTGGTTTCCACTGAAACAGTGATTTCAACTGTTCTTTTAAATGTAAGTTGTGCTTTAGTTAGGAGCCATTTTTGAATGCTTTCTTGTAAGATTCCACAAACTAAACAATCTCTCAGTGCATCATTAAGCCCATTACTGAACTGGCAATGCTCAGACAATCTCTTCAATTCAGCCACATATGCTGAAATGGATTCCTCTTCCTTTTGATGAAACCTAAAGCATTCTGCAATCAAAAATGGTTTCAGTTGTAAGTGTTCCTTCATTACTTTTATAATAGCAGCAAAGCTCATTTCTGCTGATTTGGTTAGGGCAGTTAAGCTTCAAAACAAACTGTATGCCTTTAAACCCAATGACCGCAGAAAAATTGGTACTCATTTCTCATTGGTTATTTCATTTGCTTCAAAATATTATTAATTTAGCTCCATATACATATTCCAGTTATCCTTTATCAAATAAGATGTGTCAATTTTTCTGACATAGCCAACCATTTCTTCTCTTTTTTCTTCTTATTATCACCTGGTACTCTCTGTTTATGAACCCTCAATTTTTTCATTTCTGACTTTTGTCTACCCTTCCTAAGAAAATGTGTTGCACTGCTTTCAATTCGATTGTTCCTTGCTCCATTTTTTTTAGTTTAAAAGTCTTGCTGTGCTTCAACAGGTTGCTAGCCATCTTGGGTTGGTTTTAAAAATATCTCATCACCACTGTTATGTTTTGGAACTTCAAAACATTAAACTAATTCTAAGGAAGACACTTCAGTCTGAAATGCGGGTTTAGCTTTGTGTTTACATTAAGCGAGGTGCACACGTATCACATGATAGCGTGATGTTGTATGCAATTCCCAAATATTAAATACACAGTGGTACTGCTAGGGTTTTACAGATCTGTTCAAGAACCTGCTGGGAAAGGGAAAAAAGCTGTTGCAGAACCTTGAGGTGAGAGGCTCCAGCTTCCTGTACCTCCTGCCTGTTGGCAGCTTCAAGAAGTGGGCACAGTCCAGATGGGGTTGCCTGGTGATGGACGTGGCCTTTCTGAGATATTGCTTTTTGTAGATGCCCTCAAAGGTGAGGAGAGAGAATATACTATAGTACACATTGGCACAGCAAGAAGAGCTGCCTCCTCACAATTATATTGACCCAGGTTTAGACCGTAAGATATAGAAACAGAATTAGGCCATTTGGCCCATCACATTAGGGCCAAATGGCCTAATTTTCCACTGAGGCTAGGGGAGGAAAAGCCAGAGGACATGGGTTAAGGGTGAAGGGGGAAAAATTTAAAGGGAAAATTGAGGGGGCTTCTTCACACAGGGAGTGGTGGGGATGTGGAATGAGCTGCCAGATGAAGTGGTAAATGCGGGCTCACTTTTAACATTTAAGAAAAACTTAGACAGGTACATGGATGAGAGGTGTATAGAGGGATATGGACCAGGTGCAGGTCAGTGGAACTAGGCAGAAAAATGGTTCGGCACAGCCAAGAAGGGCCTAAAGGCCTGCTTCTGTGCTGTAATGTTCTATGGTTCTATGGTTCTACATTTGCTCTGCCATTTCATCATGGCTGATTCAATTTTCCTCTCAGCCCCAATCTTCTACCTGCTACATGTCCTGACCAATCAAGAATATGTCAATCTCTGTCTTAAATACACATAAAGACTTGACCTCCACAGCTGCCTGTGGCAAAGAATTCCACAGATTCACCACATTCTGGCTAAAGAAATTCCTCCTCATCTCTGTTCTAAAAGGATGCCCCTCTATTCTAAGGCTATGTCCTCTGGTCTTAGACTGTCCCACCATAGGAAACATCCTCTCCACATCCACTCTATCATGGCCTTTCATTATTTGATAGATTTGAATGAAGTCACCCCTCATTCTTCTGAATTCTAGTAAATACAGGCCCAGAGCTATCCAACACTCTTCATATAACAATATGAATAATTTTCATGAACTTCCTTTGAATGATCTCCAGTTTCAGCACATTCTTTCTAAGATAAAGGGCCCAAAACTTCTCCAAGTGAAGCTTCACCAGTGCTTTATAAAGTCTCAACATTATATCCATGCTTTTATATTCTAGACCTCTTGAAATGAAAGCTAACATCACATTTGTCTTCCTCACCAAAGACTCAACCTGCAAATTAATCTTTAGGGAATTTGCATAAGAACTCCCAAATCCCTTGGCACCTCATTTTTTTTTTGTATTTTCTCTCCATTTAGAAAATAGTCAATCCTTTCATTTCTTCTACCAAAGTGCATATCCATACACTTCCCAACACTGTATTCCATCTGTCATTTCTTTGCCCATTTTCCTAATGTATCTAAGTTCTTCTGTAGCCCCTCTACTTCCTCAAAACTACCTGCCCCTCAACCTATCTTCATATCTGATGCAAACTGCAACAAAACTATCAATTCCATCATCCAAATCATTGACATATAATGTAAGAAGAGTCAGTTCCAGCACAGGCCTCTGTGGAACATCACTAGTCACCGGCAGCCAGCCAGAAAAGGCTCCTTTTATTCCCACTCTTTGCCTCCTGCCGATCAGCCACTGCTTTATCCAGGCTAGAATCTTTCTTGTAATACCATGGGCTCATAGCTTATTAAGTAGCCTCATGTGTGGCACATTGTCAAAGGCTTTCTGAAAAATCCAAGTACACAACATTAACTTTGTCTATCCTGCTTGTTATTTCTTCAAAGAGTTCGAACAGATTTAACCATATAACCATATAACAATTACAGCACGGAAACAGGCCATCTTGGCCCTTCTAGTCCGCGCCGAACTCTTACTCTCACCTAGTCCCACCGACCTGCACTCAGCCCATAACCCTCCATTCCTTTCCTGTCCATATATCTATCCAATCTAACTTTAAACGACAACATTGAACCTGCCTCAACCACTTCTGCTGGAAGCTCGTTCCACACAGCCACCACTCTCTGAGTAAAGAAGTTCCCCCTCATGTTACCCCTAAACTTTTGTCCTTTAACTCTCAACTCATGTCCTCTTGTTTGAATCTTCCCCATTCTCAATGGAAAAAGCCTATCCACATCAACTCTATCTATCCCCCTCATAATTTTAAGTACCTCTATCAAGTCCCCCCTCAACCTTCTGCGCTCCAAAGAATAAAGACCTAACTTGTTCAACCTTTCTCTGTAACTTAGGAGATGAAACCCAGGCAACATTTTAGTAAATCTCCACTGTACTCTCTCAATTTTATTGACATCCTTCCTATAATTCGGTAACCAGAACTGTACACAATACTCCAAATATGGCCTCACCAATGCCCTGTACAATTTCAACATTACATCCCAACTCCGATACTCAATGCTCTGATTAATAAAGGCCAGCATACCAAAAGCTTTCTTCACCACCCTATCCACATGAGATTCCACCTTCAGGGAACTATGCACCATTATTCCTAGATCCCTCTGTTCTACTGCATTCTTCAATGCCCTCCCATTTACCATGTATGTCCTGTTTTGATTAGTCCTACCAAAATGTAGCACCTCACATTTTTCAGCATTGAACTCCATCTGCCATCTTTCAGCCCACTCTTCTAACTGGCCTAAATCTCTCTGCAAGCTTTGAAAACTACTTCATTATCCACAACTCCACCTATCTTAGTATCATCTGCATACTTACTAATCCAATTTACCACCCCATCATCCAGATCATTAATATATATTTGTCAGGCAAAATTTTCCCTTGAGGATACTATACTGACTACAGCCTATTTTATCACGTGCTTCCAAGTACCCTGAGACCTCATACTTAATAATCGCCTTCAACATCTTCCCAACCACTGAGGTCAGGCTAACTGGCCTATATTTTCCTTTCTTCTGCCTCACTCCCTTCTTGAAGAGTGGAATGACATTTGCAATTTTCCATCTTCTGGAACCATTCCAGAACCTAGTGATTCTTGGAAGATCATTACTGATGTATCCGTAATCTCTTCAGTCACCTCTTTCAGAACCCAGGGGTGTACACCATCTGGTACAGGTGACTTATCTACCTTCAGACCTTTCAGTTTCCCAAAAACCTTCTCTCCAGTAATGGTAACTTCACACAATTCATGACCCCTGACACCTGGAACACCACCATACTGCTAGTGTCTTCCACAGTGAAGAATGATGCAAAATACTTAGCCAGTTCATCCACCATTTCCTTGTCTCCCATTTAAGCCTCTCCAGCATTGCTTTCCAATGGTCTGATAGCAACACTCGCCTGTCTTTTACACTTTATGTATCTGAAGAAACTTTGGTATCCTCTTTAATATAGCTTTAATGGCTTGCTTTTGTATTCAGTCTTTACTTTCTTATTTACATTTTTAGTTGCCTTCTGTTGGTTTTTAAAAGCTTTCCAATCCTCTAAATTCCTCTGCTTCATTGGCTTTTATGTTGACTTTGACTTCTCTTGTTAACATGGTTGTGTCATCTTTCCTTTAGCATACTTCTTCCTCTTTGGGATGTATATATCCTGTGCCTTCCAAATTGCTTCCAGAATTTCCAGCCATTGCTGCTCTGCCATCATCCCTGCCAGTGTTATTTTCCAATCAATTCTGATCAACTCCACTCTTATGACTCTGTAATTCCCGTTACTCTACTGTAGTACTGATACATCTGTCTTTAACTCCTCAAATAGCAGGGTGAATTCTATCATATTATGATCACTTTTCATCCCAATTTACCCTCCACCAGCTTTTCTCTTTTCTCTTTTCTATTTTAGGCTTAGAACATAACGCAAATTGGTTATGCTATCACTGTATACAATACTAGTTGACTACAGTTCAAATACTGCATGCTGTTTTGGTTACCTCATTATGGGAGAGGGTGCAGAGAGGACTTATGATGATGTTCTAATGACAAGAAACTTGCAGGTTTGAAGAAAGACTAACTGGCGATTGTTTTTCTTCAAACAGGGGAGGCTGAGGAGAGACTTCGGGATGAGAATAAGATTATCAGGGGCTAAACAGAGCAAATAGGAAGGGCCTGCTTCCATTAGAGGAATTATTAAAAACACAGTGGGGCTACATTTAAAGCAATTGGTAGGAGGCTTAACAGAGAAAATGAAGATGATAGCTGGATCTCAAGATATGCAGAGACTCTCACCACAGTTATCAAGGTTTGAATATGTGTTTGAAAAAATATGATCTGCAGGGATATAGATCAAGACAAGATTAGGTAGCTTATTTTATATTGGCATTGGCATGATGTATGAAATAGTTTGAGTTTTACATTTTCTATAGATCTTTCTTTACCTGCTTATTATCTATTTTCTACTCTGGAGACTTTGTTGTCAGCACATTAGCTGCTGTGTTTCTCTAAATAGTGATAATGCTTTAAAAGATGCTTCATTGGCTGTGAAAACCTTTGTAACATCCAGAGGTCCTGAATAATTGCAAGTCATTTTTGACCTAAGTGTGCTCACGTGCCATTCAGCATGACATTGACAAAATAACATGTGTTTGGTGAGTTGATAACTAGCACAAATGTATTTCAGATAAACAGAAATAGATGTAAAAGCAGTAAGATCTTTTAAAGTAGATTAATTAGGAACTGGAAAGTCTGAGCAGAAATACTAGGAACATCAGGATCCAGAATAGCTTTATAACCAGATGTCTTTCAAGTATTTCAAAGACAGGAAGGCAAAAGCAGAGGAATGGATGCAGTTGTAAAATGCTACTGCAGGCATGAGGGGTTGTGCTCTGAAATTCTATGAAATCTCCAGTGTGTTTGTGTTGAAGACTTTACACAGACCAGGAATAGGTGTAGCTGGTGATGTGAGGAGTTTCTCCTTACACTGAACAGGTTGAAGCAGGAATTTTTTTTAAAAAATGCTTTTAAAAATATTACATTTCTGTCCAAAGCTGCAATATTATCCTGCGATGCTTCTTTAGACAGTTGGAAGGAGTTGTATTTTAAGTAGTTTTTAGTTACTTAGATTTCTAATTTTCAGTATTCCCGACAGTTTGTCTTCTAGATTTTGAACAACGTTTTCTTTTACCCACAGAATTCCTGTCACATCTTGTATATAATTTGTGGGTAAAGGTATTCATTGTTGACATTGCCATTCTGTGTCCAAGAGCAAGGAGGCAACTATTGTTGACAGAATCTCAGGCAGTAACGAGGAGGCATACAGGAGTGAGATAGATCGGCTGGTTGTGTAGTATCATAACAACAACCTTGCATTCAGCATCAGTAAGACCAAGGAATGGATTGTGGACTTCAGGAAGGGGAGGTCGAGGGAACACACTTCATTGAGTGGTCAGTAATGGAAAGGGAAAGCAGTCTCAAGTTCCTGAGTGTCAACATTGAGGACATCTTCAAAAGGAAATGCCTCAGGAAGGCACATCCATCATTAAAAACTTCCGCCACTCAGGAGATGCTATCTTCTCATTAGTACCTTCAGAAAAGAGGTACAGGAGTCTGAAGACATTCACTCAATGTTTTAGGAACAGTGTTTTTTCCTTTTGTCATCAGATTTCTGTACAATTAACCCATGAACACTACATCATTATTTTTGCTTTCTTTTTGTGCTACTTATTTTTTTGTTGAATATACATATTTTTCTTAATAATATATAATTTATAGTATATTTTGTGTATTGCACTATACTGCTGCCACAAAACAACAAATTTCACAACGTATATTAATGATAATCAACCTGTTTCTGAGCCTGACGAGGAAGTGCTAAAGACCAGGCATTCAGTCCTGATCTCCGATGCTGTCACTGTGGTGTTTTCATCTTTTCCCTGATCCATGCAAGTTTCCTCTGGGTGCTCCGGTTTCCTTCCATATCTCAAAGATACGAGGTTGCTCAGTTAATTGACCTCTGTAAATTGCCTCTAATATGCAAAAAATTGGTAGAATCTGGGGAAGATGTGCAGAAAAAAGTGGTATAAATGTAGCATTAGTGTAAATGAGTCAGTGCAGACTCTGGTGGACTAAAGGGCCTGAGTCAGCGTTGTACCTTTCCATGACTCTAAAAACTGGATGTGTTGGGGTTCTTTTGCTCTAACTGTTTCATTTGAGAAGTTGTCAAAACCAGAAGCATCTGGTGTGAGTCTGGGAGCATGTTGCATATAAAAACATTTTCTTGTCCAGCAGTATTGCCTTTCATAGCAACATTTATGCCCTTTCATGACTTTCAATGAGCCAAACTATCCAAGCAGATTTCCCTTGTTGGACACATATCAAGGTTATTTGATTTTTCTTGCTGTTCCTTTCTCCTCTGACTGAAGGAGCTTTGAATAACCTTGAGAGAAAAAACAGAAAATAACCTAATTAAATCTGCAACGTAAAACTTTGTGTCACATGCAGCAAATCAAGACTGGGAGTTGTTGACATTGATCACCTTATCTTAAAAATATACAGGCTTGCACGTATCACCTTTTGTAAACTCTGGATATCCAAAAGTGCTTTTAAAGTCTAGTTTCTAACATGATATAAGGAAACAAAGCAAGGTTTCACAATTGGCAATGTGACAATGACCAGATGAATTCACTCATGAGCATTCGTTGGGCCACTGCTGGGACACTGTGTTGAGTGTTGCTCACCGCAGAAAGGTCACAATAACACTCAGAAGGATAATGAGGATTCTTACAAGGATGCCATCCACTTTTTCTGTCCTATTGCTTCTGCTCTCAAAATGGGACCTACTATTGCAGGACATCTAAAATGTCCTCCTTTTTCAGAAAGCATGCCTTCCCTTCTATCGTGGTTGATGGAGCCCCTTCTTCCATTTATTCTATTTCACAGCCTTCTGCTCTCACCCCATCTCCCTTCAAACAGGACAGAGATAAAGTTCTGACTTTTTCATAATTTTGCCGGCTGGAGAAAGATAATTACAAGAAGTGTCATGTTTGGGATTTCTTTCTTAGGGATGAATGATATTTAGTGAGGGAAGATTTAAATGAGGTTTATAAAATTATGGGTTGTCTAAAAGGACAAACAGTAAAAACATATTTGGCTGAGCAATGAGTTCAGTAACTAGGTCAGGGATTTAAGTTAATTGGTGGAAGAACTAAAAGGGGAGGAAACATTATTTCACACAGTGAGTTGTGAGGGCCTGGAAATCACAACCTGAAATTGTCGTGTACAGAGAAACAGCACATTTGAAAAGTACCAGGATTAACACTTGAAGAACTTTAAGCTCCGGGGATAGGGGCTGATATCTAGTATGTGGAATTAACTTAAACCTCCTCACTCCAACTTGTCTGTGTGCATCTAAACCATCACAAGTTTAAGGACACTGAATGACCTCATTCTGCACTGTAAATTCCTATATTTCTATGATATTGGATTGAATGGAATCTTGGTCTTTTGGACAAGAAAACAATGACAACTTCCATGCACTTTCCATACAATACAATGGGATCTTTTGCACGATAAGGGCATGAGTTTAATACTTCATCCTAAAAAAGGATATCTTTGACGGTGCAGAGCTCTGCTCAATACTACATGTGGAATGCCAACCTAGATTTTCTACTCAGGTATCTGGGTAGGACCCAGCCCCATTGTTTCCTGATTTAGATGTATAAGTGCTGTCCATTAAACCCCAATTAGAATCACATATATTAAATTATAGAAAGATGTAGGAGATACTTTTTTTTTGTACAGAGCAAAATGGACCAAACTAGAAAAGATTTTTAGGAATGCAGGTTGGCTCTGAGCTTTCAAAGAGAAAGCCTGACATTTGAAATCAATTTGAAGTGATTCATTGATTGTAAGAGCATGAGGTTAGACATGAGCAAAGGACACACAGGAAATCCACTCAAAATATTTACAGGCACTGAGGGCAAGTTACTGAATCTGAAAGTGAGGACAAGTGGAAAAAGACTGAAGAAAGGGATGCCTGAGGTGCAGCAGAGATTGAGTTTCGATGAAGTTTGTCTGCGCTGTTTGAGTACTGACCCTGAAGCTAACTTTAGGTCCTTTTGAACTGTCAGACTCTCTGCCTCCCCCCCATGTGATTCTGTATATTAAGTATACCTACATGCACATCTCCTACAATAAGCACAGAAAATGCTGAAAATATTCAACAGGTCTGATAGCATCTGTAAAGAATGAAGCAGAGTTAGCACATTAGGTCTGTTGGTTTTGTCAAAGGCAATTATTGTACTTATTAAAATTTATGAATGGATTATCACAGACAAGAAGGGTTTGCAATATTCCCTGATGTATGCTGCCAATAAGATTGTACCGCTGCAATGTATTCTGACAAAACAAAGTAATATTTGTAGACGTAGCTGAGCCCAGATGTTAAAATTTTTAATGTACAGATGTAAAAGAAACTGTTGCAACATATCAATATTTGACAAGCAATTATGTTTATTTGCTCTGGGAAGTCAGCAAAATGGCATTTTAATCTCAGTCAGGTGCAACTGCATCAAATTTTGATATGATAAATCTGACTACAGCATGTGCTATCTCCATAAATAAGAAGTGAGCTTAACTGAAATAGTTTTTCGGGGAATGTTAAGCATTTTATAGTTGAAAATATATTTTAATTATTGAAGGGAGGAGTGTTATCAAAAAAAATGTTTCTTTTTGGTTAAGGAATTGATTTATTTGTCTATGTGGTTCAGCAGCAATATATAATTAAAATAAAACATCCTGATATATTTTTTGCAATTTCATGCGTCATCAGCTTGTCTCCACATGACCTGCTAGTGGAGATGGTTATCTTATTCTGCCTCCAGCATTTTGAAATTGACAAGATTCTGCTTTCCGATTCTCTTTAATTATTCTTATATTTTCACCCACCACTGCTACTACTCTGCAAAAGACATTTAAATGTGTTACTGGGAAAGGTCTCATAAATTCATTGTGTGGGTGACTTTTAACAATATGATGGGCATCATAAAAGCTTTAACAACACTCTGCTGTCTTTGTGTGCAGGCAGAGAATAGACTGCTCCTACTCTTTTTCACTTGGCAATGTACCACCATGGCATTTTTCTTTCTTTCCTTTGTGCATTATCTTTTGTTTTTGTCACAGATTATAGGTCACCAGCTTATGAAGAGAATAGAGAGGCACTGGAGTAGTTGAAACAAAGATATACAAAGATGATACCAGGCTATAATTATCAGCTAAGGCTGAGCAGATAAGGACTCCTTCCCCTAGGCAAAGTTACATCTTTTATGGTGGTGACTATGGTGCCCCTTCCCTCGTCAACCTCATCCAAGAGGAAGGTATTAAATTCATCAAACCTTCTCCAATACACACGGATCACAGGTGTTGCACACCATTCCACAATTTACCTATCTTTTCTCCATACTATTTATCCCTCTTTCCCATCAAAATTCTATTGACCTTTGTCTTGGAAGTTTCAACTGATCTGGTTTCCAATTTACAAAATATATATGGTTACCAGTAATGCCTCAAAACATAATTATAAAGACCAGTTTCCATTGCACAGGAGGACTGAATAGGTTCAAGCATTTCCCTTAAAAATAGAGCAAGGGATATCTGGAAAAAAAACTAAAAGGAGGATACTGGAAATACACACCGGGTCAAGCCGCATCAGTGGGGAGAAACTGTTGGCATTTCAGGTCAATAAGTTTTCATCAGAAAGCTGTAAGATTAACTTACTTTTTTGCTCTCTGGTTTATTATTTCTAGCATTTTCTGTTCATATTTTAGATTTCCACCACTTTTCAAAATTATAAGGATTTTGCCTTTTGGTTTTCAAAATTATAGGGAGTTTGATACACTAGGTATAGAGAAAATGTTTTTGCTTCTGAGAGAATCCAATCCCCGCTATCATAAATATACTGAAGTTATTAATAAAGGTCTCAGCAAAATCTTCTTTACCCACATTCTTGAGTACGACATGCACTTCCACATAAGAAGCAAGAAAATCAAATGTGGAAGAAAGGAATGGAAGGTTATTTGATAGAGTTAGAAGAAATAATGCAAAAGGAGCATTTTGTGGATCATAAATAACTGCATATAAAATTCATCTTTGTGATCTGCTTCTGTGGTGTAACTTGTACTTAAAAAACAGTGCCAACATTCCCCCTCACCCCCACGCCACCTGCCCATGCCTAGCTGGAAAAAGTACATTGTAGTGCATTCTCGGTATAAGATGCTGGAAATCCACTGATTTCTGGAAGCATATTTTTGGGAGATAAATTCTTAGAATATGGGCCTCACTGGCTGACAGTTACTTACCATTCTTAGCTGCTCTGAGGAGATGGTTTTGGGTCCTGGTGTATACATTGTGATGACTTAGTCTCAATGGAAAGTTGTTAGGCCATTTCAGAAGGGTGGCCAGTTGATGTGGGCCTGCTTTCATTCGCAACATGATAGGTCTAGCATTTGTTCAAGTAAAGACACTACAAAGCACAAGGCATAAGATATTCCTGATTGCTGTTGATTAGTATAGAAGGTTAGAGGGACTATGACATTGAACAGACAAATGAGGCAGAGTGGAGGGAACCTTGTACTGCACCAAACCAATATTAACCACAAACAGTATTTATGTGATTGATATATGGGTAAGATAGAAAATGCTTTAGTCTTTACTGATCTTATTATGTACTTGGTTTGTGATTGGTCAGAAGGAAGCTTGTGGTGGACCTGATGCAGCAATTTATTAATCCTGGGAGAATAAGGTTCTGACATTGGATGTTAGACATGAAAAATTACTTTGTTTTGTTTAGTGACATTGTGGTACTCAATTAAAACAAGCAGCTCACTCACGTTAGCACAAAATATTTAAGTATCCAATCAAAAGTTGAGCTGGATCATTGGGGAGGTTGTTTGGACTGTGTGATGTATTGCTTTAATAAATTATGTTAGAATAACTTTATAATTTGTTAGTGTTTAATGGGATGAGGACCTGAGAATAATTTACTGTTTGAAGTTGCCAGAGATTAGTATTAATACCTCAGACTAATGAAGGATAGTGTTCCAGTAGGTTGAAACAATGCAATGACTTAATGTAGAGATGGCTCCACTCATCATACTCATATCTGGAAATATCTGAAAAGGAGCATTGGGACTAACTAGAGATTAATTTTAAAGAGCTAGGACAAGCACAATGAACTAAATGACCTCATCCACAGTCTATGGTTCTATGCTGTTATTTCTCCCTTTCCTCAGAATCATATCTCTGCACTGTGGACATGAAACCATCAATTTAAGACACACTCTGGTTGTAAAATTAGCTTGAGTTGTGAGCCATTCATCAGGGAAACATGCTTCCTGATGCAAGGGCTACAAAGAATAACAATCACATTAACTCATTCTTTTCATCTTTCTTGTCTATAACTTTTCACAAACAAGAGAAAATCTGCAGATGCTGGAAATCCAAGCAACACACACAAAATGCTGGATGCCTTGCCAGAGGGTTTCGGCCCAAAATATGGACTGTACTCTTTTCCATAGATGCTGCCTGGCCTGCTAATTTCCTCCAGCATTTTGTGTGTGTTGCTTGTCTGTAACATTTGTTTATTTTCCTGTGTAATTTACATATGAATTGAGAACAGGAACAGGCCATTCAGCCCCTCAAACCTGAACTATCATTTAATAAATTCATGGCTGACTTAGCATCACCTGTTCAAGGTATAGAACATATCTACCTACCCCTGCATTAAAATTTCCACTGTCATTGATCTGCCGATTTTGTGTTGCTGAAGAGAGAAGAATTTACATTTCTATGGCAGCTTTCACAATCTCAGAACATCTGAAAGCACTTTACTGCCAATGAATTAGTTTTGAAATGTCATTTGGGAAACATAGCTCCCTGCCAGATTCCATGACACCTATGTGATAATCACTGCATAAACTCTTTTTAGTGATGTTTCCTGAGGGACAGATATTGGCTGTGATATTGGGAAGGTAGAGTTTCCCTGCTCTTTGAATAGTGCCATGGGAATCTTTACTTCTACTCACTACAGCAAATGAGATCTTGGTTCAGTAGCTCTTCCAGGCACCCATTTGTGACTCTCTCACTTTTTTTTCAATTTTGTGGCAATGTTGTGCTTTACCTTCAACAAACCTCCTGTGAAAGTGGAGCTAATCATCAGAACTAAAGAGAAGCTTTAACCCATGGCAGCTACACTCCAGTGCCAGTCCTCAGTTATTGTATGCAAATGATACTTCCTTTTCACAAAGACATGGAAATAAAGCTCCAAGACATCATTGACTCATTTACCGAACCACATTAGAGACTTAATACTCAGAAGGCCAAGTCTTCTACCAACTTGTCCCCATTGCTCTTCACTGCATTCTAACAATAATTTTTTTCATGACAGGAACTTGGAAGAAAAAATGAACCACTTTCCATATTTCAGGAACCACTATTGACAAGGCAGCCATTGACGATGAATTCAGCATCACATTCAAGATGCTATCATACCCCTTGGTTAATTTAGTAAAAAGATATTTAAAGATCAAGGCCTCAGACCTGGCACGAACTTGATCACTCCTGTATGCTTTTTAGACCTGAATTGGTCTTAGACAGCAGCTATTTCAAAGCACTAGAGTGTTGCCATGAATTCTGTCTCCCAAATACACCAGAGGGATAATTTAACATCCTCTCCAGGGATAACATCTTCATCAGTGCTGAGTTCTTTGTTGCACTCTGTTGGCTACCTGAGCAACAGACATCCTTGATTACAAACTCCAGAAGCAGACACATGCTCTGAACTCTGTTATGATAGGTCAACAGCAGACGCAATCTCAATGGCTTTCCACACGGCTTTAGACCACCTGGACAACACAAACACTTATGTCAGGTTGCTGTTCATTGACTATAGCTCAGCATTTAATACCATCATTCTCATAGTCCTGATTGAGAAGTTGCAGAACCCAGGCATCTGTACCTCCCTTTGCAATTGGACCTTTGACTTCCTATCTGGAAGACCACAATCTGTGCCAATTGATGATAACATATCCTTCTTGCTGACGATCAACACTGGTGCACCTCAGGGTTGTGTGCTTAGCTCACTGCTCTACTCTCTACATACACGTGACTGTGTGGCTAGGCATAGCTCAAAAATCTTCTATAAATTTGCTGATGATGCAACCATTGTTGGTAGAAGCTCAGGTGGTGACGAGAGGGCGTACAGGAGTAAGATATGCCAACAGGTGGAGTGGTGCCACAGCAACAACCTGACACTCAACGTCAGTAAGACGAAAGAGCTGAATGTGGATTTCAAGAAGGGTAAGACGAAGGAACACATACCAATCCTCATAGAGAGATCAGAAGTGGAGAGAGTGAGCAGCTTCAAGTTCATGGGTGTCAAGATCTCTGAGGATCTAACCTGGTCCCAACATAGCGACGTAGTCACAAAGAAGGCAAGACAGCAGCTATACTTTATTAGGAGTTTGAAGAGATTTGGCATGTCAACAAATACACTCAAAAACCTCTATAGTTGTACCGTGGACAGCATTCTGACAGACGACATCACTGTCTGGTATGGAGGGGCTACTGCGCTGGACTGAAAGAAGCTGCAGAGGGTTGTAAATCTAGTCAGCTCCATCTTGGGTACGAGCCTACAAAGTACCCAGGACATCTTTAGGGAGTCTCAGAAAGGTAGCATCCATTATTAAAGACCTCCAGCACCCAGGGCATGGCCTTTTCTCACTGTTACCATCAGGTGGGAGATACAGAAGCCTGAAGACACACACTCAGTGATTCAGGAACAGCTTCTACCCTTCTGCCATCCGATTTCTAAATGGACATTGAACCTTTGGACACCACTTCACTTTTTAAAAAATGTACAGTATTTCTGTTTTTTGCATGTTTTTTAAATTATTCGATATACGTAATTGATTTACTTGTTTATTTATTATTATTATTTTTATTTAATTCATTATTTTTTTCTATATTATGTATTGTATTGAACTGCAGCTGCTAAGTTAACAAATTTCACGTCACATACCGGTGATAATAAACCTGAATCTGATTCTAATACTAGGTGGACAGAGGAAAAAGATGTAAGGAAGTGTTCAAAACCTCCTTGAAGAATTGAGCATCTCCTCTGACTACTGGGACTTTCTAGCCCTAACACTTGAAGGGGTATTGGAGATAGTATGGCAAACCCTGAGGCCAGGCGTAACATGCAAACAGAAAAGTGCATAAATGATGAAAGGAGTGCACCGCCATTAGGCACCCCCTGAACACCCTGCCCCAACTGTGGAAGAGACTTTGGTCCCACATAGCTTTGTAGGCCATCTCAAAAACCAGCCATACCAGAAAGGAAGCCAATTATCCTGGAATCCAAGGACAAATTACGAAACTGCTGGAAGCACACAACACATCAAGCCATATCTTTGGTAAGGAAAAAAAGAGTCAAAATTTCAGATTGGAGATGCTCCATCAGAACTGAAAAGGAGACAGGAAGGTGTATCTTGTCGTGGAATCTCTGTAAAGCTGGTGGTTATTGTGGAAAATGACCTGCTGAATGTGTGATGGAGGGTGAGGATCAGTGGAACTCAATCCTTGGCCTATCCAGGGAGCAGAGGTGCAAGAAATGGTTGAGATGCGGTCCAGTGCTCTCTCAACAATGGCAGGGGAAAGCAAAGGTTCAGAAAGAAGGAAGGCGTTTCAGAGGCACCTGTATGGAAAGTCTCATCATTAGAGTAAATACAACAGATACAGGGATACTAGAAGGACAGGTTAGTGTCCTTATAGAAGGCAGGGTAGGCATATTCGCTGTGGGAGTCAGTAGTCAGGGCATGTTAGTAGTGTTGGATTTGATGAAATTGATTCAGAGGTACTTTGGAAATCAAGAATGCGACATAAAACTTGGTGGTTTACCCTGTTTTATTAAGTATTACAAGAATAAAGCATGAACAAAGAGAAGATTAAAAAAAGAAGTTCATACTCAAACTAGAGATAACAACATTCCAGTGATAACAATTAACCTGTTAAATAGCCAGGTTAAAGCGCTGCAGAAAAACTGCCAGAAAATACAGAAGCAGCAATATTACAATTACTAGAAATATTACTGAACAATTTCATGCATATAGGCGATTATATAAAAATTATAAGCAAGCATTAGAAAGACGAACAAGGAAAATAGTAGAAAAATAACAACTCTACACTCTAATCCAACAAGAGCTAGCATATCTCCTGAGATCCAAAAAACGAAGGGAATAATTAGAGATTGTCCATGTGAAGTTGAGGCAGCAAAGTAATGAAACTATTAAGTTCTGCATATGTGCAGGCAGCAGCGCCAATGC
Organism: Mobula hypostoma; assembly: GCF_963921235.1. NCBI lineage: Eukaryota > Metazoa > Chordata > Chondrichthyes > Myliobatiformes > Myliobatidae > Mobula > Mobula hypostoma. Next base: position 90,357,096 of record NC_086105.1, on the reverse strand, counting down.
AGTATCGAAGTAAGAGAAATAGACTTGAAGAAATGGCCCCATGTTATGATTAAAACCAAACGCAGATTGGGTTTTCACTTTGCAGAACACCTGTTTATAATCCACAGTGATGACCCTGAGCTTGTCAATTTAATTCCCCATCCCACTCTCACCCTGACCTCTGGGTCACAGTCACAGTGAGGCCCAACACAATTTGGAGAACTGCACCTCATCTTTAGTCTAGGCACATGGCAGCTTTCTGGACGCAATTCTGAATTTTACAACTTAAGGTAACTCTCAGTCTCCAGCAGTCATCCTCGGTGTTATTACCTCAGCTTGTACTTTTTCCTTTCCTTCTTTATGTCTGTTTTTCTCTCTCGGAATGGAGTTCATGCCCACCATGACCTGTTGGTTTAGTCCTCCTGCTCTGCTTTTCACAATTCCCACATTGTTTTGTCAACATTCTCTCTCTTTCACTGCTCCATTTCACTCATTGACTAGATAACTGTGTTTACAGCTTATCCCTCACCCTCTCTGCAGCTTCACAAGCTTCTTTTATCTGCTTTTCAAGGCTGATCAAAGGTCTCCAACCTGAAATGTTGACTCTGTTCTCTACCCACAGATGCAGCCTCACCTGCAGAGTACTCCCAGCACTTACTGTTTTTGTTTGAGATTTCCCACATCTGCAGCTTTTACAATTGGAAGTTGATATGGCCCAGTCCATCACGGGTAAAGCCCTCCCTACATGGTGCACTGTCACAGGAAAGCAGCATCCACCATCAAGGAGTCTCACCTTCTAGGCCATGCTCTCTTCTTGCAGGTGCATCACGGAAAAGACTACAGGAATGTCAGCACCTACACAACTATGTTCAGGAAAATTTATTACCCCTAAACCAACAAGCTCTGAAACCAGAAGGAATAACTTCACTCACCCATTACTGAACTGTTCCCAGAACATACGGACTCACTTTCATCTCATGTTCTCAATACTTAATGCTTATTTATTATTATTAATATTGTTTCTATTTTCCTTTCTTTTTGTCTTTGCACAGTCTGTTGTCTTTGGCGTATTGGTTGTTTGTCTATCCTGTTGGGTGCAGTCTCTCATTGATTCTGTAGTGCTTCTTGTATACAGTACACTGTGACTGCCTGCAAGAAAATGAATCTCAGATCACGGTTGTATCAGGTGACATATATGTACTTTGATAATAAATTTATTTTGAACTTCGAGCTTATTTGATTTTCACTGAATTCTGAGACACTACCCAAGAGGAAGAAAAAATGCACCCTCTGTATTGCACTGGGAGTTTTAGTCTAGATATTGTGTTCAAGTTTCAGAAAAGAGACAACAGCAATTTACAGGCCCTATGATTTTAATAGAATTCTTATCAGAGGGGATGCAGGTAAGGTGAATTGCAAGGTGCAGTGATAATGGCCGATCATTCTGAGGTGGTCTGCAACAAATGCAGATACAGATACCCCAGCCGTGGTAATAAATATCTAGTCATTTTTCACATTGCTGTTTAAGGGAGCTCGCTGTGCACAAATGCCACTGCTTTCCCTCTGTGACTAAAAGGACTACTGTTCTTCCTAAACAGTGAAGTACTTTCTGATGTCTCATGATTGAAAATGGTGCTGTATAAGTGCAAACCTTTCTTAATGTCAAAGCATTATCGCCCCAGAAGATGGTGGCAAAAGAGTTGCTGACCTCATCTAAGAGGCATTAAGAAGCGTCAAGTGATTCAAGCATTTGAATCACTTAGTCACAGAAGACCATGAGCCATGAAAGATGGGATTAATATGGTCAGCATAGATGTGGTGGGCCAAATGTTTCCATGCCGATATGTCTATCACTTTATGACATATAGTATTTCCCAGAATATTATTCCTTATTCCCTTAACTGCTGTTCTTTGGACTCACAATGAGATTGCTGATGTACTCTCAATTAAGGGGTATTTGTTGACATTATTACAACAAGAAGATATTGCAATTTAACCTCCAGGATTTGGCTGATTTTGAACCCAAGTGCCAGAACTAAATAACGAATCTATAATTACTGTAACATCCTGTTCCCTTCTGCACTTGGTTTTTAACAAAGCTAGAAAGTCACTACATGAATTATTCATCACTACCAATTTTGCCCTAGGCAAGCTACTGCTTGGAAACATTTGTGGGCTAGCAAAAAGGCAGTTTTAATCTGAATCTAGTTTGTGCTGTATGTCAGTTGGAAGAATTTGATAGATGCACGAAATTATTTAATGACATTCTTGATGAGTATAAACATTTTAAATAAAATGTCTGATAGATGGCATTTGAGCCCACTCCTGTATATTTAGGAAAAATAGTCTTGACAAAAGCAGAGCAAATTATCATACATTAGCTGTAATTAGGAAACCAATTTGGAGGCATACAATAGGAGCATTAGAACAGTACAACTGTTTGTGTCATTCAGGCATGCATGGTTATCTTTGGTATCAAAACCAAATTAACACCAGTTATTAATAAAAACAGAAGAAAGCTGGGGATATTTGGCAGATCAGGCAACATCTGTGAAGAGAGAAACAGAGTAATGTTTCAGTTCAAACTTTCATCAGAAATGGAAATTAAGAAACATTTTAAATTGACAAGAGGAGAGAGATTTAGAGATCAAAGGAATGTCTGCAATAGAGTGAAGACCAGGCAACCTGGTGACACATGCTTTTGGGGGCATTCAAGTGAGGAAAATCAATGCTAGTTACTTACAACAAAACTGTCTGGGGGATTGCAATTTGGAGAAATTTGACTGAGAGCAGTAGAAAGAAAAATAATGTCACGACTATGCAATATAGAAAATGTGTCAGAAATAGTTAATTCAAGAGATGGTAATGCTCAGCAGTTCAGGCATTGGCAGTGGAGGGAAAAATCAAAACTAGTTTAATACTAATGAACGACTTTATGTCAGATCTGGCCAGTTCTCATACAAACTGGAAAGACAGTTTATCTGAAATGATTGAATTTGATAATACAAGTCCTAAATGTGCGTTAAGAGCTGCTGTTCCTCAAGATTACAATGAACAGTGTGCAAAGCAATGAAAAGATTGACAGCTCGGATTGTGGATGGGATTGTGGTTATGTGGCTGCTCCAGATTGAGTTTCTGGACTATTGTAACTCCCAGTTGTTGATGAAAGGAGGCTTGGTAAGGGTAATACTGTTGAACACGATGGTCAGATTCTGTCTTGTTGGATGGAGATGGTCAGTGCTTGTCAGTAGATTGTTGACTCAAGAGCTACTCCAAAACACTGCACAAAATCCAGGATGAGATTCCTGATGCTCTATTGAATAACTGGTGCACTGGCAGAGATGCTATCTTTCCGAGGAGATGTCAAATTGATTCCACTCTGGTGAATGCAAAGTTGTCAAGTTAATATTTTGTGCCAAATGTCCTTCTTTCTATGAAAAGAACGGAAATTACCCTGGGTATCTGTTAAATATTAATTTTCTGCAAACATCAGCAAAATATAATGACATAGACAGTCATCATGTACCAGGATAAACCTGTTCAAGTGGGGCTGAGGGAGGGAAGAGGTGGTCGTGTGGGTAGAAAAAGATTTTGTAAGTGTTCTGCAGTAGCCACATCCTGTCCAAGGTGTCATGTGACAGGATAAACTGTTCAGGTTAAAATGCACATGATGGCCTTTCCTCCTCTAGCTCTGCTATTTTGGGGTGTATGGGGTGTCAGGGAGGGGTAGCACCTCTGGTGGGGGAACATGTCGCGTTCTTTTCAGGGTGGTTTGTCCACCTTTGGTCCCCACCTGGCACTGAGCTCTCACCTGTGGCTCCCCATAGCTGTTTGCATGCGACAGCGGCCACACCCCGGGCAACGGCCTCGATAAGCCGGCTAAACCAGGTGAGGGTAGCCAACGGGTCTCAAACCCTTGATGAGACAGGGAGTTGTCTATCCCAGCATGTGAAGACAGACTCCGGTGGATTGAGCGGACGAGACTAATGGAAGGTCCAACGGTCAAGAAGGCGGTCTCTGCAAGTGTCATGGAACGTGTAGAGCAGGACAAGACACAGAAAACATCGTGGTCATCCACTGCGCCTAGTCCCATCTCCAGCCGTCTCGACTCTTGTCTTGCCACTGGATCCAGATGGGAATTGGGAAGAGAGAGTGAGGCTGACGCTGCACAACTCTCGCTCGCTTAAATCCAAATCAAGCGCTAGTCTCGGCACAATCAAGCCAGCTGGTGGCACAGTGACATCAGCGCCGGACTCCAGAGCGAAGGTTCCTGAGTTCGAATCCAGTCGGGCCGCTCCCGGGCACGCTTTCCATCCGTGCCGGGTTGAGTGTCGAGCTAGCAACTCGACCTCGTAAAAAGTACTAATGGTGTCGAGGTCGTCATCGATGACGATGGACGAACCTTTATAGTGGAGCCAGTAGATGATCGGTAGGTTGTGGATTGGAGATGGGGTTAGACCCAAGGTGATTGGTGGCCTGAAAAAAGGTGAAGAATGACTGGCAGGTGGGGGAGGGACGGGGTATTGGGAAATAGAGGCAGGTGGATGGTAGATGGAGACAGACAAAAAACAGAGTCAGATGGAGCAAAATGGGGGAAGGGAGAGGGAAATAAGCAAAGGCTACTGGCGCTGGAAGTAAGGAATATGATAATAAGAACCACTGGGGAGAGGTGAAGGACAGATGGAACCAAAACCAGATGGAGGAGGTGAAATTGTGGGAGAAAGGAGTGGTGGAACCGAGGAGAGGATGGGGATAAAATGGGTTAGAGGGAGTTTGGAAGGATTGGAGGAGAATAGGAAGAAGGGAGTGGCCTGAAAACACACTATCAGATTGTACAATTTGTACACATGATGAGTCCAGCTGAGGAGATGGTGATGGAAATGTACATGAGGCAGGGAGGGATGGGAGAATGGAACATAGAAATCTACAGTAGGGTCTACAATTAGCTCAGTGTAATGATTGCTGAATATCACCAATTCCTCTACATTGGCTGTACACATTGGGCAGGAGGAGGGGGCATTCCAAAGAATAACTAACACTTTGTATACTACTGGTTAGGAAGCCATCTGGGTCTATCCTTCTGGTGGCGTCTGAATATTACATGAAAATATGATTCTGGGAATACCAAATGTATCAAAACCAACCTGTGGGATTTGTATTTCAAACACAAATCCAATTATTCATGAGAATGCTTTCACAGCTTTGACCAGACAGGTGTGTTTCTGTATCCAAATCTAGTGCCAAAGGTTAATGTTAGTTTAGTTTTATTCTAGGGCAGTTAAGAATCAAGCATACCATAGTGGGCCAGGAATTACATAGGACATAGAGCATAGATATCTACAGCACATTACAGGCCCTTTGGCCCACAATGTTGTGCCAACCATGTAACCTATCCTAGAATCTGCCTAGAATTACCCTACCACATAGCCCTCTATTTTTCTAAGCTCCATGTACCTATCTAAGAGTCTCTTAAAAGACCCTATTGTATCCACCTCAAACACCATTGCTGGTAGTGCATTCCACGCACCCACCACTCTCTGTGTGAAAAATTTACCCCTGACGTCCCCGCTCTACCTACTTCCAAGCACCTTAAAACGATGCCCCCTTGTTTTAGCCAACTTAGCCCTGAGAAAAAGCCTCTGGCTATCCACACGATCAATGCCTCTCACCATTTTATACACCTCTATCAAGTCACCTCTCATTCTCCGTCGCTCCAAGGAGAAAAGGACAAGTTCACTCAGCCTATTTTCATAAGGCACGCTCTCCAGTTTAGTAAACATCCTTGTAAATCTCCTCTGCACTCTCTCTATAGTATCCACATCCTTCCTGTAGTGAGGTGACCAGAACTGAAGACAGTACTCCAAATGGGGTCTGACCAAGGTCTTATCCCACTGGAACTTCTGACAGCCCTCTAGACTATCCACAGCACTCCCTACCATTGAGTCACCAACAAACTTACAAACCCAGCTTTCTACTTCTTCAGAGCAACACTTTCAGTACGCTGGATGAACTCAGCAGGTCGTGCAACATCAGTTAGAAACGATGAGTCGACGTTTTGGACCGGAACCCTTCGTCAGGACTGAAGAATGAAAGATGGGGAAGGATTTGAAGAATGCTTGTAGCTTCAGTTGAAAGTAATTTGAAAGACAAAGGGGTGGGGGAGGGGAAGCATTGATGTCATAGCCCTTGAAAACAATGGGTGGTAGAAGAAGGAGGTGAAACCATGAGGGAGCTGGGGGAGGGGGTAGAGTGAAATAGGGATAGAGGAAGGGAGAGGGAGGGAATTACCAGAAGTTGGAGAATTCTATGTTCATACCAAGGGGCTGGAGACTACCTAGACAGTATATGAGGTGTTGCTCCTCCAACCTGAGTTTAGCCTCATCATGGCAATAGAGGAGGCCATGTATGGAAAATCTGAATGGGAGTGGGAAGTAGAGTTGAAGTGGGTGGCTACCGGGAGATCCTGTCTGTTGTGGCGGACAGAGTGGAGGTGCTTGACGAATCGGTTCCCCAATCTACGTCAGGTTTCAGCGATGTAGAGGAGGCCACACCAGGAGCACCAGATGCAATAGATGACCCCAACAGACTCACAAGTGAAGTGTTGTCTCACCTGGAAGGACTGTTTGAGGCCCTGAGTGGTTGCAAGTTTTTGGCAGTAGAGGAGGCCATGTATGGATTTGATCACAGCATCTGCAGATTATTTTTTGTTTCTACTTCTTCATCCAGGTCATTTATGAAAATCACAAAGAGGAGGGTCCCAGTAAGACTCACTGGTCTATAATTTCCCTGGTTATCTCTACTCCCCTTCTTGAACAAAGGAACAACATTTGCAACCCTCCAATCCTTCGATACTTCTCCCGTCCCTATTGATGATGCAACGATCATTGTCCGAGGCTCAGCAATCTCCTCTTTTGCTTCCCACAGCAGCGTGGGGTATATCTTGTCTGGTCCTGGTGACTCATCGAACTTAATGCTTTTCAAAAGCTCCAACACATCCACCTTCTTAGTGTCTATATATTCAAGCATTTCAGTCCACTGTAAGTCATCCCCACAATTATCAAGGTCCTTTTACCTGTAGATGTAGACCAGACCATGAATGGGGGGCTGTTTGATATTATTATGGTATTTTGATAATTAGAAAAAAATCAGATTGACTTTATTAACAGAAAGAACTTTAAAAAGTATAAATTAACCAGGTTAAAGTTCCACAGCTCACTTTGAATAGAGTCCTTGTGATGGAGACTCAGCTTCAAATGGAGTGAGGACACATGGTGCTCCATTGTGCCAGGAGGAACCTTCTTCAACTCACTTGTATGGTGGCATGAGATGGCAGATAACGCCACAATTGTGCATTGGTACAAGGCCAGTGGTCTGCTGAGGAAAATGGGAAACAGTTTTCAAATCATCAAAAAAATATTTCCAATAGTAGGTTATAGACATTTTTAAGATATGGAAAAGCACCATAAACATAACAAATTGCAGAAACAAGACAAGAAACCAGTAGCAATAAATATTTAAGTGGTGGACAATGACTTTAAATAGCACTGGTAGTGTTGTTTGATGTTAATCAGCATAGATGCAAATATGGCTGGTTAAGAGAAGCTGTAAGGTAGACAATGGGGCTCCAAAATTATAGTGCTGATAATAAACCATGGAATAATGTCAATATTGGTTGGTTCTACATACCTCCAGTCCATGTTAAATTAATTTGCTGCACACTTTTTACCAATTTGGCATCTGACACATTTCATAATAGAGCTTGTGTAAGCTATTTTTAATCTTTAGGGGGCTTCATAACACCCTGAAATTCTAGAGCAGTTTAATCCATGTTGTAGGATGATGATTTGATGACTTGAAAACTGTTTTCCAATTTCCCCAGCTGACCACTGGCCTTGTACCAACACTCAGTTATGTGACATTATCCCCCATTTCATGCTGTGCGCATTTCTGTTATTGTTGAAATCTGTTCCAGGCTCCCTTTGCTTTGGAATGTTGCTTCCAAAATGTCAGATGTAAATAGTCACTTTGTGAATCTGAAGATCAAATGAAAAAATAATGAATCTTCAGCATTTCTAGTCTAATGCCAAGGTCATCCCAACCTTCATCTCTGCTTTACACTACACAAATGATGTTGTGGGTGTTATAAATGCTGTCTTCCACTCTGTCCTGGCAAAGCAGGTTCAACGTGTTCCATAAATCCAGTTTGGTGAATATCTAGGCTACATGGAATGCTTTATGTGCTACTCATCAAAGGGAAAGGGGAGCAGTTCGTAATATTGATTTTGTTAAGTCCACACTAGTCAATGCAGTGACGAAGGCTCCCATCATTCTTGTTGATAAAGAAGAATTCTGCATCAACTGAGGACTTGGATGGTCAAATGAAGTTGTGCGGATTGTGAGTGGAGAGCCAGGGGTAACCCAAGATGAACAAAGTGTGAGATGAGTTGATAAGGAGGAATTGGGTGGACTCGCGGTGCTCTACGATGTTCATGTGCACAGGCCATATATGTGTTCTGACTATCCTAGACCCCAAGGGATGTCCATTCATGATGCAAAAGGAGTGTGAGATAGGCTCAGTAGGAAGCCCAAGCTGCACACACAGAGCCCAGTCCAGAAAGTTGCCTGTTGCACCGGAATCCACCAGAGCCATCAGTGTGTGGAGTAAGACAGAGAGAGCGACTCTGGCTAGAGTGGTGGAATGAGAGGCTTGGGAGGAGCTTACCAGATAGGAGGTCCTTCATCTTTACTTGTTTCCTAGACGCAGTGGGCATTTGATGTGTGGGTGATTGGTGGCTCCACAGTAAGTGCACAAGTTGTTTCTCCACCAATGCTCAAGCTCTTGGCAGGGGTGGACGAGTGGTTTCAGGGAGCTCTCTCTAACTGCATGTATTCTGGAGGTGTCAATGATGAGGGTCCTACGGCCTGAGATCATTCTGGGAACTGAAATGGGTTCTGGCTGATGAACTGGATGGTCTTTCCATAAGATGTTTGTCAATTCAGAGGGCCAGAGTGATAGGGCTTTCAAGGTCAGTGGACAGCTCGTCTTTCAAGCACTTCAAGAGGCTGTGATGGTACGGGCCAGCTGTTCTTCCACATTCTAGCCACACTTCACCGTGAGGTTCCTGAATCCCACGGTGTGATCCAGCACCAGGTGTGATCATTGATACAGATAAAGAATCTGATCCACTGCCCCCCTTCCACTTTCCAGATTGTCGAAAACCTGGCACATCTGAATAGTGAATTCCTCATATTTATTGCTAATGGTGGTTTTTTTTGCCCTAGTTAGCAGTGAACCAGGTCAGAGCTCGCCCAGTCAGGAGAGAGATGCCTGAGGATCTTGGTTTGGTCCTTAGAATACAGAGATGACTGGATCTCAAAGTGTAAAATGCAGTGGGACAGTGAGTTGCGGAGTCGAGTTGGGGATCTGTTGAAGCACTCAGGCACTGGAATCTGGGGCTCTGAGGTAGAGGTTGAATGGTGAGATGTTTCTGTATAGACAGGGAGAGATAGCTGAGAATGGTGAGCAGATGTCAAAGCTTTCCTGCTGCTTTGGGATCATGTACTCCTGTCAATGGATGACTTCCTTTAGGCGAGTGTGCCTGCTGGGTCAGTTGTGGGTTCACCTTCTTGTCAGGAAATGTAAAGGAGGCTTGATTCAAAAGCAGAACAGTGGAGACAATTTAGCAGTGAATAATATTTTATTAATAATCTGCAAAATAACAAGCCACGAGGGACCACAAAACCAGAGAGAACAGATACTTAACAGAACAAGGCAAGAAGTTAACTGAAGGCTGGGAGCAACTGGTTGAGGCTGGCTGGTTTGATAGGTGAACAAATTTCAAAGTTCAAAGTGAATTTATTATCAAAGTACAGTACATATATGTCACTATATGCAACCCTAAGATTCATTTTTGAAGGCATACTCAATAAATCCATTATAGAATAATAACCATGATAGAATTAATGAAGGATTGCACCAGCTTGGGCATCCTAGCAGTGTGCAAAAGACAATAAACTGTGCAAATCCAAAAGAAAGAAATAATAATAATAATAATAATAATAAATAAATAAGCAATGAATATCGAGAACATGAGTATCATGTCAAGTACTGTGGGTGAGAGCTGGCTTTAAATGGGCAGCAGACAATGAGTTGGAAACAAGTGGCAGGGAACTCCTGTTAGCTGGGTGGAAACTGGGAGGTGCCTCCCCGTACAAGCCTGACACTCAGACCATCATCCCCAGCACTGACACTCTGATCACGTTTGACAAGCACCAGTGGATAGGGCAAGCTTGGTCCCAGACTCTTGAGATTCTCTGCTCTGAGCTTAATCACGGTAAGAAGTTTCGAGGAAGGCAGGAGAAATATTTCAAAGGTGTTCTCCTTGAAAAATCATGTCCTCCACCCAAAACTTGTCAAAATGGAGAAGGAATATCTGGGAAAGTACTGAGCACGCCTTTGATAGAAGCATGTCAAGGCCATGTATAAAACGTTCCAATCCACTCACACGTCACACCACTGCCTATCATTATATGCTTTATCTATGGCGGTCTGTGGATCCCACAAGGGCTCTTCAACCTTCTTGGAGTGCCTTAATTTGGGTTGGAAAAAGCTATCCTTGTCTCCAAGAGTCCACCAAAAAGGAAGGGTCAGTGGTATTCACCTATAATTCTAATGCTGAATGGATTGTATTGGAATCCCCATGTATATCATTAGAGGGCAGTATGGCACAATGGATGGAAATATAAAATGGTTGATGGATATTTCCAACACAGCAACACAAATTACTGGGTCATGACACTAGTAGAAAAGATTTATAATTTTAAAAATCCTCATTTGTAATTGCACTTTAACATTGAGAAGTACCTAAGATTCCAGTACCTAAGATATTGGATATGAAACTTAAAATTTCAAACTGACGCATCAACAAAATACGTGTTTAAATATGCTTGTGGGATTTTTGAGGCATGATTGGGTAATTGAAAGTTGGAGTTAGAAAATGGAAAAGATTGGTGGTTAAGTCAGCTGATGAGAGAATCAGAGTTGAGGCTGAGTGAAAGTATTACATGGTAGGAGTGAGTTAAAAAAATATTAGATCAAGGCTAAATTACGAGAAATTGGAAGTTGGTGCCAGGTGAAAAAGGATTGGAGTTGGGACTGAGTATGGGGTGTGGGGTCAAGAGGGATCTGCTGATGAAAGATTGGAGAGGAAAATCAGATGAAGAGGTATTGAGCTGAGATGAATGGAGGAATAAAGATCTATGTAGGTCAGGTGAGAGGTTTGGAAGTCAAGTCCAGCCGAAGAAGAAATAAAAGTTAGGGTTGGGTGAAGGGGATTGGAGTTCAGGTCTATTTAAGAAGAGATCAGAAGTCAGGTTGGGTGATGAGTGATTAGAAGTCAGGAAGGATAGAGAGGAAAAAGTTGGGGTCTGGTGAAGATGGGTTGGGAGAATAAGATCAAGTGACGGTGCATGAGGGATTTTATTAGGTAAAAGGGGAATTTACTGTTTGGACTATGACTCTTTGAACAGGCAGTTGGTGTTTGGGATCAGATGAAAAGGCAATCAGGGCACATTTCTTGAGGGGGTATTTTAGGTAATCAATTAGGAATAGTTGGGTAAGGGGGCATTCAACTATAGAGGCAAAATGATAACTAAGACCCAGAAGAGAGGCAAGAGTGTGTAGTCACTTTAAGGAATGCACTGGACATTTTGAATCTCCCTGTAGAAGATCAGGTAAGGCTAGGAGCCCTTTAGCTAACTCCAAAGCAGGCATCAACTCTACAACTTAGGCCTGCTTCTGGGTGCAATGCCAGTCCTTATGTCGATGTGATCTGGGCAGAAAAACTTTATGGACGTGTCATCATAGTGTGGATTCACAATCGAGACACAAGTGGCTGCAGATGCTGGAATCTAGAGCAACACCATAACCTTGGCAGGAAACCAAAGGATGAGGCAGCATTTGTAGAGAAAAATGGATCGTTGATGTTTTGGGTCAACACCCTTCATCTGAATTGGATATAGTTCATATGAGGAGTCTTGACCTGAACCTTCAACTGTCCATTTCCCTCCATAGTTGCTCGCTGAACTGCTCGGTTCCTCCAGTATTTGAGTGTTGCTCATAGTGTGAGTTGCCTTATGTTTGACCACCAGCTGCTCCTGGGCATGTGCACATTATGAACATGGAGAATTTTGTCCATATTTCCAGAGGTACATTACTAACCTGTGATTCAGCTTTTAATAAACCCATTCATACAATACACAAGATGATGCACTGGATGACAAAATATCCAGAGCAATGTTTTATATCATGAGATGAGGTTCATTTATAATTTCAGTTTAAGAGATCTTGCAGGGTATACGATGTTGAGCTGAGAGTATATATCATGACTCAAGGGGTTTACAGAGCTTTGGAATTTTTCATCTCAGAGGACTATCCCAGAGCAGGATCAGGACTCATACCTTCAGCTTTCATCTTCAAGAGAAAATCAAGGAATATGGGGATGGAATGGTACAGTGGATGAAGCACAGTATCATCATGATCTATTTCACTGGTAAAGCAGGATGGAAGAGCCTTTTGATAAAGTCCAGGCTCTCTTTCTTTCAGTTTTATATTCTATATAGGCATAGACAAGGTGAATACATAGAGTCTTTTTCTTAGGTTGGAAAATCAAGAACTAGAGACCATTAGCTTTAAGGTGAGAAGAGGGAGATGTAAAAGGAACCTTAGAGGGAAATTCTTCACCCAGAGGGTGTCAGCATATGAAATGAACTGCCAGAGGAAGTGGTAGATGTGGGAATGCTAACATTAAAAAGGCACTTGGACAGATCCATGGATAAGAAGGTTTGGAGGGATATGGGCCAAATACAGACAATTGGGACTAGCTTAGATGGGAATCTTGTTCGGCATGCATAATTTCGGCATGCGCATAAAGCCCATTTCTGTGCTCTATAAGTCTATATATTTTTGACTCATATTAATGATAGCATTTTCTGCTAATAAAGGCCATTAGTTGTTCATTCCCACTAATGAGGCACCCTGCATTAATACATACAAGGCCGATTATCACTGTGAATAATACAATTGTTGCTCCATGTGTCATGTTACTTTGGGTTTTAGCAACTTTTAAAAACTTTCCCCTACATAATGTATAGTTCTGGAAACCTGTTTAAAGTTTACATTCCACATGACAGTTCTGAAGAATTGAAATTCTTCAGTGTCTTTCGATGATCTCAGAATATCCTATCTGCTTTATAGCCAACTAAGTACTTTTTTTGAAGTGTAGTTATTGTATTAGATGGAAATATGGCAGTCAATTTGCACACAACCAGGTTTCACAAACTTCAGTTCGATAGTAATTGAATAATACTTTAATCTGGCCACAAAGAATTGAATGGAATTGCCAAATACTGAGTGGAAAACGTAAGTGCAGGTTTATTTCTTTATTCTATTTTATCAATATTTTGTGTACAGTAAATTAAAGAACATAATTTGTTTTAATTACATTTATTATTTATTTTAATAGTTCAATTTTTAAATGAGTCTGTCATTAACATTCAAAATTGTTTCAGAGGCTTTTGACATCAGCTTTCTGAAGGTCATCAGAGAATTCCTGGGACAGGGCTTCAGGAACCACCTCTTGATGCTTCGTCTTCATTTGTGGACTACTCCGGTATCTGGGACCAAGGCAGTTTGATCAACCCTCTGTGTACGGTTGAGGTTAGTGCAGTGGAAATGTTGACTTAGAATCAGAATCAGAATGAGAATCACTTTCTTGCTGGTATATGAACATACTAGAATTGATTGTGGTTGGGTGCCACATAACAGACAACACAATAACAACCAACAATTTACAAGGCAATAGTGCAAACAGCCATGAGCAATCAACAATTAGCACAAAAGTCAATATTCAAACTTAAATAAATGTGAACATATGAACAGACTCAATAATTATAAACAGAACAAGGAGAGCAGGAAAGATCATTTAATGAATATTCTTCTGGGACAGTTCGGGTTTTACACCTGAGTGAGTTTTGTTGAGAAGCTGGATCGGACATGGTTAAAAGATTAGAACTGGGATGTACCTTCTGGTTGCCCAAAGCTAGTTACTCACTTAACTAACACACAGAAAATGCTGGTGGAACACAGCAGGCCAGGCAGCATCTATAGGAAGAAGTACAGTTGACGTTTCGGGCCGAGACCCTTCGTTAGGACCCTTCCCACACCCCGCACATCCCGTTTCTACCTCCTACAGTACTTCTTCCTATAGATGCTGCCTGGCCTGCTGCGTTCCATCAGCATTTTGTGTGTGTTGCTTGAGTTTCCAGCATCTGCAGATTTCCTGGTGTTTGCTCACTTAACTACCCTATGCTTGTTAGCCTCTGGTCTGTAAAGCTTCTCTATAAATCTCAGGTACTAACAGAATGTCATCACCTCACAGCTACCATCAGACAGGAAATACAAAACACACCACCAGGTTCAAGAACAACTACTTCCCTTCAACCATTCGGTTCTTGAACCAACCAGTGCACTACAGTTTAACAACACAATGATCACTTTGATCACTTTGCAATAAAATGGACTGTTTAAGAATTCTAATTGTGTTCTCTGATGTTAAAATTGTTTAACTTAAGTCTAGTTTATGTCTTTTCTTGTGAATTCGGCCCATGTGCCCGTGGTGCTGCTGCAGTTAAGTTTTTCACACAAGTTTGACTTTGACTTTGAATCTACTACCTCCTGTGCAATGATCCTCATGATCATCACTCTTCTGCATTTGGGCCAGGGTAAGGCTGGTGACAGACCAATATAATCTTACTCACAAAACTTCCCTCTTTTGCAATCCTGTACACGCAGTTTTACCTCCAATATGCTCTGTTTTGCAACCCCAAATATTCACAAAATAACGTCATTTTTAGCCTAATACTTGCTGTTCAGTATAAGATATGAATCACACACAGCATGCTGCACCCTTTCCAACATGACAGGAAGCAGCATTGGGCTGGATGTAGCACTGATATTAGAAAGGGTGAAACACATTGACTAACTACAGGAAGTGGCAGAATACAGTCTGAGGATGATTGCAGCATGGCGTGTACAGGCCGAATTGAGGTGGCACGGCCCGGGCCTGAGAGTGTAGCAAAGCAGCATGGCCCCGAGTCTGGGAAGAATGACCCGAGGTTTAGATGATTTAAGCACTGGGCCAGATTGTAAAGATAGAGTGTTGGGCAGGAGATGAGGGACAGGCTGCAACGTAAGGTTTACTTATCTCTGTGCTGAACCGTTGCTGTGACCTGCAACTAACGGGCCACTGGATCAGCTGTAGACTCACTTTTGTGAACTTCAGTTGTTTGCTTGCTTTTGTTGTTTGCATGATTTGATTTTCTCCTGCATATTAGATGTTTGACGGTCTTTATTTAATGAGTTCTGTTGGGCTTCTTTGCTTTTTAGCTGCCTATAAGGAGACAAATCTCAAGCTTGTATACAGTATACATACTTTGATAATAAATGTTGAACTTTGAACTTTGAAGTGTATGGTCATGTACTTTTGGCAGGAGGAACAAAAGTGTTAACCATTTTCTAAAAGGGAGCAAATTCAGAAATCAAAGTTGCAAAGTGACTTGGATGTCATAGAAACATAGAAAACCTACAGCACAATACAGGCCCTTTGGCCCACAATGCTGAACTCCATCTGCCACTTCTCAGCCCAGTTTGGCATCCTATCGATATCCCGCTGTAACCTCTGACAGCCCTCCACATTATCCACAACACCCTCAACCTTTGTGTCATCAGCAAATTTACTAACCCATCCCTCCACTTCTTCATCCAGGTCATTTCTAAAAATCACAAAGGGAAGGGATCCCAGAACAGATTCCTGAGGCACACCACTGGTCACCAAACTCCATACAGAATATGACCCGTCTACAACCATTTTTTGCCTTCTGTGGTCAAACCAATTTTGGATCCACAAAACAATGTCCTCTTGGATCCCATGCCTCCTTGCTTTCTCAATTCTCAATAAGCCTTGCATGGGGTACCTTATCAAATGCCTTACTGAAATCCATATACTGCTCTACCTTCATCTATTTGTTTAGACACATCTTCAAAAAATTCAATCAGGCTTGTAAGGCACAACCTGCCTTTGACAAAGCCATGTTGAAGTTAGACTCACTGGTCTATAATTTCCTGGGCGATCTTTACTCCCTTTCTTGAATAAGGGAACAACATCTGCAACCCTTCAATCCTCCGGAACCTCTTCCATCCCCATTGATATGCAAAGATCATTGCCAGAGGCTCAGCAATCCACTCCCTCACCTCGCACAGTAGCCTGGGGTATATCTCGTCTGGTCCCGGTGACTTACCTAACTTGATGCTTTCCAAAAACTCCAGCACATCTTCTTTCTTAATGTCTACTCTTTATGTCCTTGTCCAGGATTCTCTAAAGGTTAACTTGCAAGTTGAGTCAATGGTAAGGAAGACAGATGCATATTTACCATTCATTTTGAGAGGACTAGAATATAAAAGCAAGGATGTAATTCTGAGGCTTTATAAGGCATTGATCGGACCACACTTGGAGCATTGTGAGCAGTTTTGGGCTCCTTATCTAAGAAAGGATGTGCGGGCTATGGAGAGGATCTAGAGGAGGTTATTGAAAATGATCCCAGGAATGAAGGGGTTAACATTTGAAGAGCATTTGATGACTCTGGGCCTGTAGTCACTGCACATAGAGTTCACATGGAGAGGATATTTCCTATAGCGGAGAACTCCAAGACCAGATGGCACAGCCGAAGAATAGAAGGATGCCTATTTAGAACAGAGATGAGGAGGAATTTTTTTAGCCAGAGGGTGGTGAATTTGTAGACTTTATTGGCATGGCAGCTGCAGAAGCCAAATCATTGGGTATATTTAGAGCAGAGGTTCTTGATTAGTAAGAGTATCAAAGGTTATGGGACAAAGGGAGAAGCATTGGGTTGACAGGGAAAACAAATCTGCCATGAAGAAATGACAGAGCAGACAATGGGCTGAATAGCCAGATTATTCTCTCAGTTACTCCTCTCTCAAATAATTTTTTCCTCCCCTGCCTCATTTGCTTCCTCCTGCTGTAATATACCATTCTCTCTGCTGCCTTACAACATCCCTCCCCTGATTTATACCGTTTACCTGATTTACTTCCTCCTGATCTAATTTACACCCACTTCCTGCATTTCATTCCCCTCTCCTATTGACATCCCTTCTCCAAATTTACACCTTTCACTGTTTCATTCTCCTTGCTTGAACTATGGGTACATCCACACTACGCCGGATAATTTTGAAAACGGAGCTTTTTCTCTTCGTTTTGACGTCCCGTCCACACAGCCGGCGTTTTCAGCCCCTGAAAACGGAGATTTTCAGAAACGGTCTCCAGAGTGAATAAATCTGAAAACGCCGAATATGTGTTGTAGTGTGTACGGGGTAACCGGAGAGATTTAAAAATGCTGTCATGACAACACCACAACAACAATGCTTTTTCAGCTTCTGCTTGGTACTGCGCAAGCACTGCTGTATGGCTGTTATAACGCGCAGTCAGTGTGGACAGCGTGAGAGTTAAATTGTAAAGTGAGCTTTTTTGACTATTTAAAACCACTGTCATGACGTGCCGGAACAGATAGCCGCAGCACGGCATTTCATTGTTTTCTTGAACACAAACCCCCCACGTAACCTAACAATTTCAGAACAGAGGGCAACAAGACTGAAGCCAGAAGAGTTAGGAATATACTCACCAAATACTTTGACCCATAGCTTACTGAATAAATAAGTATACTCACTTTGCCCCGTTTTCTGTCCTTGCTTGTATGAAGGTGGTTTACCTATTTATGCAAGTACTTCTCTGACAATAGATATGTGACAGCCTAATGTAACATTGTATGGAAATACAAGATAACACTGATGCAGACATTTAACAAGGTGCTTTATTAATGCAACAGAGTTAGTCAATTTTTCAATGTTCATCGTCAGCTAGGTCATACTGCCCGTGACCTCCCTGTCGGTTGCCTCCATACGCTCCAGTATTTGTTTTTTTTAGTTTTAAGTCCTCCTGCGCGACAGCCAAGAGCAATTCCTTTAAAGTTTTTCTACTCTGTAAATGGACAAACACGCACCAAGTATACCGTTTCCTCTTCGCTTGTTTTCTGTGTGTCCTGTGCGTGCCCAGTAGGAGGAGATTCGCCCAAATATCCATCCAAAGTGGACAGAGATATTTTGAAAAATGCTTGGTGTGGATGCCTGTCATTATTACTTGAAACCGGCGTTTTGAAAATTATCCGGCGTAGTGTGGAGTTCCTCGCCTGCTTTACACCAGTGGCAATTATATACACCTGATTCAATACCTCCTTGCCAGACTTACTCCTCACTGCCTAATTTACAAAACACTCCCATGATTTTCCTTCTTACCCTGAATAATATCCATTCACCTATTCTATACTTTCCCCCTGATCTACACCTCCACAATGATCTACACCCCTGATCTACACCCTCACCCTGATCTACACCCCCACCATGATCTACACCCCTCCCTGATCGACATTCCCTCCCTGATCTACACACCACCCTGATCTACATCTCCACTCACATTTACACCCCACCCTGATCTACACTCCCACCCTGATCTACATGCCCAACCTCATCTATACTCCCACACAGATCTACACCCCACCCTGATCTACAACTCACCCTGATCAACACCTACACGCTGATTTACACACCACCCTGATCTACACCTTCACCCTGAACTACACCCCACCCTGATCTATACCCCCACCCTTTTCTACACACCCACCCTGATCTACACCCTCATACTGATCTACACCCTCACCCTGATCTACACCTTCATCTTGTTCTACACCCCCAAACTGTTCTACACACCCACTCTGATCTACACCCCTACTCTGATCTACACATTCATACTGATCTACACCTTCACACTGATCTACACCCACACCCTGATCAACAGCCCACCATGATCTACAACCCCACACTGTTCTACAACCCCTCCCTGATATACACTCCCACCCCGATATACACTTTCACACTAATCTACACCCCTCCCTGATCTACACCCCACCCTGATCTACACCTTCACCTTGTTCTACACCCCCAAACTGTTCTACACACCCACTCTGATCTACACCCCTACTCTGATCTACACATTCACACTGATCTACACCTTCACACTGATCTACACCCACACCCTGATCAACACCCCACCATGATCTACAACCCCACACTGTTCTACAACCCCTCCCTGATATACACTCCCACCCCGATATACACCTTCACACTAATCTACACCCCTCCCTGATCTACACCCCCACCCTATTCTACACCTCCACCCTGATCTACACGTCACCCTTATCTGCACCTCCACACTGATCTGCACGTCCACACTGATCTACAACCCCACCCGGATCTACACCTTAACCTTGATCGACACGTGACCCTGATCTAGACCCCCACCCTGATCTATACGTTCACATGAACAGCACCCCACCCTGATCTACGCTATCACCCTGATCACCCCACCCTGATATACAGCTTCACCCTGATTTACACCCCCACCCTGATCTACACCTTTACCCTGATCAACATGCTCACCCTGATCTACACGATCACCCTGATATGCACCCCACCCTGATCTACACCGCCACCCTGATCTACACCTTCACACTGATCTACACCTTCACCTTGATCTACACCTTCATTCTGATCTACACCTCCACCTTGATCTACACCTTCACCATGATCTACGCTCCCACCCTGGTCTACAGCACACCCTGATCTACACCCCACCCTGATCTGCACCTACATTCTGATCTAAACCTTCACCCTGATCTACTCCCTTCCCTGATCTATACCCCCACTCTGATTTACCCGTTCAACCTGATCTACCCAAACCCTGATCTACAACCCCACCAAGATATACACACCACCCTGATCTACACCCCCACTCGGATCTACACCTCCACCCTGATCTAAACCTCACCCTTATCTGCACCTCCACACTGATCTACAACCCCATCCGGAACTACACCTTAACCCTGATCTACACGTGACCCTGATCTGGACCCCCACCCTGATCTACAATTTACCCTGATCAACACACTCACCCTGATAAACACCCCACTTTGATCTACACCACCACCCTGATCTACACTTCACCCTGATCTACACTCCCACCCTGATCTACACCTTCACTCTGATATACACCTCCACCCTGATCTACACCTTCACCTTGATCTACACCCCCACTGTAATCTATACTCCCACCCTTGTCTACACCGCACCTTGATCTACACCCCACCCTGATCTGCACCTATACTATGATCTAAAAGTTCACCCTGATCTACACCCCACCCTGATCTAAAGCTTCACACTGATCTACACCACACCCTGGTATACAACTCTACACGGATCTGGACCATTACCCTTACCTACACACCACCCTGATCTACACCACGCCCTAATCTACATCCCACCCTGATCTGCACCTACACTCTGATCTAAAAGTTCACCCTGAACTACACTCCATCCTGATCTACACCCTCACGCTGATCTACACTACACCCTGGTCGACACTCTACCCTAATCTACACCTTCACCCTGATCTACACCCCCACCCTGATCTACACCTTTACGCTGATCAACACCTTTACTCTGATCTACACGCTCACCCTGATATACACCTCATCCTGATATACACTCCACCTTGATCTACACCGCCACCCTGATCTACACCTTCACCCTGAATTACACTTCACCCTGATCTACACTCCCACCCTGATCTACACCTTCACCCTGATCTACACTTCACCCTGATCTACACTCCCACCCTGATCTACACCTTCACCTTGATCTGCACCCCACCCTGATCTACAACTCTACCAGGATCTGCACCTTTACACTGATCTACACCCCCACCATGATCTACACACCCACCCTGGTCTAAACCACACCCTGATCTACACCCCACCCTGATCTGCACCTACACTCTGATCTAAAAGTTCACCCTGATCTACACCCGACCCTGGTCTACACTCCACACTAATCTACACTTCAGCCCTGATCTACACTGCACCCTGATCTATACCCCGACACTGATCTACTCCCCACCGATCTACTCCCCACCCTGATCTGCACCCCCAACCTGATCTACTCCCCACCCTGATCTGCACCCCCACTCTGATTTACCCCTTCAACCTGATCTACCCCCACCCAAATCTACAGCCCCATCAAGATCTACACACCACCCTGATCAACACACCCACCCTGATCTACACCCCACCCTGATCTACACCCCACTGCAATCAACACCCCACCCTGATCTACACTCTCTCGCTGATCTACACCCCACCCTGATCTACACCTCACCCTGATCTAAACCTCCACCCTGATCTACACCTCCACCCTGATCAGCACCTACACTCTGATCTAAAAGTTCACCCTGATCTACACCCCACATTGATCTACACCTTCACCCTAATCTACACCACACCCTGGACTACACTCCACCCTAATCTCAAACAACAGGAATTCTGCAGATGCTGGAAATTCAAGCAACACACATCAATTTTGCTGGTGAACGCAGCAGGCCAAGCAGCATCTATAGGAAGAGGCGCAGTCGACGTTTCAGGCCGAGACCCTTCGTCAGGAAGGGTCTTGACCTGACGAAGGGTCTCGGCCTGAAACGTCTACTGCGCCTCTTCCTATAGATGCTGCTTGGCCTGCTGCGTTCACCAGCAACTTTGATGTGTGTTGCTCCACCCTAATCTACAACTTTTCCCTGATCAACACCTTTACCCTGATCTACACGCTCACCCTGATATACAACCCACCCTGATATACACACCACCCTGATCTACACCTTCACCCTGAACTACACCCCACCCTGATCTACACCCCCACCCTTTTCTACACACCTACCCTGATCTACATCCTCACACTGACCTACACCCCCACCCTGATCTACACCTTCACCTTGTTCTACACCCACAAACTTTTCAACGCACCCACTCTGATCTACACCCCCACCCACATCTACGCATTCACACTGATATAAACCTTCACGCTGATCTACATCCACACCCTGATCTACACCCCACCCTGATCTACACCGCTAACCGGATATACACCTTCACCCTGATCTACACACCACCCTGATCTACAGCACACACTGATCTGCACCCCTACACTGTTCTACACCTTCACCCCGATCTACACCCCCACCATGACCTACACTCTCACACTGGTCTACACCACACCCTGATCTACACCCCACCCTAATCTGCACCTGCACTCTGATCTAAAACTTTACCCTGATCTACACCCCACTCTGAACTACACCTTCACCCTGAACTATAACACACGCTGGTCTACACGCCACCCTAATCTACACTTTCACCCTGATCTACACCTTCACCCTGATCAACACCCCACCCTGATCTACACTGCCACCCTGATCTACACCTTCACCTTGATCTACACCCCACCCTGGTATACACCTCTACTCGGATCTAGACTGTTACCCTGATCTACACACCACCCTGATCTACAGCATACCCTGATCTACACCCCAACCCTGATCTACATCTTCACCCTGATCAACACCCCACCCTGATCTACACTGCCACCCTGATCTACACCTTCACCCTGATCTACACTTCACCCTGATCTACACCTTCATCTTGATCTACACCCCACCCTGGTATACACCTCTACACGGATCTAGACTGTTACCCTGATCTACACACCACCCTGATCTACAGCACACCCTGATCCACAGCACACCCTGATCTACACCCCACCCTGATCTGCACCTACACTCTGATCTAAAAGTTCACCCTGATATACACCCCCACCCGGATCTACACCTCTACCCTGATCTAAACATCACTCTTATCTGCACCTCCACACTGATCTGCACGGCCACACTGATCTACAACCCCATCCGGAACTACACCTTAACCCTGATCTACACGTGACCTTGATCTAGACCCCCACCCTGATCTACACCTTCACACTGATCAGCAGACCACCCGGATCTACACCCTCACCCTGATCTTCACCCCACTCTGATATACACCTTCACCCTGATGTACACACCACCCTGATCTACAGGACACACTGATCTACAGCACACAATCATCTGCACCCCTACCCTGATCTACACCCCACCCTGATCTACTCCCCCACCATGATCTACACTCCCACCCTGGTCTAATCCCCACCCTGATCTGCACCTACAGTCTGATCTAAAAGTTCACCCTGATCTACATCCCACACTGATCTACACCTTCACCCTAATCTACACCACACCCTGGACTACACTCCATCCTAATCTACAACTTTTCCCTGATCAACACCTTTACCCTGATCTACACGCTCACCCTGATATACAACCCACCCTGATATACACCCCACCCTGATCTACACCCCCACCCTTTTCTACACACCTACCCTGATCTACACCTTCACCTTGTTCTACACCCACAAACTGTTCTACACACCCACTCTGATCTACACCCCCACCCATATCTACGCATTCACACTGATCTAAACCTTCACGCTGATGTACACCCACACCCTGATCTACACCCCACCCTGAACTACGGCACCATTCTGTTCTACAACGCCTCCCTGATCTACACTCCAACCCCCATATACGCCTTCACACTGATCTACACTTCACCCTGATCTACACCTTCACTCTGATCTACACCTCCACCCTGATCTACACCTTCACCATGCTCTACACGCCACCCTGATCTACACCGCTAACCGGATATACACCTTCACCCTGATCTACAGCACACACTGATCTGCACCTCTACACTGTTCGACACCTTCACCCCGATCTACACCCCCACTATGACCTATACTCTCACACTGGTCTACACCACACCCTGATCTACACCCCACCCTAATCTGCACCTACACTCTGATCTAAAACTTCACCCTGATCTACACCCCACTCTGAACTACACCTTCACCCTGAACTACACCACACGCTGGTCTACACGCCACCCTAATCTACACTTTCACCCTGATCTACACCCTCACCCTGATCTACACCTTCACCCTGATCAACACCCCACCCTGATCTACACTGCCACCCTGATCTACACCTTCACCTTGATCTACACCCCACCCTGGTATACACCTCTACACGGATTTAGACCGTTACCCTGATCTACACACCACCCTGATCTACAGCACACCCTGATCCACAGCCCACACTCATCTGCACCCCCACACTGATCTACACCTTCACCCTGATCTACAACCCCATCATGATCTACACTCCCACCCTGGTCTACAGCACACCCTGATCTACACCCCAGCCTGATCTGCACCTACACTCTGATCTAAAAGTTCACCCTGATCTACACCCCACTTTTATCAATACCTTCACCCTGACCTACACCTCACCCTGGTCTACACTCCACCCTGATATACACCCCCACCCTGATCTACTCCCTACCCTGATCTACACTCCCACTCTGATTTACTCGTTCAACCTGATCTACCCCCACCCTGATCTACAGCCCCACCAAGATATACACACCACCCTGATCTACACCCCCACCCGGATCTACACCTCCACCTTGACCTAAACCTCACCCTTATCTGCACCTCCACACTGATCTGCATGCCCACACTGATCTACAACCCCATCCGGAACTACACCTTAACCCTGATCTACACGTGACCCTGATCTAGACCCCCACCCTGATCTACACCCCCACCCTTTTCTACACACCCACCCTGATCTACACCCTCACACTGATCTACACCCCCACCCTGATCTACACCTTCACCTTGTTCTACACCCACAAACTGTTCTATGCACCCACTCTGATCTACAGCCCCACCCATATCTACGCATTCACACTGATTTTAGCCTTCACGCTGATGTACACCCACACCCTGATCTACACCCCACCCTGATCTACAGCACCATTCTGTTCTACAACGCCTCCCTGATCTACACTCCGACCCCCATATACACCTTCACACTGATCTTCACTTTCACTCTGATCTACACTTCACCCTGATCTACACCTTCACTCTGATCTACACCTCCACCGTGATCTACACCTTCACCATGCTCTACACGCCACCCTGATCTACACCGCTAACCGGATATACACCTTCACCCTGATCTACACACCACCCTGATCTACAGCACACCCTGATCTACAGCCCACACTGATCTATACCCCGACACTGATCTACAACCCCCCGATCTACTCCTCAACCGGATCTGCACCCCCAACCTGATCTACTCCCCACCCTGATCTGCACCCGCACTCTGATTTACCCCTTCAACCTGATCTACCCCCACCCTGATCTACAGCCCCACCAAGATCTACACCCCACCCTGATCTACACCTCCACACTTATCTGCACCTCCAAGCTTATCTGCACGCCCACACTGATCTACAACCCCATCCAGATCTACACCTTAACCCTGATCTACACTTCACCCTGATCTACACCACACACTGGTATACACCTCTACACGGATCTAGACCGTTACCCTTACGTACACACCACCCTGATCTACAGCACACTCTGATCTACAGCCCACACTCATCTGCACCCCTACACTGATCTGCACCTTCACCCTGATCTACACGCCCACCATGATCTACACTACCACCCTGGTCTACACCACACCCTAATCTACACCCCACCCTGATCTGCACCTACACTCTGATCTAAAAGTTCACCCTGAACTACACTCCACCCTGATCTACACCCTCATGCTAATCTACACTACACCCTGGTCAACACTCTACCCTAATCTACACCTTCACGCTGATCTACACCCCCACCTTGATCTACACCTTTACCCTGATTTAAACCTTTACTCTGATCTACACGCTCACCCTGATATACACCCCATCCTGATATACACCTCACCTTGATCTACACCGCCACCCTGATCTACACCTTCACCCTGATCTACACTTCACCCTGATCTACACCTTCACCCTGAATTACACTTCACCCTGATCTACACTCCCACCCTGATCTACACCTTCACCCTGATTTAAACCTTTACTCTGATCTACACGCTCACCCTGATATACACCCCATCCTGATATACACCCCACCTTGATCTACACCGCCACCCTGATCTACACCTTCACCCTGATCTACACTTCACCCTGATCTACACCTTCACCCTGAATTACACTTCACCCTGATCTACACTCCCACCCTGATCTACACCTTCACCCTGATCTGCATTTCACCCTGATCTACACTCCCACCCTGATCTACACCTTCACTTTGATCTGCACCCCACCCTGATCTACACCTCTACCAGGATCTACACCTTCACCCTGATCTACACCCCCACTATGATCTACACACCCACCCTGGTCTAAACCACACCCTGATCTACACCCTACCCTGCACTGCACCTACACTCTGATCTAAAAGTTCACTCTGATCTACACCTTCACCTTGATCTACATCCCACCCTGATCTACACCTCTACCAGAATCTACACCTTCACCCTGATGTACACACCACCCTGATCTACAGCACACACTGATCTACAGCCCACACTCATCTGCACCCCTACCCTGATCTACACCCCACCCTGATCTACTCCCCCACCATGATCTACACTCCCACCCTGGTCTACACCCCATCCTGATCTACACCCCACCCTGATCTGCACTTACACTATGATCTAAAAGTTCACCCTGATCTGCACCCCACCCTGATCTACAGCATCACCCTGATCTACACCACACCCTGGTCTACACTCCATCCTAATCTACACCTTCACCCTCATCTACACCCCCACCCTGATCTACACCGCACCCTGATCTATACCCCAACACTGATCTACTCCCAACTCTGATTGCTCCCCATCCTGATCTACACCCCCACCCTCATCTACTCCCCACCCTGATCTACACCCTCACTCTGATTTTCCCTTCAACCTGATCTACCCCCACTCTGATCTACAGCCCCACCAAGATCTACACATCACCCTGATCTACACCTCCACACTTATCTGCACCTCCAAGTTTATCTGCACGCCCACACTGATCTACAACCCCATCCGGATCTACACCTTAACCCTGATCTACACGTGACCCTGATCTACACCTTCATCCTGATCTACACTTCACCCTGATTTACACCACACCTTGGAATACACCTCTACACGGACCTAGACCGTTACCCTTACCTACACACCACCCTGATCTACAGCACACCCTAATTTACAGCCCACCCTGATCTGTACCTTCACCCTGATCTACACCCCCACCATGATCTACGCTCCCACACTGGTCTACACCACACCCTAATCTACACCCCACCCTGATCTGCACCTACACTCTGATCTAAAAGTTCACCCTGAACTATGCTCCACCCTGATCTACACCCTCACGCTGATCTACACTGCACCCTGGTCAACACTCTACCCTAATCTACACCTTCACCCTGATCTACACCCCCACCCTGACCTACACCTTTACCCTGATCAACACCTTTACTCTGATTTAAACGCTCACCCTGATATACACCCCATCCTGATATACACCCCACCTTGATCTACACCACCACCCTGATCTACACCTTCACCCTGATCTACACTCCCACCCTGATCTACACTCCCACCCTGATCTACACCTTCACCTTGATCTGCACCCCACCCTGATCTACACCTCTACCAGGATCTACACCTTCACCCTGATCTACACCCCCACCATGATCTACACACCCACCCTGGTCTAAACCACACCCTGATCTACACCCTACCCTGAACTGCACCTACACTCTGATCTAAAAGTTCACCTTGGATCTACACCCTACCCCGGTCTACACTCCACACTAATCTACATGTCCAGCCTGATCTACACTCCAGCCCTGATCTACAGCGCACCCTGATCTATAACCCGACACT
This sequence comes from Mobula hypostoma, assembly GCF_963921235.1. Taxonomy (NCBI): domain Eukaryota; kingdom Metazoa; phylum Chordata; class Chondrichthyes; order Myliobatiformes; family Myliobatidae; genus Mobula; species Mobula hypostoma. Next base: position 90,329,158 of record NC_086105.1, on the reverse strand, counting down.
GATCTTCTCCTCCCCGATCTACTCACCACCCTGATCTGCACCCCAACGTGATCTACTCCCCACCCTGAACTGCACCTCACTCTGATTTACCCCTTCAACCTGATCTACCCCCACCCTGATCTACAGCCCCACCAAGATCTGCACACCACCCTGATCTACACCCCCACCCTGATCTAAACCCCACCCAGATCTACACCCCACCGCGATCAACACCCCACCCTGATCTACACTCTCTCGCTGATCTACACCCCACCCTGATCTACACCTCACCCTGATCTACACCCCACCGCAATCAACACCCCACCCTGATCTACACTCTCTCGCTGATCTACACCCCACCCTGATCTACACCTCACCCTGATCTACACCTCCACTCTGATTTACACCCCACCCTGATCTACACTTCCAACCTGATCTAAACCTCCACCCTAATCTACACCTCCACCCTGATCAGTACCTACACTCTGATCTAAAAGTTCACCCTGATCTACACCCCACACTGATCTACACCTTCACCCTAATCTACAACACACCCTGGACTACACTCCACCCTAATCTACAACTTTTGCCTGATCAACACCTTTACCCTGATCTACACGCTCACCCTGATATATAACCCACCCTGATATACACACCACCCTGATCTACACCTTCACCCTGAACTACACCCCACTCTGATCTACACCCCCACCCTTTTCTGAACACCCACCCTCATCTAAATCCTCACACTGACCTACACCCCCACCCTGATCTACACCTTCACCTTGTTCTACACCCAAAAACTGTTCTACGCACCCACTCTGATCTACACCTCCTCCCATATCTACGCATTCACACTGATCTAAACCTTCACGCTGATGTACACCCACACCCTGATCTACACCCCACCATGATCTACAGCACCACTCTATTCTACAACGCCTCCCTGATCTACGCTCTGACTCCCATATACACCTTCACACTGATCTACACCCCCACCCTAATCTACACCTTCACTCTGATCTACACTTCACCCTAATCTACACCTTCACTCTGATCTACACCTCCATCCTGATCTACACCTTCATCATGCTCTACACGCCACCCTGATCTACACTGCTAACCTGATATATATACCTTCACCCTGATCTACACACCACCCTGATCTACAGCACACCCTGATCTACAGCCCACACTGATCTGCACCCCTACAGTGTTCTACACCTTCACCCCGATCTACCCTCCCACCATGATCTACACTCTCACACTGGTCTACACCACACCCTGATCTATACCCCACCCTAATCTACACCTTCACCCTGATCTACACCCCACCCTTATCTGCACCTGCACTCTGATTTAAAAGTTCACCCTGAACTACACCCTCACGCTGATCTACACCCTCACGCTGATCTACACTACACCCTGGTCGACACTCTACCCTGATCTACACCTTCACCCTGATCTACAACCCCACCCTGATCTACACCTTTTCCCTGAACAACACCTTTACTCCGATCTACACGCTCACCCTGATATACACCCCATCCTGATATACACTCCACCTTGATCTACACTGCCATCCTGATCTACACCTTCACCCTGAATTACACTTCACCCTGATCTACACTTCCCACCCTGATCTACACCTTCACCTTGATCTGCACCCCACCCTGATCTACACCTCTACCAGGATCTACACCTTAACCCTGATCTACACCACCACCATGATCTACACACTCAACCTGGTCTACACCACACCCTGATCTACACCCCACCCTGATCTGCACCTACACTCTGATCTAAAAGTTCACCCAGATCTACACCCCACCCTGGTCTACACTCCACACTAATCTACACCTCCACCCTGATCTACACTCCAGCCCTGATCTATAGTGCACCCTGATCTATATCCCGACACTGATCTACTCCCCTCCGACCTACTCCCCACCCTGATCTGCACCCCAACCTGATCTACTCCCCACCCTAATCTACACCTTCACTCTGATCTACACTTCACCCTAATCCACACCTTCACTCTGATCTACACCTCCATCCTGATCTACACCTTCATCATGCTCTACACGCCACCCTGATCTACACCGCTAACCTGATATATACCTTCACCCTGATCTACACACCACCCTGATCTACAGCACACCCTGATCTACAGCCCACACTGATCTGCACCCCTACAGTGTTCTACACCTTCACCCCGATCTACCCCCCCACCATGATCTACACTCTCACACTGGTCTACACCACACCCTGATCTATACCCCACCCTAATCTACACCTTCACCCTGATCTACACCCCACCCTGATCTGCACCTGCACTCTGATTTAAAAGTTCACCTTGAACTACACCCTCACGCTGATCTACACCCTCACGCTGATCTACACTACACCCTGGTCGACACTCTACCCTGATCTACACCTTCACCCTGATCTACACCCCCAACCGATCTACACCTTTTCCCTGAACAACACCTTTACTCTGATCTACACGCTCACCCTGATATACACCCCATCCTGATATACACTCCACCTTGATCTACACTGCCATCCTGATCTACACCTTCACCCTGAATTACACTTCACCCTGATCTACACTTCCCACCCTGATCTACACCTTCACCTTGATCTGCACCCCACCCTGATCTACACCTCTACCAGGATCTACACCTTAACCCTGATCTACACCCCCACCATGATCTACACACTCAACCTGGTCTACACCACACCCTGATCTACACCCCACCCTGATCTGCACTACACTCTGATCTAAAAGTCCACCCAGATCTACACCCCACCCTGGTCTACACTCCACACTAATCTACACCTCCACCCTGATCTACACTCCAGCCCTGATCTATAGTGCACCCTGAACTATATCCCGACACTGATCTACTCCCCTCCGACCTACTCCCCACACTGATCTGCACCCCCAACCTGATCTACTCCCCACCCTGATCTGCACCCCCACTCTGATTTACCCCTTCAACCTGATCTACCCCCACACTGATCTACAGCCTCACCAAGATCTACACCCCGCCCTGATCTACACCCCACCCTGATCTACACCTCACTCTGATCTAAACCAACACTCTGATTTACACACCAACCTGATCTACACTTCCACCCTGAACTACATCCCACCCTGATCTACACCTCCACTCTGATTTACACCCCACCCTGATCTACACTTCCAACCTGATCTAAACCTCCACCCTAATCTACACCTCCACCCTGATCAGTACCTACACTCTGATCTAAAAGTTCACCCTGATCTACACCCCACACTGATCTACACCTTCACCCTAATCTACAACACACCCTGGACTACACTCCACCCTAATCTACAACTTTTGCCTGATCAACACCTTTACCCTGATCTACACGCTCACCCTGATATATAACCCACCCTGATATACACACCACCCTGATCTACACCTTCACCCTGAACTACACCCCACCCTGATCTACACCCCCACCCTTTTCTGAACACCCACCCTCATCTAAATCCTCACACTGACCTACACCCCCACCCTGATCTACACCTTCACCTTGTTCTACACCCAAAAACTGTTCTACGCACCCACTCTGATCTACACCTCCTCCCATTTCTACGCATTCACACTGATCTAAACCTTCACGCTGATGTATACCCACACCCTGATCTACACCCCACCCTGATCTACAGCACCACTCTATTCTACAACGCCTCCCTGATCTACGCTCTGACTCCCATATACACCTTCACACTGATCTACACCCCCACCCTAATCTACACCTTCACTCTGATCTACACTTCACCCTAATCCACACCTTCACTCAGATCTACACCTCCATCCTGATCTACACCTTCATCATGCTCTACACGCCACCCTGATCTACACCGCTAACCTGATATATACCTTCACCCTGATCTACACACCACCCTGATCTACAGCACACCCTGATCTACAGCCCACACTGATCTGCACCCCTACAGTGTTCTACACCTTCACCCCGATCTACCCCCCCACCATGATCTACACTCTCACACTGGTCTACACCACACCCTGATCTATACCCCACCCTAATCTACACCTTCACCCTGATCTACACCCCACCCTGATCTGCACCTGCACTCTGATTTAAAAGTTCACCCTGAACTACACCCTCACGCTGATCTACACCCTCACGCTGATCTACACTACACCCTGGTCGACACTCTACCCTGATCTACACCTTCACCCTGATCTACAACCCACCCTGATCTACACCTTTTCCCTGAACAACACCTTTACTCCGATCTACACGCTCACCCTGATATACACCCCATCCTGATATACACTCCACCTTGATCTACACTGCCATCCTGATCTACACCTTCACCCTGAATTACACTTCACCCTGATCTACACTTCCCACCCTGATCTACACCTTCACCTTGATCTGCACCCCACACTGATCTACACCTCTACCAGGATCTACACCTTAACCCTGATCTACACCCCCACCATGATCTACACACTCAACCTGGTCTACACCACACCCTGATCTACACCCCACCCTGATCTGCACCTACACTCTGATCTAAAAGTTCACCCAGATCTACACCCCACCCTGGTCTACACTCCACACTAATCTACACCTCCACCCTGATCTACACTCCAGCCCTGATCTATAGTGCACCCTGATCTATATCCCGACACTGATCTACTCCCCTCCGACCTACTCCCCACCCTGATCTGCACCCCCAACCTGATCTACTCCCCACCCTGATCTGCACCCCCACTCTGATTTACCCCTTCAACCTGATCTACCCCACACTGATCTACAGCCCCACCAAGATCTACACCCCGCCCTGATCTACACCCCACCCTGATCTACACCTCACCCTGATCTAAACCAACACTCTGATTTACACACCAACCTGATCTACACTTCCACCCTGAACTACATCCCACCCTGATCTACACCTCCACTCTGATTTACACCCCACCCTGATCTACACTCCCACCCTGATCTAAACCTCCACCCTGATCACACCTACACTCTGATCTAAAAGTTCACCCTGATCTACACCCCACACTGATCTACACCTTCACCCTAATCTACACCACACCCTGGACTACACTCCACCCTAATCTGCAACTTTTCCCTGATCAACACCTTTACCCTGATCTACACGCTCACCCTGATATACAACCCACCCTGATATACACACCACCCTGATCTACACCTTCATCCTGAACTACACCCCACCCTTTTCTACACACCAACCCTGATCTACATCCTCACACTGATCTACACCCCCACCCTGATCTACACCTTCACCTTGTTCTACACCCACAAACTGTTCTACGCACCCACTCTGATCTACACCCCCACCCATATCTACACATTCACACTGATCTAAAACTTCACGCTGATGTACACCCACACCCTCATCTACACCCCACCCTGATCTACAGCACCACTCTGTTCTACAATGCCTCCCTGATCTACACTCCGAACCCCATATACAACTTCACACTGATCTATGCCCCCACCCTAATCTACACCTTCACTCTGATCTACACTTCACCCTGATCTTCACTTTCACTCTGAATTACACCTCCACCCTGATCTACACCTTCACCATGCTCTACACGCCACCCTGATATACACCTTCACCCTGATCTACACACCATCCTGATCTACAGCACACCCTGATCTACAGCCCACACTGATCTGCACACCTACACTGTTCTACACCTTCACCCCGATCTACACCCCCACCATGATCTACACTCACACACTGGTCTACACCACACCCTGATCTACACCCCACCCTGATCTGCACCTACACTCTGATCTAAAACTTCACCCCGATCTACACCCCACCTTGAACTACACCTTCACCCTGAACTACACCACACCCTGGTCTACATACCACTCTAGTCTACATCTTCTCCCTGATCTACACCCCCACCCTGATCTACACCTTCACACTGATCAACACCCCACCCTGATCTACACCTTCACCCTGATCTACACTTCATCCTGATCTACACTTTCACCTTGATCTACACCCCACCCTGGTATACACCTCTACACGGATCTAGACCGTTACCCTGATCGACACACCACCCTGATCTACAGCCCACACTCATCTGCACCCCCCACACTGATCTACACCTTCACCCTGATCTACACCGCACCCTGATCTGCACCTACACTCTGATCTAAAAGTTCACCCTGATCTACGCCCCACCCTGGTCTACACTCCACCCTGATATACACTCCCACCCTGATCTACTCCCTACCCTGATCTACACCCCCACTCTGATTTACCCGTTCACCCTGATCTACACCCACCCTGATCTACAGCCCCACCAAGATATACACACCACCCCGATCTACACCCCCCACCCGGATCTACACCTCCACCCTGATCTAAACCTCACCCTTATCTGCACCTCCACACTGGTCTGCACGCCCACACTGATCTACAACCCTATCCAGATCTACACCTTAACCCTGATCTACAAGTGACCCTGATCTAGACCCACACCCTGATGTACACCTTCACACTGATCAGCAGCCCACCCTTATCTACACCCTCAACCTGATCTTCACCCCACTCTGATATACAGCTTCACCCTGATTTACACCCCCACCCTGATCTACACCTTTACCCTGATCAACATGCTCACCCTGATATACACCCCACCCTGATCTACACCTTCACTCTGATATACACCTCCACCCTGATCTACACCTTCACCTTGATCTACACCCCACCCTATCTACACCTCTACCAGAATCTACACCTTCACCCTAATGTACACACCACCCTGATCTATAGCGCACCCTGATCTATACCCCGACACTGATCTACTCCCCCCGATCTACTCCCCACCCTGATCTGCATCCCCAACCTGATGTACTCCCCACCCTGATCTGCAGACCCACTCTGATTTACCCCTTCAACATGATCTACACCCACACTGATCTACAGCCCCACCAAGATCTACACACCACTCTGATCTACAACCCCACCCTGATCTACACCCCACCGCGATCTACACCCCACCCTGAACTACACTCCCTCCCTGATCTAAACCTCCACCCTGATCTACAGCTCCACCCTGATCAGCATCTACACTCTGATCTAAAAGTTCACCCTGATCTACACCCCACACTGATCTACACCTTCACCCTAATCTACACCATACCCTGGACTACACTCCACCCTAATCTACAACTTTTCCCTGATCAACACCTTTACCCTGATCTACACTCTCACCCTGATATACAACCCACTCTGATATACACACCACCCTGATCTACACTTTCACCCTGAACTACACCCCACCCTGATCTACACCCCCACCCTTTTCTACACACCCACCCTGATCTACATCCTCATACTGATCTACACCTTCACACTGATCTACACCCACACCCTGATCAACACCCCACCATGATCTACAACCCCACACTGTTCTACAGCCCCTCCCTGATCTACATTCCCACCCCGACATACACCTTCACACTAATCTACACCCCTCCCTGATCTACACCCCCACCCTGATCTACACCTCCACCCTGATCTACACCTCACCCTTATCTGCACCTCCACACTAATCTGCACGCCCACACTGATCTACAACCCCACCCAGATCTACACCTTAACCCTGATCTACACGTGACCCTGATCTACACCTTCACACTGATCGGCACCCAACACTGATCTACACCCTCACCCTGATCTTCACCCCACCCGATACCCAGCTTCACCCTGATTTACATGATCACCCTGATATGCACCCCACCCTGATCTACACCGCCACCCTGATCTACACCTTCACTCTGATCTACACTTCACCCTGATCTACACCTTCACCATGCTCTACACCCCAACCTGATCTACACTGTCACCCTGATCTACACTGTCACCCTGATCTACACACCACTCTGATCCACAGCACACCCTGATCTACAGCCCACACTGATCTGCACCCCTACACTGATCTACACCTTCACCCTGATCTACACCCCCACCACGATCTACACTTCACCCTGATCTACACTCCCACCCTGATCTACACCTTCACTCTGATATACACCTCCACCCTGATGTACACCTTCACCTTGATATACACCCTACCCTGATCTACATCTCTACCAGAATCTACACCCTCACCCTGATGTACACACCACCCTGATCTATAGCGCACACTGATCTATTCCCCGACACTGATCTACTCCCCCCCCGATCTACTCCCCACCCTGATCTGCACCCCCAACCTGATGCACACCCCACCCTGATCTGCAGCCCCACTCTGATTTACCCCTTCAACCTGATCTACCCCCACTCTGATTTACCCCTTCAACCTGATCTACCCCCACACTGATCTACAGCCCCACCAAGATCTACACACCACCCTGATCTACACCCCACCCTGATCTACACCTCCACTCTGATTTACACTCCCACCCGATCTAAACCTCCACCCTGATCAGCACCTACACTCTGATCTAAAAGTTCACCCTGATCTACCCCCACACTGATCTACAGCCCCACCAAGATCTACACACCACCCTGATCTACAACCCCACCCTGATCTACACCCCACCCTGATCTACACCTCACCCTGATCTAAACCAACACTCTGATTTACACACCAACCTGATCTACACTCCCACCCTGAACTACACCCCACCCTGATCTACACCTCCACTCTGATTTACACTCCCACCCTGATCTAAATCTCCACCCTGATCAGCACCTACACTCTGATCTAAAAGTTCACCCTGATCTACACCCCACACTGATCTACACCTTCACCCTAATCTACACCACACCCTGGACTACACGCCACCCTAATCTACAATTTTTCCCTGATCAACACCTTTACCCTGATCTACACGCTCACCCTGATATACAACCCACCCTGATATACACACCACCCTGATCTACACCTTCACCCTGAACTACACCCCACCCTGATCTACACCCCCACACTTTTCTACACACCCACCCTGATCTACATCCTCATACTGATCTACACCTTCACACTGATCTACACCCACACCCTGATCAACACCCCACCATGATCTACAACCCCGCACTGTTCTACAACCCCTCCCTGATCTACATTCCCACCCCGACATACACCTTCACACTAATCTACACCCCTCCCTGATCTACACCCCCACCCTGATCTACACCTCTACTCTGATCTACACCTCACCCTTATCTGCACCTCCACACTGATGTGCACGCCCACACTGATCTACAACCCCACCCAGCTCTACACTTTAACTCTGATCGACACGTGACCCTGATCTACACCCCCACCTTGATCTACACCTCCACTCTGATCTACACCTCACCCTTTTCTGCACCTCCACACTGATCTGCACACCCACACTGATCTACAACCCCACCTGGATGTACACCTTAACCCTGATCTACACGTGACCCAGATCTAGACCCCCACACTGATCTACACCTTCACCCTGATGAGCAACCCACCCTGATCTACACCCCACCCTGATCTACACCTCACCCTGATCTAAACCAACACTCTGATTTACACACCAACCTGATCTACACTCCCACCCTGATCTACACCTCCACTCTGATTTACACTCCCACCCGATCTAAACCTCCACCCTGATCAGCACCTACACTCTGATCTAAAAGTTCACCCTGATCTACCCCCACACTGATCTACAGCTCCACCAAGATCTACACACCACCCTGATCTACAACCCCACCCTGATCTACACCCCACCCTGATCTACACCTCACCCTGATCTAAACCAACACTCTGATTTACACACCAACCTGATCTACACTCCCACCCTGAACTACACCCCACCCTGATCTACACCTCCACTCTGATTTACACTCCCACCCTGATCTAAATCTCCACCCTGATCAGCACCTACACTCTGATCTAAAAGTTCACCCTGATCTACACCCCACACTGATCTACACCTTCACCCTAATCTACACCACACCCTGGACTACACGCCACCCTAATCTACAATTTTTCCCTGATCAACACCTTTACCCTGATCTACACGCTCACCCTGATATACAACCCACCCTGATATACACACCACCCTGATCTACACCTTCATCCTGAACTACACCCCACCCTTTTCTACACACCAACCCTGATCTACATCCTCACACTGATCTACACCCCCACCCTGATCTACACCTTCACCTTGTTCTACACCCACAAACTGTTCTACGCACCCACTCTGATCTACACCCCCACCCATATCTACACATTCACACTGATCTAAAACTTCACGCTGATGTACACCCACACCCTCATCTACACCCCACCCTGATCTACAGCACCACTCTGTTCTACAATGCCTCCCTGATCTACACTCCGAACCCCATATACAACTTCACACTGATCTATGCCCCCACCCTAATCTACACCTTCACTCTGATCTACACTTCACCCTGATCTTCACTTTCACTCTGAATTACACCTCCACCCTGATCTACACCTTCACCATGCTCTACACGCCACCCTGATATACACCTTCACCCTGATCTACACACCATCCTGATCTACAGCACACCCTGATCTACAGCCCACACTGATCTGCACACCTACACTGTTCTACACCTTCACCCCGATCTACACCCCCACCATGATCTACACTCACACACTGGTCTACACCACACCCTGATCTACACCCCACCCTGATCTGCACCTACACTCTGATCTAAAACTTCACCCCGATCTACACCCCACCTTGAACTACACCTTCACCCTGAACTACACCACACCCTGGTCTACATACCACTCTAGTCTACATCTTCTCCCTGATCTACACCCCCACCCTGATCTACACCTTCACACTGATCAACACCCCACCCTGATCTACACCTTCACCCTGATCTACACTTCATCCTGATCTACACTTTCACCTTGATCTACACCCCACCCTGGTATACACCTCTACACGGATCTAGACCGTTACCCTGATCGACACACCACCCTGATCTACAGCCCACACTCATCTGCACCCCCCACACTGATCTACACCTTCACCCTGATCTACACCGCACCCTGATCTGCACCTACACTCTGATCTAAAAGTTCACCCTGATCTACGCCCCACCCTGGTCTACACTCCACCCTGATATACACTCCCACCCTGATCTACTCCCTACCCTGATCTACACCCCCACTCTGATTTACCCGTTCACCCTGATCTACACCCACCCTGATCTACAGCCCCACCAAGATATACACACCACCCCGATCTACACCCCCCACCCGGATCTACACCTCCACCCTGATCTAAACCTCACCCTTATCTGCACCTCCACACTGGTCTGCACGCCCACACTGATCTACAACCCTATCCAGATCTACACCTTAACCCTGATCTACAAGTGACCCTGATCTAGACCCACACCCTGATGTACACCTTCACACTGATCAGCAGCCCACCCTTATCTACACCCTCAACCTGATCTTCACCCCACTCTGATATACAGCTTCACCCTGATTTACACCCCCACCCTGATCTACACCTTTACCCTGATCAACATGCTCACCCTGATATACACCCCACCCTGATCTACACCTTCACTCTGATATACACCTCCACCCTGATCTACACCTTCACCTTGATCTACACCCCACCCTATCTACACCTCTACCAGAATCTACACCTTCACCCTAATGTACACACCACCCTGATCTATAGCGCACCCTGATCTATACCCCGACACTGATCTACTCCCCCCGATCTACTCCCCACCCTGATCTGCATCCCCAACCTGATGTACTCCCCACCCTGATCTGCAGACCCACTCTGATTTACCCCTTCAACATGATCTACACCCACACTGATCTACAGCCCCACCAAGATCTACACACCACTCTGATCTACAACCCCACCCTGATCTACACCCCACCGCGATCTACACCCCACCCTGAACTACACTCCCTCCCTGATCTAAACCTCCACCCTGATCTACAGCTCCACCCTGATCAGCATCTACACTCTGATCTAAAAGTTCACCCTGATCTACACCCCACACTGATCTACACCTTCACCCTAATCTACACCATACCCTGGACTACACTCCACCCTAATCTACAACTTTTCCCTGATCAACACCTTTACCCTGATCTACACTCTCACCCTGATATACAACCCACTCTGATATACACACCACCCTGATCTACACTTTCACCCTGAACTACACCCCACCCTGATCTACACCCCCACCCTTTTCTACACACCCACCCTGATCTACATCCTCATACTGATCTACACCTTCACACTGATCTACACCCACACCCTGATCAACACCCCACCATGATCTACAACCCCACACTGTTCTACAGCCCCTCCCTGATCTACATTCCCACCCCGACATACACCTTCACACTAATCTACACCCCTCCCTGATCTACACCCCCACCCTGATCTACACCTCCACCCTGATCTACACCTCACCCTTATCTGCACCTCCACACTAATCTGCACGCCCACACTGATCTACAACCCCACCCAGATCTACACCTTAACCCTGATCTACACGTGACCCTGATCTACACCTTCACACTGATCGGCACCCAACACTGATCTACACCCTCACCCTGATCTTCACCCCACCCGATACCCAGCTTCACCCTGATTTACATGATCACCCTGATATGCACCCCACCCTGATCTACACCGCCACCCTGATCTACACCTTCACTCTGATCTACACTTCACCCTGATCTACACCTTCACCATGCTCTACACCCCAACCTGATCTACACTGTCACCCTGATCTACACTGTCACCCTGATCTACACACCACTCTGATCCACAGCACACCCTGATCTACAGCCCACACTGATCTGCACCCCTACACTGATCTACACCTTCACCCTGATCTACACCCCCACCACGATCTACACTTCACCCTGATCTACACTCCCACCCTGATCTACACCTTCACTCTGATATACACCTCCACCCTGATGTACACCTTCACCTTGATATACACCCTACCCTGATCTACATCTCTACCAGAATCTACACCCTCACCCTGATGTACACACCACCCTGATCTATAGCGCACACTGATCTATTCCCCGACACTGATCTACTCCCCCCCCGATCTACTCCCCACCCTGATCTGCACCCCCAACCTGATGCACACCCCACCCTGATCTGCAGCCCCACTCTGATTTACCCCTTCAACCTGATCTACCCCCACTCTGATTTACCCCTTCAACCTGATCTACCCCCACACTGATCTACAGCCCCACCAAGATCTACACACCACCCTGATCTACACCCCACCCTGATCTACACCTCCACTCTGATTTACACTCCCACCCGATCTAAACCTCCACCCTGATCAGCACCTACACTCTGATCTAAAAGTTCACCCTGATCTACCCCCACACTGATCTACAGCCCCACCAAGATCTACACACCACCCTGATCTACAACCCCACCCTGATCTACACCCCACCCTGATCTACACCTCACCCTGATCTAAACCAACACTCTGATTTACACACCAACCTGATCTACACTCCCACCCTGAACTACACCCCACCCTGATCTACACCTCCACTCTGATTTACACTCCCACCCTGATCTAAATCTCCACCCTGATCAGCACCTACACTCTGATCTAAAAGTTCACCCTGATCTACACCCCACACTGATCTACACCTTCACCCTAATCTACACCACACCCTGGACTACACGCCACCCTAATCTACAATTTTTCCCTGATCAACACCTTTACCCTGATCTACACGCTCACCCTGATATACAACCCACCCTGATATACACACCACCCTGATCTACACCTTCACCCTGAACTACACCCCACCCTGATCTACACCCCCACACTTTTCTACACACCCACCCTGATCTACATCCTCATACTGATCTACACCTTCACACTGATCTACACCCACACCCTGATCAACACCCCACCATGATCTACAACCCCGCACTGTTCTACAACCCCTCCCTGATCTACATTCCCACCCCGACATACACCTTCACACTAATCTACACCCCTCCCTGATCTACACCCCCACCCTGATCTACACCTCTACTCTGATCTACACCTCACCCTTATCTGCACCTCCACACTGATGTGCACGCCCACACTGATCTACAACCCCACCCAGCTCTACACTTTAACTCTGATCGACACGTGACCCTGATCTACACCCCCACCTTGATCTACACCTCCACTCTGATCTACACCTCACCCTTTTCTGCACCTCCACACTGATCTGCACACCCACACTGATCTACAACCCCACCTGGATGTACACCTTAACCCTGATCTACACGTGACCCAGATCTAGACCCCCACACTGATCTACACCTTCACCCTGATGAGCAACCCACCCTGATCTACACCCCACCCTGATCTACACCTCACCCTGATCTAAACCAACACTCTGATTTACACACCAACCTGATCTACACTCCCACCCTGATCTACACCTCCACTCTGATTTACACTCCCACCCGATCTAAACCTCCACCCTGATCAGCACCTACACTCTGATCTAAAAGTTCACCCTGATCTACAGCCCCACCAAGATCTACACACCACCCTGATCTACAACCCCACCCTGATCTACACCCCACCCTGATCTACACCTCACCCTGATCTAAACCAACACTCTGATTTACACACCAACCTGATCTACACTCCCACCCTGAACTACACCCCACCCTGATCTACACCTCCACTCTGATTTACACTCCCACCCTGATCTAAATCTCCACCCTGATCAGCACCTACACTCTGATCTAAAAGTTCACCCTGATCTACACCCCACACTGATCTACACCTTCACCCTAATCTACACCACACCCTGGACTACACGCCACCCTAATCTACAATTTTTCCCTGATCAACACCTTTACCCTGATCTACACGCTCACCCTGATATACAACCCACCCTGATATACACACCACCCTGATCTACACCTTCATCCTGAACTACACCCCACCCTTTTCTACACACCAACCCTGATCTACATCCTCACACTGATCTACACCCCCACCCTGATCTACACCTTCACCTTGTTCTACACCCACAAACTGTTCTACGCACCCACTCTGATCTACACCCCCACCCATATCTACACATTCACACTGATCTAAAACTTCACGCTGATGTACACCCACACCCTCATCTACACCCCACCCTGATCTACAGCACCACTCTGTTCTACAATGCCTCCCTGATCTACACTCCGAACCCCATATACAACTTCACACTGATCTATGCCCCCACCCTAATCTACACCTTCACTCTGATCTACACTTCACCCTGATCTTCACTTTCACTCTGAATTACACCTCCACCCTGATCTACACCTTCACCATGCTCTACACGCCACCCTGATATACACCTTCACCCTGATCTACACACCATCCTGATCTACAGCACACCCTGATCTACAGCCCACACTGATCTGCACACCTACACTGTTCTACACCTTCACCCCGATCTACACCCCCACCATGATCTACACTCACACACTGGTCTACACCACACCCTGATCTACACCCCACCCTGATCTGCACCTACACTCTGATCTAAAACTTCACCCCGATCTACACCCCACCTTGAACTACACCTTCACCCTGAACTACACCACACCCTGGTCTACATACCACTCTAGTCTACATCTTCTCCCTGATCTACACCCCCACCCTGATCTACACCTTCACACTGATCAACACCCCACCCTGATCTACACCTTCACCCTGATCTACACTTCATCCTGATCTACACTTTCACCTTGATCTACACCCCACCCTGGTATACACCTCTACACGGATCTAGACCGTTACCCTGATCGACACACCACCCTGATCTACAGCCCACACTCATCTGCACCCCCCACACTGATCTACACCTTCACCCTGATCTACACCGCACCCTGATCTGCACCTACACTCTGATCTAAAAGTTCACCCTGATCTACGCCCCACCCTGGTCTACACTCCACCCTGATATACACTCCCACCCTGATCTACTCCCTACCCTGATCTACACCCCCACTCTGATTTACCCGTTCACCCTGATCTACACCCACCCTGATCTACAGCCCCACCAAGATATACACACCACCCCGATCTACACCCCCCACCCGGATCTACACCTCCACCCTGATCTAAACCTCACCCTTATCTGCACCTCCACACTGGTCTGCACGCCCACACTGATCTACAACCCTATCCAGATCTACACCTTAACCCTGATCTACAAGTGACCCTGATCTAGACCCACACCCTGATGTACACCTTCACACTGATCAGCAGCCCACCCTTATCTACACCCTCAACCTGATCTTCACCCCACTCTGATATACAGCTTCACCCTGATTTACACCCCCACCCTGATCTACACCTTTACCCTGATCAACATGCTCACCCTGATATACACCCCACCCTGATCTACACCTTCACTCTGATATACACCTCCACCCTGATCTACACCTTCACCTTGATCTACACCCCACCCTATCTACACCTCTACCAGAATCTACACCTTCACCCTAATGTACACACCACCCTGATCTATAGCGCACCCTGATCTATACCCCGACACTGATCTACTCCCCCCGATCTACTCCCCACCCTGATCTGCATCCCCAACCTGATGTACTCCCCACCCTGATCTGCAGACCCACTCTGATTTACCCCTTCAACATGATCTACACCCACACTGATCTACAGCCCCACCAAGATCTACACACCACTCTGATCTACAACCCCACCCTGATCTACACCCCACCGCGATCTACACCCCACCCTGAACTACACTCCCTCCCTGATCTAAACCTCCACCCTGATCTACAGCTCCACCCTGATCAGCATCTACACTCTGATCTAAAAGTTCACCCTGATCTACACCCCACACTGATCTACACCTTCACCCTAATCTACACCATACCCTGGACTACACTCCACCCTAATCTACAACTTTTCCCTGATCAACACCTTTACCCTGATCTACACTCTCACCCTGATATACAACCCACTCTGATATACACACCACCCTGATCTACACTTTCACCCTGAACTACACCCCACCCTGATCTACACCCCCACCCTTTTCTACACACCCACCCTGATCTACATCCTCATACTGATCTACACCTTCACACTGATCTACACCCACACCCTGATCAACACCCCACCATGATCTACAACCCCACACTGTTCTACAGCCCCTCCCTGATCTACATTCCCACCCCGACATACACCTTCACACTAATCTACACCCCTCCCTGATCTACACCCCCACCCTGATCTACACCTCCACCCTGATCTACACCTCACCCTTATCTGCACCTCCACACTAATCTGCACGCCCACACTGATCTACAACCCCACCCAGATCTACACCTTAACCCTGATCTACACGTGACCCTGATCTACACCTTCACACTGATCGGCACCCAACACTGATCTACACCCTCACCCTGATCTTCACCCCACCCGATACCCAGCTTCACCCTGATTTACATGATCACCCTGATATGCACCCCACCCTGATCTACACCGCCACCCTGATCTACACCTTCACTCTGATCTACACTTCACCCTGATCTACACCTTCACCATGCTCTACACCCCAACCTGATCTACACTGTCACCCTGATCTACACTGTCACCCTGATCTACACACCACTCTGATCCACAGCACACCCTGATCTACAGCCCACACTGATCTGCACCCCTACACTGATCTACACCTTCACCCTGATCTACACCCCCACCACGATCTACACTTCACCCTGATCTACACTCCCACCCTGATCTACACCTTCACTCTGATATACACCTCCACCCTGATGTACACCTTCACCTTGATATACACCCTACCCTGATCTACATCTCTACCAGAATCTACACCCTCACCCTGATGTACACACCACCCTGATCTATAGCGCACACTGATCTATTCCCCGACACTGATCTACTCCCCCCCCGATCTACTCCCCACCCTGATCTGCACCCCCAACCTGATGCACACCCCACCCTGATCTGCAGCCCCACTCTGATTTACCCCTTCAACCTGATCTACCCCCACTCTGATTTACCCCTTCAACCTGATCTACCCCCACACTGATCTACAGCCCCACCAAGATCTACACACCACCCTGATCTACACCCCACCCTGATCTACACCTCCACTCTGATTTACACTCCCACCCGATCTAAACCTCCACCCTGATCAGCACCTACACTCTGATCTAAAAGTTCACCCTGATCTACCCCCACACTGATCTACAGCCCCACCAAGATCTACACACCACCCTGATCTACAACCCCACCCTGATCTACACCCCACCCTGATCTACACCTCACCCTGATCTAAACCAACACTCTGATTTACACACCAACCTGATCTACACTCCCACCCTGAACTACACCCCACCCTGATCTACACCTCCACTCTGATTTACACTCCCACCCTGATCTAAATCTCCACCCTGATCAGCACCTACACTCTGATCTAAAAGTTCACCCTGATCTACACCCCACACTGATCTACACCTTCACCCTAATCTACACCACACCCTGGACTACACGCCACCCTAATCTACAATTTTTCCCTGATCAACACCTTTACCCTGATCTACACGCTCACCCTGATATACAACCCACCCTGATATACACACCACCCTGATCTACACCTTCACCCTGAACTACACCCCACCCTGATCTACACCCCCACACTTTTCTACACACCCACCCTGATCTACATCCTCATACTGATCTACACCTTCACACTGATCTACACCCACACCCTGATCAACACCCCACCATGATCTACAACCCCGCACTGTTCTACAACCCCTCCCTGATCTACATTCCCACCCCGACATACACCTTCACACTAATCTACACCCCTCCCTGATCTACACCCCCACCCTGATCTACACCTCTACTCTGATCTACACCTCACCCTTATCTGCACCTCCACACTGATGTGCACGCCCACACTGATCTACAACCCCACCCAGCTCTACACTTTAACTCTGATCGACACGTGACCCTGATCTACACCCCCACCTTGATCTACACCTCCACTCTGATCTACACCTCACCCTTTTCTGCACCTCCACACTGATCTGCACACCCACACTGATCTACAACCCCACCTGGATGTACACCTTAACCCTGATCTACACGTGACCCAGATCTAGACCCCCACACTGATCTACACCTTCACCCTGATGAGCAACCCACCCTGATCTACACCCCACCCTGATCTACACCTCACCCTGATCTAAACCAACACTCTGATTTACACACCAACCTGATCTACACTCCCACCCTGATCTACACCTCCACTCTGATTTACACTCCCACCCGATCTAAACCTCCACCCTGATCAGCACCTACACTCTGATCTAAAAGTTCACCCTGATCTACCCCCACACTGATCTACAGCCCCACCAAGATCTACACACCACCCTGATCTACAACCCCACCCTGATCTACACCCCACCCTGATCTACACCTCACCCTGATCTAAACCAACACTCTGATTTACACACCAACCTGATCTACACTCCCACCCTGAACTACACCCCACCCTGATCTACACCTCCACTCTGATTTACACTCCCACCCTGATCTAAATCTCCACCCTGATCAGCACCTACACTCTGATCTAAAAGTTCACCCTGATCTACACCCCACACTGATCTACACCTTCACCCTAATCTACACCACACCCTGGACTACACGCCACCCTAATCTACAATTTTTCCCTGATCAACACCTTTACCCTGATCTACACGCTCACCCTGATATACAACCCACCCTGATATACACACCACCCTGATCTACACCTTCACCCTGAACTACACCCCACCCTGATCTACACCCCCACACTTTTCTACACACCCACCCTGATCTACATCCTCATACTGATCTACACCTTCACACTGATCTACACCCACACCCTGATCAACACCCCACCATGATCTACAACCCCGCACTGTTCTACAACCCCTCCCTGATCTACATTCCCACCCCGACATACACCTTCACACTAATCTACACCCCTCCCTGATCTACACCCCCACCCTGATCTACACCTCTACTCTGATCTACACCTCACCCTTATCTGCACCTCCACACTGATGTGCACGCCCACACTGATCTACAACCCCACCCAGCTCTACACTTTAACTCTGATCGACACGTGACCCTGATCTACACCCCCACCTTGATCTACACCTCCACTCTGATCTACACCTCACCCTTTTCTGCACCTCCACACTGATCTGCACACCCACACTGATCTACAACCCCACCTGGATGTACACCTTAACTCTGATCTACACGTGACCCAGATCTAGACCCCCACCCTGATCTACACCTTCACCCTGATGAGCAACCCACCCTGATCTACACCCTCACCCTGATCTTTACCCCACCCTGATATACAGTTTCACCCTGATTTACACCCCCACCCTGATCTACACCTTTACCCTGATCAACATGCTCACCCTGATCTACACGATCACCCTGATATGCACCCCACCGTGATCTACACCGCCACCCTGATCTACACCTTCACTCTGATCTGCACTTCACGCTGATCTACACCTTGACTCTGATCTGCACCTCCACCATGATCTACACCTTCACCATGCTCTACACCCCAACCTGACCTACACCGCTAACCGGATCTACACCTTCACCCTGATCTACACACCACCCTGATCTACAGAACACCCTGATCTACAGCCCACATTGATCTGCCCCCCTACCCTGATCTACACCCCCACCATGATCTACACTCCCACCCTGGTCTACACCACACCCTGATCTACACGTGACCCTGATCTAGACCCCCACGCTGATCTACACCTTCACACTGATCAGCACCCCACCCTGATCTACGCCCTCACCCTGATCTTCACCCCACCCTGATATACAGCTTCACCCTGATCAACACCTTTACCCTCATCAACACGCTCACCCTGATATGCACCCCACCCTGATCTAAACCGCCACCCTGATCTACAACTTCACCCTGTTCTACACTTCACCCTGATCTACACCTTCACCCTGATCTACACTTCACTCTGATCTATACACCCACCCTAATCTACACCTTCACTCTGATATGCACCTCCACCCTGATCTACACCTTCACCTTAATCTACACCCCACCCTGATCTATACCTCCACCCTGATCTACACCTTCACCTTGATCTACACCCCACCCTGATCTATACCTCCACCCTGATCTACACCTTTACCCTGATCAACACCCCACCCTGATCTTCGCGCTCACCCTGATATACACCCCACCCTGATCTACACTTCACCCTGATCTACACCTTCACCCTGATCTACACTTCACCCTGATCCACACCCCACGCTGATCTACACGCTCACCCTGATATACACCCCCCCCCGATCTACCCTGACACCCTGATCTACACCTTCACCCTGATCTACACTTCACTCTGATCTACACCTTCACCTTGATCTACACCCCACCCTGGTATACACCTGTACATGGATCTAGACCGTTAATCTGATCTACACACGACCCTGATCTACAGCACACCCTGATCTACAGCCCACACTCATCTGCACCCCTACACTGATCTACACCTTCACCCTGATCTACATCCCCACCATGATCTACACTCCCACCCTGGTCTGCACCACACCCTAATCTACACTCTGATATACACCCCACCCTGATATACATCCCACCTTGATCTACACCCCACCCTGGTCTACACTCCACACTAATCTACACCTCCACCCTGATCTACACCCTAGCCCTGATCTACACCACACCCTGATCTATGTCCCGACACTGATCTACTCCCCACCCTGATCTACTCCCCACCTTGATCTACACCCCCACCCTGATCTACTCCCCACCCTGATCTACAACATTTCCCTGATCAACACCTTTACCCTGATCTACACGCTCACCCTGATATACACCCCACCCTGATATACACACCACCCTTATCTACAACTTCACCCTGAACTACACCCCACCCTGATCTACACCCCCACCCTTTTCTACACACCCACCCTGATCTACACCCTCACACTGATCTACACCCCCACCCTGATCTACACCTTCACCTTGTTCTACACCCACAAAATGTTCTACGCACCCACTCTGATCTACACCCCCACCCATATCTACACATTCACACTGATCTACACCTTCACACTGATCTACACCCACACCCTATTCTACGCCCTCACCCTGATCTTCACCCCACCCTGATATACATCTTCACCCTGATCTGCATCTACACTCTGATCTAAAAGTTCACCCTGATCTACACTTTCACCCTGATCTACACCACACCCTGGTCTACACTCCACCCTAATGTACACCTTCACCCTAATCTACAACCCCAACCTGATCTACAACATTTCCCTGATCAACACCTTTACCCTGATCTACACGCTCACCCTGATATACACCCCCACCCATATCTACACATTCACACTGATCGACACCTTCACACTGATCTACACCCCACTTGATCTACAGCACCACCCTGATCTACACCTTCACCCTGATCTGCACCCCAACACTGATCTACAACCCCACCCGGATCTACACCTTAACCCTGATCGACACGTGACCCTGAACTAGGCCCCCACCCTGATCTAAACCTTCACACTGATCAACACCCCACCCTGATCTACACCCCCACCCTGATCTTCACCCCACCCTGATATACAGCTTCAACCTGATTTACACCCCCACCCTGATCTACACCACTACTCTGACTTACCCCTTCACCCTGATCAATTCCCCACCCTGATCTACACCCCACCCTGATCAACACCCCACCCTGATCTACACTCCTTCCCTGATTTACACCCCACCCTGATCTACACCTCACCATGATCTAAACCAACACTCTGCTTTACACACCACCCTGATCTACACTCCCACCCTGAACTACATCCCACCCTGATCTACAATCCACCTTAATCTGCACCTTCACGCTGTTCTACACCCCCATCCTGATCTACACCTTTACCCTGATCTAAATGCTCACCCTGATATACACCCCACCCTTATCTGCACCTCCACACTGATCAGCACCCCACCCTGATCTACGCCCTCACCCTGATCTTCACCCCACTCTGATATATTGCTTCACCCTGATTTACATCCCCACCCTGATCTACACCTTCACCCTGATTAACACCTTTACCAATTTCAACATGCTCACCCTGATCTACACGATCACCCTGATATGCACCCCGCCCTGATCTAAACTGCCACCCTGATCTACACCTTCACCATGCTCTACCCCCACCCTGATCTACACCGCTAACCGGATCTACACCTCCACCCTGATCTACACACCACCCTGATCTACAGCACACCCTGATCTACAGCCCACACTGATCTGCACCCCTACACTGATCTACACCTTCACCCTGATCTACACCCACACCATGATCTACACTCTCACACTGGTCTACACCACACCCTGATCTACACCCCACCCTGATCTACACCTACACTCTGATCTAAAAGTTCACAATGATCTACACCCCACTCTGATCTACAGCTTCGCCCTGATCTACACCCCACCCTGATCTGCACTTACACTCTGATCTAAAAGTTTACCCTGATCTACACCCCATCCCAATCTACAGCACCACACTGTTCTACAAATCCTCCCTGATCTACACACCCACCCCCATATACACCTTCACACTTATCTACACCCCTCTCTGATCTACACCCTCACCCCTATCTACACCTCCACACTGATCTACACCCCACCTGATCTACAGCACCACCCTGATCTACACCTTCACCCTGATCTAAACCCCACCCAAATCTACACCCCCACCCTGAACTACAACCCCTTACTGTTCTACAACCTCTCCCTGATCTGCACTCCCACCCCGATATACACCTTCACACTAATCTACACCCCTCCCTGATCTATACCCCATCCTGATCTATACCCCCACCCTGATCAACACCTCACCCTTATCTACACCTCACCCTTGTCTGCACCTCCACACTGATCTGCACCCTCACACTGATCTACAACCCCACCCAAATCTACACCTTAACCCTGATTGACACGTGACCCTGATCTAGATCCGCACCCTGATCTACACCTTCACACTGATCAACACCCCACCCTGATCTACACCTCCACCCTGATCTTCACCCCACCCTGATATACAGTTTCACTCTGATTTACACCCCCACCCTGATCTACACCTTTACCCTGATCAACACCTTTACCCTGATCAACACGCTCACCCTGATCTACGCGATCACCCTGATATGCACCCCACCCTGATCTACACCGCCACCCTGATCTACACCTTCAGTCTGATCTACACCTCCACCCTGATCTACATAGAAACCATAGAAACCATAGAAACTACAGCACAGAAACAGGCCTTTTGGCCCTCCTTGGCTGTGCCGAACCATTTTCTGCCTAGTACCACTAAGCTGCACACGGACCATATCCCTCCATACACCTCCCATCCATATATCTGTCCAATTTATTCTTAAATGTTAAAAAAGAACCCACATTTACCACCTCGTCTGGTAGCTCATTCCATACTCCCACCACTCTCTGTGTGAAGAAGCTCCCCCTAATGTTTCCTTTAAACTTTCCCCCCCTCACCCTAAACCCATGTCCTCTGGTTTTTTTCTCCCCTTGCCTCAGTGGAAAAAGCCTGCTTGCATTCACTCTATCTATACCCATCATAATTTTATATACCTCTATCAAATCTCCCCTCATTCTTCTACGCTCCAGGGAATAAAGTTCCAACCTATTCAACCTTTCTCTGTAACTGAGTTTCTCAAGTCCCGGCAACATCCTTGTAAACCTTCTCTGCACTCTTTCAACCTTATTTATATCCTTGCTGTAATTTGGTGACCAAAACTGAACACAGTACTCCAGATTTGGCCTCACCAATGCCTTATACAACCTCATCATAACATTCTAGCTCTTATACTCAGTACTTTGATTAATAAAGGCTAATGTACCAAAAGCTCTCTTTACGACCCTATCTACCTGTGATGCCACTTTTAGGGAATTTTGTATCTGTATTCCTAGATCCCTCTGTTCCACTGCACTTCTCAGTGCCTTACCATTAACCCTGTATGTTCTACGTTGGTTTGTCCTTCCAACGTGCAATACCTCACACTTGTCAGTATTAAACTCCATCTGCCATTTTTTAGCCCATTTTTCCAGCTGGTCCAAGTCCCTCTGCAGGCTCTGAAAACCTTCCTCACTGTCTACTACACCCCCAATCTTTGTATCATCAGCAAACTTGCTGATCCTATTTACCACATTGTCATCCAGATCATTGATATAGATGACAAATAACAATGGACCCATCACTGATCCCTGTGGCACACCACGAGTCATAGGCCTCCACTCAGAGAAGCAATTCTCTACCACTACTCTCTGGCTTCTTCCATCGAGCCAATGTCTAATCCAATTTACCACCTCTCCATGTATACCTAGCGACTGAATTTTCCTAACTAACCTCCCATGCGGGACCTTGTCAAAGGCCTTACTGAAGTCCATGTAGACAATATCCACTGCCTTCCCTTCATCCACTTTCCTGGTAACCTCCTCGAAAAACTCCAGTAGATTGGTCAAACATGACCTGCCACGCACAAAGCCATGTTGACTCTCCCTAATAAGTCCCAGTGTATCCAAATGCTTGTAGATTCTGTCTATTAGTACTCCCTCCAATAACTTACCTACTACTGGCCTATAATTTCCCGGATTACTTTTCGATCCTTTTTTAAACAACGGAACAACATGAGCCACTCTCCAATCCTCCGGCGCCTCACCTGTAGACAGCGACATTTTTAATATTTCAGCCAGGGCCCCTGCAATTTCAACACTAGTCTCCTTCAAGGTCCGAGGAAACACCCTGTCAGGTCCTGGGGATTTATCCACTTTAATTTTCCTCAAGACGGCAAGGACCTCCTCCGTTTCAATCTGTACAGTTTCCATGATCTCACTACTTGTTTCCCTAAATTCCACAGACTTCATGCCAGTTTCCTTAGTAAACACAGACGCAAAAAACCTATTTAAGATCTCCCCGATTTCCTTTGGTTCCGCATATAGGCGACCACTCTGATCTTCAAGAGGACCAATTTTATCCCTTACAATCCTTTTGCTCTTAATAAACCTGTAAATGCTCTTTGGATTATCCTTCACTTTGACTGCCAAGGCAGCCTCATGTCTTCTTTTAGCCCTCCTGATTTCTTTCTTAAGTATTTTCTTGCACTTCTTATACTCCTCAAGTACCTTATTTACACTGTTCTACAACCCCTCCCTGATCTACACACCCACCCCCATATACACCTTCACACCTATCTACACCTCTCCCTGATCTACACCCCCACCCTTATCTACACCTCCACACTGATCTACACCCCACCTGATCTACAGCACCACCCTGATCTAGACCTTCACCCTGATCTAAACCCCACCAAAATCTACACCCCCACCCTGATCTACACCTCACCCTTATCTACACCTCCACCCTGATCTGCACTTCCACACTGATCTACAACTCCACCCAGATCTACACCTTAACCTTGATCGACACGTGACCCTGATCTAGACCCCCACCCTGATCTACACCCCAACCCTAATCTTCACCCCACCCTGATATACAGCTTCAACCTGATTTACAACCCCACACTGATCTACACCTTTACCCTGATCAACACCTCGACTCTGATTTACCCCTTCACCCTGATCTATTCCCCACCCTGATCTACAGCCATGCCAAGATCTACACGCCACCCTGATCTACACTCCCTCCCTGATTTACACCCCACCCTGATCTACACCTCACCATGATCTAAACCAATACTCTGCTTTACACACCACCCTGATCTACACTCCCAACCTGAACTACACCCCACCCTGATCTACACTCCACCCTAATCTGCACCTACACCCTGATCTACACCCCCACCCTGATCTACACCTTTACCCTGATCTAAAAACTCACTCTGATATACACCCCACCCTGATATACACCCCACCCTTATCTGCACCTCCACACTGATCTGCACCTCCACACTGATCTGCACGCCCACACTGATCTACAACCCCACCCGGATCTACACCTTAACCCTGATCTACACGTGACCCTGATCTAGACCCACATCCTGATCTACACCTTCACACTGATCAAAACCCCACCCTGATCTACATCCCCACCCTGATATACAGCTTCACTCTGATTTACACCCCCACACTGATCTACATCTTTACCCCGCTCTACACCTTTACCCTGATCAACACCTCCACTCTGATTTACCCCTTCACCCTGATCTATTCCCCAACCTGATCTACAGCCCCACCAAGATCTACACACCACCCTGATCTACACACCCACCCTGATCAACACCCCACCTTGATCTACACTCCACCCGAATCTGCACCTTCAACCTGATCTACACCCACACCCTGATCTACAACATTTTCGTGATCAACACTTTACCCTGATCTACACGCTCACCCTGATATACACCCCACCCTGATATACACACCATCCTGATCTACACCTTTACCCTGAACTACACCCCACCCAGATCTACACCCCCACCCTTTTCTACACACCCACCCTGATCTTACACCCTCATGCTGATCTACACTCCCACCCTGATCTACACCTTCAACTTGTTCTACACCCACAAGCAGTTCTACACACTCACTCTGATCTACAGCCCCACCCATATCTACACATTCACACTGATCGACACCTTCACACTGATCTACACCCACACCCTGTCTACACCCCACACTGATCTACAGCACCACACTGTTCTACAAATCCTCCCTGATCCACACACCCATCCTTAACTACACCTCCACACTGATCTACACCCCACCTGATCTACGGCACCACCCTGATCTACACGCCCACCCTGATCTGCACACCACCCTGATGTACACCTCACCCTGATCTACACCCCACACTGATCTACAGCACCACACTGTTCTACACATCCTCCCTGATCTACCCACCCACCCCCATATACTCCTTCACACTTATCTACACCCCTCCCTGATCTACAGCCCCACCCTTATCTACACCTCCACACTGATCGACACCCCATCTGATCTACAGCACCACCCTGATCTACACGCCCACCCTGATCTACACACCACCCTGATCTACACACCACCCTGATCTACACCTTCACCCTGATCTAAACCCCACCCAAATCTACACCTCTACCCTGATCTGCACCCCCACACTGATCTACAACCCCACCCGGATCTACACCTTAACCCTGATCGACACGTGACCTTGATCTAGACCCCCACCCTGATCTACACCTTCACACTGATCAACACCCCATCCTGATCTATTCCCCACCCTGATCTACACCCCACCCTGATCAACACCCCACTCTGATCTACACTCCCTCCCTGATTTACAACCCACCCTGATCTACACCTCACCATGATCTAAACCAATACTCTGCTTTACACACCACCCTGATCTACACTCCCAACCTGAACTACAAGCCACACTGATCTACACTCTACCCTAATCTGCACCTACACCCTGATCTACACCTCCACCCTGATCTACACCTTTACCCTGATCTAAAAATTCACCCTGATATACACCCACCCCTGATATATACCCTACCCTGATATACACCCCACACTTATCTGCACCTCCACACTGATCTGCACGCCCACACTGATCTACAACCCCACCCGGATCTACACCTTAACCCTGATCTAGACCCACATCCTGATCTACACCTTCACACTGATCAAAACCCCACCCTGATCTTCACCCCACCCTGATATACAGCTTCACCCTGATTTACACCCCCACTCTGATCTACACATTTACCCTGATCAACACCTCCACTCTGATTTACCCCTTCACCCTGATCTATTCCCCAACCTAATCTTCAGCCCCACCAATATCTACACGCCACCCTGATCTACACCCCCACCCTGATCAACACCCCACCCTGCTCAACACCCCACCCTGATCTGCACTCCACCCTAATCTGCACCTTCACCCTGATCTACACCCCCACCCTGATCTACAACATTTCCCTGATCAACACTTTACCCTGATCTACACGCTCACCCTGATATACACCCCACCCTGAAATACATACCAACCTGACCTACACCTTTACCCTGAACTACACCCCACCCAGAACTACACCCCCACCCTTTTCTACACATCCACCCTGATCTACACCGTCACGCTGATCTACACTCCCACCCTGATCTACACCTTCAACTTGTTCTACACCCACAAACAGTTCTACGCACTCTGATCTACAGCCCCACCCATATCTACACATTCACACTGATCGACACCTTCACACTGATCTACACCTACACCCTGATCTACACTCCACACTGATCTACAGCACCACACTGTTCTACAAATCCTCCCTGATCTATACACCCACCCTTAACTACACCTCCACACTGATGTACACCCCACCTGATCTACAGCACCACCCTGATCTACACGCCCACCCTGATCTACACACCACCCTGATCTACACCCCACACTGATCTACAGCACCACACTGTTCTACAAATCCTCCCTGATCTACACACCCACCCCCATATACACCTTCACACTTACCTACACCCCTCCCTGATCTACAGCCCCACCCTTATCTACACCTCCACACTGATCGACACCCCACCTGATCTACAGCACCACCCTGATCTACACGCCCACCCTGATCTACACGCCCACCCTGATCTACACACCACCCTGATCTACACCTTCACCCTGATCTAAACCCCACCCAAAGCTACACACCCACCCTGATCTACAACCCCTTACTGTTCTACAACCTCTCCCTGATCTGCACTCCAACCCCGATATACACCTTCACACGAATCTACACCCCCACCCTGATCTACACCTCACCCTTATCTACACCTCTACCCTGATCTGCACCCCCACACTGATCTACAACCCCACCCGGATCTACACCTTAACCCTGATCGACACGTGACTCTGATCTAGACCCCCACCCTGATCTACACCTTCACACTGATCAACACCCCACCCTGATCTACACCCCCACCCTGATCTTCACTCCCTCCCTGATTTACACCCCACCCTGATCTACACTTCACCATGATCTAAACCAACACTCTGCTTTACACACCACCCTGATCTACACTCCCACCCTGAACTACACCCCACCCTGATCTACACTCCACCTTAATCTGCACCTTCACGCTGATCTACACCCCCATCCTGATCTACAGCTTTAACCTGAACTAAATGCTCACCCTGATATACACCCCACCCTTATCTGCACCTCCACACTGATCTGCACGCCCACACTGATCTACAACCCCACCCGGATCTACACCTTAACCCTTATCTACACGTGACCCTGATCTAGACCCCCACCCTGATATACAGCTTCACACTGATTTACACCCCCACCCTGATCTACACCTTTACCCTGATCAACACCTTTACCCTGATCAACACGCTCACCCTGATCTACGCGAACATCCTGATATGCACCCCACCCAGATCTACACCGCCACCCTGATCTACACCGCCATCTCAATCTACACCTTTACTATGATCTAAATGCTCACCCTGATATACACCCCACCCTAATATACAACCCACCCTCATCTACACCGCCACACTTATCTACACCTTCACCTTGAACTACACCCCACCCGATCTACACCCCCACCCTTTTCTACACAATCACCCTGATCTACACTCTCACACTGATCTACACCCCCACCCTGATCTACACCTTCACCTTGTTCCAGACACCCAAACTGTTCTACACACCCACTCTGATCTACACCCCCACACTGATCTACACATTCACTCTGATTTACACCTTCACACTGATCTACACCCACAACCTGATCTACACCCGACCCTGATCTACAACCCCACACTGTTCTACAACCCCTCCCTGATCTAGACCCCCACTCTGATCTACACCTTCACACTGATCAACACCCCACCCTGATCTACACCCCCACCCGATCATCACCACACCCGGATATACAGCTGCAACCTGATTTACACCCCCACAGTGATCTACACTTTTACCCTGATCAACACCTTTACCTTGATCAACACGCTCACCCTGATATACACCCCACCCTGATATACACCCCAGCCTGATCTACACCGCCACCCTGATCTACACCTTCACTCTGATCTACACCTCCACCCTGATCTATACCTTTGCCTTGATCTACACCCCACCCTGATCTATACCTCTACCTGGATCTACACCATCATCCTGATCTACACACCTCCCTGATCAGCAGCACACCTTGATCTACAGCCCACACTGATCTGCACCTACACTCTTATCTAAAAGTTCATCTTGATCTACAGCCTACCCTGATCTACACCTTCACCTGATCTACACCACACCTTGATCTACACCGCCACCCTGATCTACACCTTTACCCTGATCTATACTTCACCCTGATCTACACTCCCATCCTGATCTACATCTTCACTTTGATGTACACCTCCACCCTGATCTCCACTTTCACCTTCATCTACACCCCACCCTGATCAACACCTCTACCCAGATCTACACCTTCACCCTCATCTACACACCACCCTGATCTACACCTCACCCTTATCTACACCTCCACCCTGATCTGCACCCCCACAGAGATCTACAACCCCACCCGGATCTACACCTTGACCCTGATTGAGACGTGACCCTGATCTAGACCCCCAACCTGATCTACACCTTCACACTGATCAACTCCCCACCCTGATCTGCATCCCTGCCCTGATCTTCACCCCACCCTGATATACAGCTTCACCCTGATTTACACCCCCACACTGATCTACACCTTTACCCTGATCTACACCTTTACCCTGATCAACACCTCCACTCTGATTTACCCCTTCACCCTGATCTATTCTCCAACCTGATCTACCGCCCCAGCAAGATCTACACTACCCTGATCTGCACCCCCACCCTGATCTACACCCACCCTGATTTACACCCCACCCTGATCTACACCTCACCATGATCTAAACCAACACTCTGCTTTACACACCACCCTGATCTACACTCCCACCCTGATCTTCACCCCGACCCTGATCTACACCTTTACCCTGACCTACACTTTCACCCTGATCTACACTTCACCTTGATCTACACCTTCACTCTGATCCACACCTCCACCCCGATCTAC
Source organism: Mobula hypostoma (assembly GCF_963921235.1). Lineage (NCBI taxonomy): Eukaryota > Metazoa > Chordata > Chondrichthyes > Myliobatiformes > Myliobatidae > Mobula > Mobula hypostoma. Next base: position 90,296,893 of record NC_086105.1, on the reverse strand, counting down.
ACCCTCACCGTTCTACACATCACCTTGATCTAAACCCCCACCCTTTTCTACACATCCACTCTGATCTACACATTCACACTGATTTACACCTTCACACTGATCTACACCCACACCCTGATCTACACCCCACCCTGATCTACAGCCGCACACTGTTCTACCACCCCTCCCTGATCTACACTCCCACCCTGATATACACCTTCACACTAATCTACATCCACACCCTGACCTACACCTTCACCCTGATCTACACTTCACCCTGATCTACACTTTCACTCTGATCCACACGTCCACCCTGATCTACACGTTCACCATGTTCTACACATCACCTTGATCTAAACCCCCACCCTTTTCTACACATCCACTCTGATCTGCACCCCCACACTGATCTACACATTCACACTGATTTACACCTTCGCACTGATCTACACCCCACCCTGATCTACAGCCGCACACTGTTCTACCACCCCTCCCTGATCTACACTCCCACCCTGATATACACCTTCACACTAATCTCCACCCACACCCTGATCTACACCCCACCCTGATCTACACCCCCACCCTGATCTACACCTCACCCTTATCTACACCTCCACCCTGATTTGCACGCCCACACTGATCTACAAACCCACCCGGATATACACATTAACCCTGATCGACACGTGACACTGATCAACACCCCACCCTGATCTTCTCCCCCACCCTGATCTTCACCACACCCTGATATACAGCTTAACCCTGATTTACACCCCCACACTGATCTACACCCTTACCCTGATCAACAGCTTTAACTTGATCTACACGCTCACCCTGACATAAACCCCACCCTGATCTACACCGCCACCCTGATCTGCACCTTCACTCTGATCTACCCTTCACCCTAATCTACAGCTTCACTCTGATCTACACCTCCACCCAGATATACACCCCACTCTGATATACACCCACCCTGAACAACACCCCACCCTGATCTACACCACACCCTGGTCTACACTCCGCCGTAATCTACATCTTCACCCTGATCTACACCTCCACCCTGATACAACTTTACGCTGATCAACACCTTTACCCTGATCTACACGGTCACCCTGATATACACCCCACCCTGATATACACCCCACCCTGATCTACACCCCCACCATGATCTACACCTACACTCTGATCTAAAAGTTCACCCTGATCTACAACCAACCCTGATCTACACCTTCACCTGATCTACACCACACCCTGATCTACACTCCCACCCTCATCTACATCTTCACTCTTATATACGCATTCACCCTGATCTACACCTTCACCTTGATCTACACCCCACCCTGATCTACACTTCTACCCAGATCTACACCTTCACCTTCATCTACACACCACAATAATCTACAGCGTCACCCTGATCTACACCCCACCCTGATCTACACCCCGACACTGATCTACTCCCCACTCTGATTTTCCCCTTCACCCTGATCTACACCCCACCCTGATCTACAGCCCTCCCAAGATCTACACACCACCCTGTTCTGCACCCCACCCTAATCTACATCTTCACCCTGATCTACACCCACACCCTGATTTACACCTTTACCCTGATCAACACCTTTACTCTGATCTACACGCTCACCCTGATATACATCCCACTCTGATCTACACCGAACCTTGATCAACACCGCCACCCTGATTTACCCTTCCACCCGATCTATTCCCCACCCTGATCTACATCAACACCAAGATCTACCCGCCACCCTGATCTACACCTTCACCCTGATCAACACCCCACTCTGATCTACACCTCACCATGATCTAAACCAACACTCTGCTTTACACACCACCCTAATCTACACCCCCACCCTGATATACTGCTTCACCCTAATTTACACCCTCACACTGATCTACACCTTTACCCTGATCTAGACCTTTACCCTGATCAACACCTCCACTCTGATTTACCCCTTCACCCTGATCTATTCCCCAACCTGATCTTCAGCCCCACCAAGATCTACACGCCACCCTGATCTACACCCCCACCCTGATCTACACCCCACCCTGATCAACACCTCACCATGATCTAAACCAACACTCTGCTTTACACACCACCCTGATCTACACTCCCCCCCCGAACTACACCCCACACTGATCTACACTCCACCGTAATCTGCACCTTCACCCTGATCTACACCCCCACCCTGATCTAAATGCTCACCCTGATATAAAACCCCACCCTGATATACACCCCGCCTCTACCTGCACCTCCACACTGATCTGCACGCGCACACTGATCTACAACCCCACCCGGATCTACACCTTAACCCTGATCTACACGTGACCCTGATCTAGACCCCCACCCTGATCTACAACTTCACACTGATCAGCACCCCACCCTGATCTACACCCTCACCCTGATCTTCACCCTACCCTGATATACAGCTTCACCCTGATTTACACCCCACCCTGATCTACACCTTTACCCTGATCAACATCTTTACCCTGATCTAAATGCACACCCTGATATACACCCGACCCTGATCTACAACCCCACACTGTTCTATAAGCCCTCCCTGATCTAGACCCCACCCTGATCTACACCTTCACACTGATCAACACCCGACCCTGATCTACACCCCCACCCGATCTTCAGCGCACCCTAATATACAGCTTCGCTCTGATTTACACCCCCACACTGATCTACACTTTTACCCTGATCAACACCTTTACCCTGATCAACACGCTCACCCTGATATACACCCCACCCTGATCTACACCGCCACCCTGATCTACACGTTCACTCTGATCTACACCTCCACTCTGATCTACACCTTCTCCTTGATCTACACCCCACCATGATCTATACCTCTACCCGGATCTACACCTTCACCCTGATCTACACCCCCACCCTGGTCTACACCACACCCTGATGTACACCCCACCCTGATCTGCACCTACACTCTTTTCTAAAAGATCACCCTGAACTACACCCCACCCTGATCTGGATCTCACCCTGATCTACACCACAGCCTGGTCAACACTCCACCATAATCTACACCTTCACTCTGATCTACACCCCCACCGTGATCTACATCTTTACCCTGATCTACACCTTCATCCTGATCTACACCACACCCTGGTCTACACTCCACCCTAATCAACACCTTCACACTGATCTGCACCCCACCCTGATCTGCAACTGCACTCTTACCTAAAAGTACAACCTGATCTACACCCTACCCTGATCTACACCTTCACCTGATCTACACCACACCCTGATCTACACCTTCACCCTGATCTATATGTCACCCTGATCTGCAACTGCACTCTTACCTAAAAGTACAACCTGATCTACACCCTACCCTGATCTACACCTTCACCTGATCTACATCTTCACTTTGATATACACCTCCACCCTGATCTACACCTTCACACTGAACAACACCCCACCCTGATCTGCACCCCCACCCTGATCTTCACCCCACCCTGATATACAGCTTCACCCTGATTCACACCCCCAAACTGATCTAACCTTTTCCCTGATCTACACCTTAACCCTGATCAACACCTTCACTCTGATTTACCTCTTCACCCTGATCTATTCCACAACCTGATCTACAGCCCCACCAAGATCTACACACCACCCTGATCTACACCCACACCCTGATCTACACCCCACCCTGATCAACACCCCTCCCTGATCTACACTCCCACCCTGATTTACACCTCACCCTGATCTACACCTCACCATTATCTAAACCAACACTCTGCTTTACACACCACCCTGATCTACACTCCCACCCTGAACTACACCCCGCCCTAATCTGCACCTTCACATTGATCTACACTCCCACCCTGATCTACACCTTTACTCTGATTTACACCTTCACCCTGATCTACACACCACCCTGATCTAAACCCCCACCCTTTTCTACACACTAACCCTGATCTACACCCCCACCCTGATTTACACCTTCACCCTGAACTACACCCCCAAACTGTTCTACACGCACACTCTGATCTACACCCACACCCTGATCTACACCCGACCCTGATCTACAACCCCACACTGTTCTACAACCCCTCCCTGATCTACACATTCACGCTGATCTACACCTTCACACTGATCTACACACACACCCTAATCTACACCGCACCCTGATCTACAACCCAACACTGTTCTACAACCCTTCCCTGATCTACACTCCCACCCTGATATACACCTTCACACTAATCTACACCCACACCCTGATCTACACCCCACCCTGATCTACACCCCCACCCTGATCTACACCTCACCCTTATCTACACCTCCACCCTGATCTACACCTTCGCCTTGATCTACACCCCACCCTGATCTATACCTCTACCCGGATCTACACCTTCATCCTGATTTACACACCTCCCTGATCTGCAGCACACCCTGATCTATAGCCCACACTGATCTGCACCCCTACACTGATCTACACCTTCACCCTGATCTACACCCCCACCATGATTTACACTCCCCCCCCGGTCTACACCACACCCTGATCTACACCCCACCCTAATCTGCACCTACACCCTTTTCTAAAAGTTCTCCCTGAACTACACGCCACCCGATCTAGATCTTCACCATGATCTACACCCCACCCTGATCTGCACCAACATTCTTATCTATAAGTTCACCCTGATCTACACCCTACCCTGATCTACACCTTCACCTGATCTACACCACACCCTGATCTACACCGCCTCCCTGATCTACACTCCCATCCTGACCTACATCTTCACTTTGATATACACCTCCACCCTGATCTCCACCGTCACCTTGATCTACACCCCACCCTGATCTACACCTCTACCCAGATCTACACCTTCACCCTCATCTACACACCACCCTGATCTACACCTCACCCTTCTCTACACCTCCACCCTGATCTGCACCCCCACACTGATCTACAACCCCACCCGGATCTACACCTTAACCCTGATCGACACGTGACCCTGATCTAGACCCCTACCCTGATCTACACCTTTACCCTGATCAACACCTCCACTCTGATTTACCCCTTCACCCTGATCTATTCCCCAACCTGATCTACAGCCTCACCAAGAACTACACACCACCCTGATCTGCATCCCCACCCTGATCTACACCCCACCCTGATTTACACCCCACCCTGATTTACACCCCACCCTTATCTACACTTCACCATGATTTAAACCAACACTCTGCTTTACACACCACCCTGATCTACACTCCCACCCTGAACTACACCCCACCCTGATCTACACTCCACCCTAATCTACACCTTCACCCTGATCTACACCCCCACCCTGATCTACACCTTTACCCTTACCTACACCTTCACCCTGATCTACACCACCCCGATCTACACCTTCACTCTGATCTACACCTCCACCCTGATCTACACCTTCACCCTGTTCTACACACCACCCTGATCTAAACCCCGACCCTTTTCTATACACCCACCCTGATCTACACCCTCACCCTGATCTACACCTTCACCCTGAACTATACCCCCAAACTGTTCTACACACCCACTCTGATCTACACCCCAACACTGATCTACACATTCACACTGATTTACACCTTCACACTGATCTACACCCACACCCTGATCTACACCCAACGCTGATCTACACCTTCAATCTGATCTACAACCCCACACTGTTCTACAACCCCTCCCTGATCTACACATTCACACCAATCTACACCTTCACACTGATCTACACACACACACCCTGATCTACACCCCACCCTGATCTACAACCCCACACTGTTCTACAACCCCTCCCTGATCTACACTCCCACCCTGATATACACCTTCACACTAATCTACACCCACACCCTGATCTACACCCCACCCTGATCTACACCCCCACCCTTATCTACACCTCACCCTTATCTACACCTCCACCCTGATCTGCACGCCCACACTGATCTACAACCCCACCCTGATCTATACCTCACCCTTATCTACACCTCCACCCTGATCTACACCTTCGCCTTGATCTACACCCCACCCTGATCTATACTTCTACCCAGATCTACACCTTCATCCTGATCTACACACCTCCCTGATCTGCAGCACACCATGATCTATAGCCCACACAGATCTGCACCCCTACACTGATCTACACCTTCACCCTGATCTACACCCCCACCATGATTTACATTCCCCCCCGGTCTACACCACACCCTGATCTACACCCCACCCTAATCTGCACCTACACCCTTTTCTAAAAGTTCACCCTGAACTACACCCCACCCTGATCTAGATCTTCACCATGATCTACACCCCACCCTGATCTGCACCAACACTCTTATCTAAAAGTTCACCCTGATCTACACCCTACCCTGATCTACACCTTCACCTGATCTACACCACACCCTGATCTACAACGCCTCCCTGATCTACACTCCCATCCTGACCTACATCTTCACTTTGCTATACACCTCCACCCTGATCTCCACCTTCTCCTTGATCTACACCCCACCCTGATCTACACCTCTACCCAGATCTACACCTTCACCCTCATCTACACACCACCCTGATCTACATCTCACCCTTCTCTACACCTCCACCCTGATCTGCACCCCCACACTGATCTACAACCCCACCCGGATCTACACCTTAACCCTGATCGACACGTGACCCTGATCTAGACCCCTACCCTGATCTACACCTTAACCCTGATCAACACCTCCACTCTGATTTACCCCTTCACCCTGATCTATTCCCCAACCTGATCTACAGCCTCACCAAGAACTACACACCACCCTGATCTGCATCCCCACCCTGATCTACACTCCCACCCTGAACTACACCCCACCCTGATCTACACTCCACCCTAATCTACACCTTCACCCTGATCTACACCCCCACCCTGATCTACACCTTTACCCTTACCTACACCTTCACCCTGATCTACACCACCCCGATCTACACCTTCACTCTGATCTACACCTCCACCCTGATCTACACCTTCACCCTGTTCTACACACCACCCTGATCTAAACCCCGACCCTTTTCTATACACCCACCCTGATCTACACCCTCACCCTGATCTACACCTTCACCCTGAACTATACCCCCAAACTGTTCTACACACCCACTCTGATCTACACCCCACCCTGATCTATACTTCTACCCAGATCTACACCTTCATCCTGATCTACACACCTCCCTGATCTGCAGCACACCATGATCTATAGCCCACACAGATCTGCAACCCTACACTGATCTACACCTTCACCCTGATCTACACCCCCACCATGATTTACATTCCCCCCCAGTCTACACCACACCCTGATCTACACCCCACCCTAATCTGCACCTACACCCTTTTCTAAAAGTTCACCCTGAACTACACCCCACCCTGATCTAGATCTTCACCATGATCTACACCCCACCCTGATGTGCACCAACACTCTTATCTAAAAGTTCACCCTGATCTACACCCTACCCTGATCTACACCTTCACCTGATCTACACCACACCCTGATCTACACCGCCTCCCTGATCTACACTCCCATCCTGACCTACATCTTCACTTTGATATACACCTCCACCCTGATCTCCACCTTCTCCTTGATCTACACCCCACCCTGATCTACACCTCTACCCAGATCTACACCTTCACCCTCATCTACACACCACCCTGATCTACACCTCACCCTTCTCTACACCTCCACCCTGATCTGCACCCCCACACTGATCTACAACCCCACCCGGATCTACACCTTAACCCTGATCGACACGTGACCCTGATCTAGACCCCTACCCTTATCTACACCTTTACCCTGATCAACACCTCCACTCTGATTTACCCCTTCACCCTGATCTATTCCCCAACCTGATCTACAGCCTCACCAAGAACTACACACCACCCTGATCTGCATCCCCACCCTGATCTACACCCCACCCTGATTTACACCCCCCCCCTGATTTACACCCCACCCTTATCTACACTTCACCATGATTTAAACCAACACTCTGCTTTACACACCACCCTGATCTACACTCCCACCCTGAACTACACCCCACCCTGATCTACACTCCACCCTAATCTACACCTTCACCCTGATCTACACCCCCACCCTGATCTACACCTTTACCCTTACCTACACCTTCACCCTGTTCTACACACCACCCTGATCTAAACCCCGACCCTTTTCTATACACCCACCCTGATCTACACCCTCACCCTGATCTACACCTTCACCCTGAACTATACCCCCAAACTGTTCTACACACCCACTCTGATCTACACCCCAACACTGATCTACACATTCACACTGATTTACACCTTCACACTGATCTACACCCACACCCTGATCTACACCCAACGCTGATCTACACCTTCAATCTGATCTACAACCCCACACTGTTCTACAACCCCTCCCTGATCTACACATTCACACCAATCTACACCTTCACACTGATCTACACACACACACCCTGATCTACACCCCACCCTGATCTACAACCCCACACTGTTCTACAACCCCTCCCTGATCTACACTCCCACCCTGATATACACCTTCACACTAATCTACACCCACACCCTGATCTACACCCCACCCTGATCTACACCCCCACCCTGATCTACACCTCACCCTTATCTACACCTCCACCCTGATCTGCACGCCCACACTGATCTACAACCCCACCCTGATCTACACCTCACCCTTATCTACACCTCCACCCTGATCTACACCTTCGCCTTGATCTACACCCCACCCTGATCTATACTTCTACCCAGATCTACACCTTCATCCTGATCTACACACCTCCCTGATCTGCAGCACACCATGATCTATAGCCCACACAGATCTGCACCCCTACACTGATCTACACCTTCACCCTGATCTACACCCCCACCATGATTTACATTCCCCCCCGGTCTACACCACACTCTGATCTACACCCCACCCTAATCTGCACCCCCACACTGATCTACAACTCCACCCGGATCTACACCTTAACCCTGATCGACACGTGACCCTGATCTAGACCCCTACCCTGATCTACACCTTCACACTGATCAACACCACACCCTGATATGCACCCCTGCCCTCATCTTCACCCCACCCTGATATACAGCTTCACCCTGATTTACACCTCCACACTGATCTACACCTTTACCCTGATCAACACCACTCTGATTTACCCCTTCACCCTGATCTATTCCCCAACCTGATCTTCAGCCTCACCAAGAACTACACACCACCCTGATCTGCACCCCCACCCTGATCTACACCCCACCCTGATCTACAACCCCACACTGTTCTACAACCCCTCCCTGATCTACACTCCCACCCTGATATACACCTTCACACTAATCTTCACCCACACCCTGATCTACACCCCACCCTGATCTACACCCCCACCCTGATCTACACCTCACCCTTATCTACACCTCCACCCTGATCTGCACGCCCACACTGATCTACAACCCCACCCTGATCTACACCTCACCCTTATCTACACCTCCACCCTGATCTACACCTTCGCCTTGATCTACACCCCACCCTGATCTATACTTCTACCCAGATCTACACCTTCATCCTGATCTACACACCTCCCTGATCTGCAGCACACCATGATCTATAGCCCACACAGATCTGCACCCCTACACTGATCTACACCTTCACCCTGATCTACACCCCCACCATGATTTACATTCCCCCCCGGTCTACACCACACTCTGATCTACACCCCACCCTAATCTGCACCCCCACACTGATCTACAACTCCACCCGGATCTACACCTTAACCCTGATCGACACGTGACCCTGATCTAGACCCCTACCCTGATCTACACCTTCACACTGATCAACACCACACCCTGATATGCACCCCTGCCCTCATCTTCACCCCACCCTGATATACAGCTTCACCCTGATTTACACCTCCACACTGATCTACACCTTTACCCTGATCAACACCACTCTGATTTACCCCTTCACCCTGATCTATTCCCCAACCTGATCTTCAGCCTCACCAAGAACTACACACCACCCTGATCTGCACCCCCACCCTGATCTACACCCCACCCTGATTTAAACCCCACCCTGATCTACACCCCACCCTGATTTACACCCCACCCTGATCTACACTTCACCATGATCTAAACCAACACTCTGCTTTACACACTCACCCTGATCTACACTTCCACCCTGAACTACACCCCACCCTGATCTACACTCCACCCTAATCTGCACCTTCACCCTGACCTACACCCCCACCCTGATCTACACCTTTACCCTTACCTACACCTTCACCCTGATCTAAACCCTGACCCTTTTCTATACACCCACCCTGATCTACACCCTCACCCTGTTCTACACCTTCACCCTGAACTATACCCCCAAACTGTTCTACACACCCACTCTGATCTACACACCCCCACACTGATCTACACATTCACACTGATTTACACCCACACCCTGATCTACACCCAACGCTGATCTACACCTTCAATCTGATCTACAACCCCACACTGTTCTACAACCCCATCCGGATCTACACATTAACCCTGATCAGCAATGACCCGGATCTAGGCCCCCACACTGATCTACACCTTCACACTGATCAACACCCCACCCTGATCTACACCCCCACCCTGGTCGTCACCGCACCCTGATATACAGCTTCACCCTGATTTACACCCCCACACTGATCTACACCCTTACCCTGATCAACACCTTTAACCTGATCTACACCCTCACCCTGACGTAAACCCCACCCTGATATACACCCCACCCTGATGTACACCGTCACCCTGATCTACACCTTCACTCTGATCTACACTTCACCCTGATCTACAACTTCACTCTGATCTACATCTCCACCCTGATATACACCCCACCCTGATATACACCCCACCCTGAACAACACCCCACCCTGATCTACTCCACACCCTGGTCTACACTCCGCCGTAATCTACACCTTCACCCTGATCTACACCCCACCCTGATCTACACCTTTACGCTGATCAACACCTTTACCCTGATCTACATGGTCACCCTGATATACACCCCACCCTGATCTACACCGCCACCCTGATCTACACCTTCACCCTGATCTACATCCCACCCTGATCTACACCTACACTCTGATCTAAAAGTTCACCCTGATCTACACCCAACACTGATCTACACCTTCATCTGATCTATACCACCACCCTGATCAACACCTTCACCCTGATCTACACCTTCACCTTGATCTACACCCCACCCTGATCTACACTTCTACCCAGATCTACACCCCGACACTGATCTACTCCCCACTCTGATTTTCCCCTTCACCCTGATCTACACACCACCCTGTTCTGCACCCCACCCTAATCTACACCTCCACCCTGATATACACCTTCACCCTGATCGACACCCACACCCTGATTTACACCTTCACCCTGATCTACACCCACACCCTGATTTACACCTTTACCCTGATCGACATCTTTACTCTGATCTAAACGCTCACCCTGATATACATCCCACCCTGATATACACCGAACCTTGATCAACACCGCCACCCTGATCTACACCTTCACCCTGATCTATACTTCACCCTGATCTACACTCCCACCCTGATCTACATCTTTACCTGATCAACACCTCCACTCTGATTTACCCTTCCACCCTGATCTATTCCCCACCCTGATCAACACCACACCCTGATCAACACTGCACCCTGATCTACACTCTCTCCCTGATTTACACCCCACTTTGATCTACACCTCACCATGATCTAAACCAACACTCTGCTTTACACACCACCCTGATCTACACCCCCACCCTGATCTTCACCCCACCCTGATATACTGCTTCACCCTGATTTACACCCCCACACTGATCTACACCTTTACCCTGATCTACACTTCTACCCAGATCTACACGCCGACACTGATCTACTCCCCACTCTGATTTTCCCCTTCACCCTGATCTACACCCCACCCTGATCTACAGCCCTCCCAAGATCTACACCCCACCCTGTTCTGCACCCCACCCAAATCTACACCTCCACCCTGATATACACCTTCACCCTGATCGACACTCCCACCCTGATCTACACCTTTACCTGATCAACACCTCCACTCTGATTTATCCTTCCACCCTGATCTCTTCCCCACCCTGATCTACACCCCCACCCTGATCTACACACCACCCTGATCTACACCTCACCATGATCTAAACCAGCACTCTGCTTTACACACCACCCTGATCTACACTTCCCCCCTGAACAACACCCCACACTGATCCACACTCCACCCTAATCTGCACCTTCACCCTGATCTACAACCCCACCCTGATCTACACCTTTACCCTGATCTAAATGCTCATCCTGATATACATCCCACCCTGATATACACCCCGACTTTATCTGCACCTCCACACTGATCTGCACACCCACACTGATCTACAACCCCACCCGGATCTACGCCTTAACCCTGATCTACACGTGACCCTGATCTAGACCCCCACCCTGATCTACACCTTCACAATGATCAGCACCCCACCCTGATCAACACCCTCACCCTGATCTTCACCCCACCCTGATATACAGCTTCACCCTGATTTACACCCCCACACTGATCTACACCCTTACTCTGATCAACACCTTTAACCTGATCTACACCCTCACCCTGACATAAACCCCACCCTGATATACACCCCACCCTGATGTACACCGCCACCCTGATCTGCACCTTCACTCTGATCTACACTTCACCCTGATCTACAACTTCACTCTGATCTACACCTCCACCCTGATATACACCCCACCCTGAACAACACCCCACCCTGATCTACTCCACACCCTGGTCTACACTCCGCCGTAATCTACACCTTCACCCTGATCTAAACCCCACCCTGATCTACACCTTTACGCTGATCAACACCTTCACCCTGATCTACACCTTCACCTTGATCTACACCCCACCCTGATCTACACTTCTACCCAGATCTACACCCCGACACTGATCTACTCCCCACTCTGATTTTCCCCTTCACCCTGATCTACACCCCACCCTGATCTACAGCCCTCCCAAGATCTACACACCACCCTGTTCTGCACCCCACCCTAATCTACACCTCCACCCTGATATACACCTTCACCCTGATTTACACCTTTACCCTGATCAACACCTTTACTCTGATCTAAACGCTCACCCTGATATACACCGAACCTTGATCAACACCGCCACCCTGATCTACACCTTCACCATGATCTACACTTCACCCTGATCTACACTCCCACCCTGATCTACACCTTTACCTGATCAACACCTCCACTCTGATTTACCCTTCCATCCTGATCTATTCCCCACCCTGATCTACACCCCCACCCTGATCTACACACCACCCTGATCTACACCTCACCATGATCTAAACCAACACTCTGCTTTACACACCACCCTGATTTACACTTCACCCCTGAACTACACCCCACACTGATCTACACTTCACCCTAATCTGCACCTCTTGCCAGATCTACACCTTCACTCTCATCTACACACCACCCTGATCTACACCTCACCCTTATCTACACCTCCACCCTGATCTGCACCCCCACACTTATCTACAACCCCACCCGGATCTACACCTTAACCCTGATCGACACGAGACCCTGATCTAGACCCCCACCGTGATCTACACCTTCACACTGATCAACACCCCACCCTGATCTACACCACCACCCTGATCTTCACCCCACCTTGATATACAGCTTCACCTTGATTTACACCCCCGCCCTGATCTACACCTTTACCCTGATCTACACCTTTACCCTGATCAACACGCTCACCCTGATCTACACAATCACCCTGATATGCACCCTACCTTGATCTAAACCACCACCCTGATCTACACCTTCACTCTGATCTACACTTCGCCCTGATCTTCACCTTCACTCTGATCTTCACCCCACCCTGATATACTGCTTCACCCTGATTTACACCCCCACACTGATCTACACTTTTTCCCTGATCTACACCTTTACCCTGATCAACACCTCCACTCTGATTTACCCCTTCACCCTGATCTATTCCCCAACCTGATCTACAGCCCCACCAATATCTACACACCGCCCTGATCTACACCCCCACCCTGTTCTACACCTTTACGCTGATCTACACCTTCACTCTGATCTACACCACCATCCTGATCTACACCTTCACCGTGTTCTACACACCACTCTGATCTAAACCCCCACCCTTTTCTACACACCCACCCTGATCTACACCCTTACCCTGATTTACACCTTCACTCTGAACTACATCCCCAAACTGTTCTACACACACACTCTTATCTACACCCCCACACTGATCTACACATTCACACTGATTTACACCTTCACACTGAGCTACACCCACACCCTAATCTACACCCGACCCTGCTCTACAACCCCATATTGTTCTACAACCCGTACCTGATCTACATATTCACACTGATCTACACCTTCACACTGATCTACACACACCCTGATCTACACCCCACCCTGATCTACAACCCCACACAGTTCTACAACCCCTCCCTGATCTATACTCCACCCTATTCTGCACCTTCACCCTGATCTACCCCCACACCCTAATCTACACCCGACCCTGCTCTACAACCCCATACTGTTCTACAATCCGTACCTGATCTACATATTCACACTGATCTACACCTTCACACTGATCTACACACACCCTGATCTACACCCCACCCTGATCTACAACCCCACACAGTTCTACAACCCCTCCCTGATCTATACTCCACCCTATTCTGCACCTTCACCCTGATCTACCCCCACACCCTAATCTACACCCGACCCTGCTCTACAACCCCATACTGTTCTACAATCCGTACCTGATCTACATATTCACACTGATCTACACCTTCACACTGATCTACACACACCCTGATCTACACCTCACCCTGATCTACAACCCCACACTGTTCTACAACCCCTCCCTGATCTATACTCCACCCTATTCTGCACCTTCACCCTGATCTACACCCACACCCTGATTTACACCTTTAAATTGATCAACACCTTTACTGTGATCTACACGCTCACCCTGATATACATCCCACCCTGATATACACCGA
This sequence comes from Mobula hypostoma, assembly GCF_963921235.1. Lineage (NCBI taxonomy): Eukaryota > Metazoa > Chordata > Chondrichthyes > Myliobatiformes > Myliobatidae > Mobula > Mobula hypostoma. Next base: position 90,281,811 of record NC_086105.1, on the reverse strand, counting down.
ACCTTGATCAACACCGCCACCCTGAACTACACCTTCACCCTGATCTACACTTCACCCTGATCCACACTCCCACCCTGATCTACACATTTAACTGATCAACACCTCCACTCTGATTTACCCTTCCACCCTGATCTATTCCGCACCCTGATCTACAGTCCCACCAAGATCTACACGCCACCCTGATCTACACCCCTACCCTGATCTACACCCCACCCTGACCAACACCACACCCTGATCAACACCCCACCCTGATCTACACTCCCTCCCTGATTTACACCACACTCTGATCTACACCTCACCATGATCTACACCCCATCCTGGTCTAAACTCCACCCTAATCTACACCTCCACCCTGATCTACACCGTCACCCTGATCTACAGCCACACCCTGATTTACACCTTTACCCTGATCAACACCTTTACTCTGATCTACACGCTCACCCTGATATGCATCCCACCCTGATATACGCTGAACCTTGATCAACACTGCCACCCTGATCAACACCTTCACCCTGATCTACATTCCCACCCTGATCTACACCTTTACCTGATTAACACCTCCACTCTGATTTACCCCTTCACCCCGATCTATTCCCCAACCTGTTCTACAGCCCCACCAAGATCTACACACCACCCTGATCTACACCCACACCCTCATCTACACCCCACCCTGATCAACACCCCACCCTGATCAACACCTCACCATGATCTAAACCAACACTCTGCTTTATACACCACCCTGATCTGCACTCCGACCCTGAACTACACTCCACCCTGATCTACACTCCTCCCTAATCTGCACCTTCACATTGATCTACACCCCCACCCTGATCGACACCTTTACCCTGATCTACACTGCCACCCTGATCTACACCTTCACCCTGATCAACACCCCCGCTGATCAACACCCCACCCTGATCTACACTCCCACCCTGATCTACACCTCACCCTTATCTACACTTCCACCCTGATCTGCACCCCTACACTGATCTACAACCCCACTCGGATCTACACATTAACCCTGATCGACACGTGACCCTGATCTAGACCCCCAGCCTGATCTACACCTTCACACTGATCAACACCCCACCCTGATCTACAACCCTACCCTGATATACACCGCCACCCTGATCTACACCTTCACTCTGATCTACACGCTCACCCTGATCTACACTTCACCCTGATCTACAGCTTCAATCTGATCTACACCTCCACCCTGATTTACACCTTTACCTTGATCTACACCCCACCCTGATCTACATCTTTACCCTGATCAACACCCTTACCCTGATCTACACAGTCACCCTGATATACACCCCACCCTGATCTACATCCCCACCATGATCTACACTCCCACCCTGGTCTACACCACACCCTGATCTGCACCTACACTCTTTTCTAAAAGTTCACCCTATACTACACCCCACCCTGATCTACACCTTCACCCTGATCTACACCCCCACACTGATCTACACCTTTACCCTGATCAACACCTTTACCCTGATCTACACGGTCACCCTGATATACACCCCACCCTGATATACACACCACCCTGATCTACACCGCCACCCTAATCTACACCTTCACCCTGATCTACACCGCCACCCTGATCTACACCCCCACCATGATCTGCACCTACACTCTTTTCTAAAAGTTCACCCTATACTACACCCCACCCTGATCTACACCCACACCCTGCTCTACACCTTTACCCTGATCAACACCTTTACCCTGATCTACACGGTCACCCTGATATACACCCCACCCTGATATACACACCACCCTGATCTACACCGCCACCCTAATCTACACCTTCACCCTGATCTACACCACCACTCTGATCTACACATTCACCCTGATCTACACCACACCCTGGTCTACACTGCACCCTAATCTACACCTTCACCCTGATCTACACCGCACCCTGATCTACACCACACCATGATCTACAGCCCACCCAAGATCTACACACCACCCTGATCAACAACCCACTCTGATCTACACTCCCTCCCTGATCTATACCCCACCCTGATCTGCACCTCACCCTGATCTAAACTAATACTCTGATTTGCACACCACCCTGATCTACTCTCCTACCCTGAACTACAACCCACTTTGATCTATACTCCACCCTAATCTGCACCCGCACCCTGATCTACACCCACACCCTGCTCTACACCTTTACCCTGATCAACACCTTTACCCTGATCTACACGGTCACCCTGATATACACCCCACCCTGATATACACACCACCCTGATCTACACCGCCACCCTAATCTACACCTTCACCCTGATCTACACTGCCACCCTGATCTACACCACCACTCTGATCTACACATTCACCCTGATCTACACCACACCCTGGTCTACACTGCACCCTAATCTACACCTTCACCCTGATCTACACCGCACCCTGATCTACACCGCACCATGATCTACAGCCCACCCAAGATCTACACACCACCCTGATCAACAACCCACTCTGATCTACACTCCCTCCCTGATCTACACCCCACCCTGATCTGCACCTCACCCTGATCTAAACCAATACTCTGATTTGCACACCACCCTGATCTACACTCCTACCCTGAACTACAACCCACCTTGATCTATACTCCACCTTAATCTGCACCTGCACCATGATCTACACCCACACCCTGCTCTACACCTTTACCCTGATCAACACCTTTACTCTGATCTACACCTTCACCCTGATCTACACTTCACCCTGATCTACACTCCCACGCTGATCTACACCTTCACTCTGATGTACACCTCCACCCTGATCTTCACCGCACCGATATACAGCTTCACCCTGATTTACACCCCCACACTGATCTACACCCTTACCCTTATCAACACCTTTAACCTGATCTACACGCTCACCCTGACATACAGTCCACCGTGATATACACCCCACCCTGATCTACATCGCCACCCTGATCTACACCTTCACTCTGATCTACACCACCACCCTGATCTACACATTCACCTTGATCTACACCTCTACCCGGATCTACACCTTCACTCTGATCTACATCTCCACCCTGATCTACACCTTCACCTTGATCTACACCCCACCCTGATATACACCCCACCCTGATCTACACCCCCACCGTGATCTGCACTCCCACCCTGGTCTACACCACACACTGATCTACACCCCACCCTGCTCTGCACCTACACTCTTTTCTAAAAGTTCACCCTGAACTACACCCCACCATGATCTAGATCTTCACCCTGATCTACACCACACCCTGGTCTACACTCCGCCGTAATCTACACCTTCACCCTGATCTACATACCCACCCTGATCTACACCTTTACCCTGATCTACACCTTCACCCCGTTCTACACACCACCCTGATCTAAACCCCCACCCTTTTCTACAAACCCACCCTGATCTACACTCTCACACTGATCTACACCCCGACCCTTTTCTACACAATCACCCTGATCTACACTCTCACACTGATCTACACCCCCACACTGATCTACACCTTCACCTTGTTCTACACCCCCAAACTGTTCTACACACCCACTCTGATCTACACCCCCACACTGATCTACACCCCACCCTGATCTACACCCACACCCTGATCTACACCCCACCATGATCTACACCCCCACCCTGATCTACACCCGACCCTTCTCTACAACCCTACACTGTTCTACAACCCCTCCCTGATCTACACATTCACATTGATCTACAACTTCACACTAATCTACACCCACACCCTGATCCACACCCCACCCTGATCTACACCCACACCCTGATCTACACCCCACCATGATCTACACCCCCACCCTGATCTACACCTCACCCTTATCTACACCTCCACCCTGATTGCACCCCTAAACAGATCTACTACCCCATCTGAATCTACACAATAACCCTGATCAACACGTGACCCTGATCTAGACCCCCACCCTGATCAACACCTTCACTATGATCTACACTTCACCCTGATCTACACCTTCACTCTGATCTACACCACCACCCTGATCTACACATTCACCTTGATCTACACCTCTACCCGGATCTACACCTTCACTCTGATCTACACCTCCACCCTGATCTACACCTTCACCTTGATCTACACCCCACCCTGATCTACACCTTTACCGTGATCAACACCCTTACCCTGATCTACACGGTCACCCTGATATACACCCCACCCTGATATACACCCCACCCTGATCTACACCCCCACCGTGATCTGCACTCCCACCCTGGTCTACACCACACCCTGATCTACACCCCACCCTGCTCTGCACCTACACTCTTTTCTAAAAGTTCACCCTGAACTACACCTCACCCTGATCTAGATCTTCACCCTGATCTACACCACACCCTGGTCTACACTCCGCCGTAATCTACACCTTCACCCTGATCTACACCCCTACCCTGATCTACACCTTTACCCAGATCTACACCCTCACCCTCATCTACACACCACCCTGATCTACAACTTCACACTAATCTACACCCACACCCTGATCCACACCCCACCCTGAACTACACCCACACCCTGATCTACACCCCACCCTGATCTACACCCCCACCCAGATCTACACCTCGCCCTTATCTATACCTCCACCCTGATCTGCACCCCTACACTGATCTACTACCCCATCCGAATCCACACATTAACCCTGATCAACACGTGACCCTGATCTAGACCCCCACCCTGATCAACACCTTCACTCTGATCTACATCTCCACCCTGATCTACACCTTCACCTTGATCTACACCCCACCCTGATCTACACCTTTACCGTGATCAACACCCTTACCCTGATCTACACGATCACCCTGATATACACCCCACCCTGTTATACACCCCACCCTGATCTACACCCCCACTCTGATCTGCACTTACACTCTTTTCTAAAAGTTCACTCTGAACTACACCCCACCCTGATCTAGATCTTCACCCTGATCTACACCACACCCTGGTCTACACTCCACCGTAATCTACACCTTCATCCTGATCTACATACCCACCCTGATCTACAACTTTACCCTGATCTACACGGTCACCCTGATATACACCCCACCCTGATCTACACCCCCACCATGATCTACACTCCCACCCTGGTCTACACCACACCCTGATCTGCACCCCACCCTGATCTGCACCTACACTCTTTTCTAAAAGTTCTCCCTGAACTACACCCCACCCTGATCTAGGTCTTCACACTGATCTACACCACACCCTGGTCTACACTCCGCCGTAATCTACACCTTCACCCTGATCTACATACCCACCCTGATCTACACCTTTACCCTGATCTAAACCTTTATCCTGATCTACACCTTTATCCTGATCTACACGGCCACCCTGATCTGCACCTTCACCCTGATCTGCACCCCACCCTGATCTGCACCTACACTCTTTTCTAAAAGTTCTCCCTGAACTACACCCCACCCTGATCTAGGTCTTCACACTGATCTACACCTTCACCCTGATCTACACCCCCACCCTGATCTACACCTTTACCCAGATCTACACCTTCACCTTCATCTACACACCACCCTGATCTGCACCTTCACACTGATCAACACCCCACCCTGATATACAGATTCACCCTGATTTACAGCCCCACCCTGATCTACACCTTTACCCTGATCAACACCTCCACTCTGACTTACCCCTTCACCCTGATCAATTCCCCACCCTGATCTGCACCTTCACCCTGATCTTCACCCCCACCCTGATCTACACCTTTACCCTGATCTACACCTTCACCCCGTTCTACACACCACCCTGATCTAAACCCCCACCCTTTTCTACAAACCCACCCTGATCTACACTCTCACACTGATCTACACCCCGACCCTGATCTACACATTAATGCTGAACTACACCCCACCCTGATCTACACCCCGACCCTTTTCTACACAATCACCCTGATCTACACTCTCACACTGATCTACAGCCCCACCCTGATCTACACCTTCACCTTGTTCTACACCCCCAAACTGTTCTACACACCCACTCTGATCTACACCCCCACAGTGATCTACATATTTACACTGATTTACACCTTTATAGTGATCTACACCCACACTCTGATCTACACCCGACCCTGCTCTACAACCCCACACTGTTCTACAACCCCTCCCTGATCTACACATTCACATTGATCTACAACTTCAACCTAATCTATACCCACACCCTGATCCACACCCCACCCTGATCTACACCTTTACCCTGATCAACACCTCCACTCTGACTTACCCCTTCACCCTGATCAATTCCCCAGCCTGATCTACACCCCACCCTGATCAACATCCTACCCTGATCTGCACCTTCACCCTGATCTTCACCCCCACCCTGATCTACACCTTTACCCTGATCTACACCTTCACCCCGTTCTACACACCACCCTGATCTAAACCCCCACCCTTTTCTACAAACCCACCCTGATCTACACTCTCACACTGATCTACACCCCGACCCTGATCTACACATTAACGCTGAACTACACCCCACCCTGATCTACACCCCGACCCTTTTCTACACAATCACCCTGATCTACACTCTCACACTGATCTACAGCCCCACCCTGATCTACACCTTCACCTTGTTCTACACCCCCAAACTGTTCTACACACCCACTCTGATCTACACCCCCACACTGATCTACATATTCACACTGATTTACACCTTTATGGTGATCTACACCCACACCCTGATCTACACCCGACCCTGCTCTACAACCCCAAAACTGTTCTACAACCCCTCCCTGATCTACACATTCACATTGATCTACAACTTCACACTAATCTATACCCACACCCTGATCCACACCCCACCCTGATCTACACCTTTACCCTGATCAACACCTCCACTCTGACTTACCCCTTCACCCTGATCAATTCCCCAGCCTGATCTACACCCCACCCTGATCAACATCCTACCCTGATCTGCACCTTCACCCTGATCTTCACCCCCACCCTGATCTACACCTTTACCCTGATCTACACCTTCACCCCGTTCTACACACCACCCTGATCTAAACCCCCACCCTTTTCTACAAACCCACCCTGATCTACACTCTCACACTGATCTACACCCCGACCCTGATCTACACATTAAGGCTGAACTACACCCCACCCTGATCTACACCCCGACCCTTTTCTACACAATCACCCTGATCTACAGTCTCACACTGATCTACACCCCCACCCTGATCTACACCTTCACCTTGTTCTACACCCCCAAACTGTTCTATACACCCACTCTGATCTACACCCCCACACTGATCTACATATTCACACTGATTTACACCTTCATACTGATCTACACCCACACCCTGATCTACACCCGACCGTGCTCTACAACTCCACACTGTTCTACAACCCCTCCCTGATCTACACATTCACATTGATCTACAACTTCACACTAATCTACACTCACACCCTGATCCACACCCCACCCTGATCTACACCCACACCCTGATCTACACCCCACTATGATCTACACCCTCACCCTGATCTACACCTCACCCTTATCTACACCTCCACCCTGATCTGCACCCCTACACTGATCTACTACCCCACCCGGATCTACACATTAACCCTGATCAACACGTGACCCTGATCTAGACCCCCACCCTGATCAACACCTTCACTCTGATCTACACCACCACTCTGATCTACCCCTCCACCCTGCTCTGCACCTACACTCTGTTCTAAAAGATCACCCTGATCTACATCCCACCCTGATCTAGATCTTCACCCTGATCTACACCACACCCTGGTCTACACTCCGCTATAATCTACACCTTCACCCTGATCTACACCCCCACCCTGATCTACACCTTTACCCAGATCTACACCTTCACCCTCATCTACACACCACCATGATCTACAATTTCACACTAATCTACACCCACACCCTGATCAACACCTTCACTATGATCTACACTTCACCCTGATCTACACCTTCACTCTGATCTACACCACCACCCTGATCTACACCTCTACCCGGATCTACATCTTCACTCTGATGTACACCTCGACCCTGATCTACACCTTCACCTTGATCTACACCCCACCCTGATATACACCCCACCCTGATCTACACCCCCACCGTGATCTGCACTCCCACCCTGGTCTACACCACACCCTGATCTACACCCCACCCTGCTCTGCACCTGCACTCTTTTCTAAAAGTTCACCCTGAACTACACCCCACACTGATCTAGATCTTCACCCTGATCTACACCACACCCTGGTCTACACTCCGCCGTAATCTACACCTTCACCCTGATCTACACCACACCATGGTCTACACTCCACCTTAATCTACACCTTTACCCTGATCAACACCTTTACGCTGATCTACGCGGTCATCCTGATATACGCCCCACCCTGATATACACCCCACCCTGATCTACACCTACACTCTGATCTAAAAGTTCATCGTGATCTACACCCAACCCTGATCTACACCTTTACCTGATCTACACCACACCCTGATCTACACTCCAACCCTCATCTACATCTTCACTCTGATATACACATCCACCCTGATCTACACCTTCACCTTGATCTACTCCTCACCATGATCGACACGTCTACCCAGATCTACACCTTCACCTTCATCTACACACCACCATGTTCTACAGCGTCACCCTAATCTACACCCCACCCTTGTCTACACTCCACCCTAATCTACATTCCACCCTGATCTACACCCCGACACTGATCTACTCCCCACTCTGATTTTCCCCTTCACCCTGATCTACACCCCACCCTGATCTACAGCCCTCCCAAGATCTACACACCACCCAGATCTGCACCCCTACCCTGATCTACACCCCACCCTGAGCAACACTCCACCCTGATCAACAACCCACTCTAATCTACACCTTTATCCTGATCTACACGGCCACCCTGATATACACTCCACCCTGATATACATCCCACCCTGATCTACAGCACACTCTGATCTGCACCCCTACCCTGATCTATACCTTCACCCTGATCTACACCCCCACCATGATCTACACTCCCACCCAGGTCTACACCACACCCTCATATACACCCCACCCTGATCTGCACCTACACTCTGATCTAAAATTTCACCCTGACCTACACCCTACCCTGATCTACAGCTTCACCCTGATCTGCACCCCCACCCTGATCTACACCCCACCCTGATCAACACTCCACCCTGATCAACAACCCACTCTGATCTACACTCCATCCCTGATCTATACCCCACACCAATCTGCACCTCACCCTGATCTGAACCAATACTCTGATTTGCACACCATCCTGATTTACACTCCTACCCTGAACTACACCCCACCCTGATCTACACCCACACCCTGATCTACACCTTTATCCTTATCAACACCTTTACTCTGATCTACACGCTCACCCTGATATACATCCCACCCTGATATACACCGAAGCTTGATCAAGACCGCCACCCTGATCTACACCTTCACCCTGATCTATACTTCACCCTGATCTACACTCCCACCCTGATCTAATCCTTCACTCTGATATAAACCTCCACCCTGATCTACACCATCACCTTGATCTGCACCCGATCCTGATCTACACCTCAACACGGATCTACACCTTCACTCTGATCAACACACCACCCTGATCTATAGCACATCCTGATCTACAGCCCACACGGATCTACACTGCTACCCTGATCTACACCTTCACCATGATCTACACCCCCAGTATGATCTGCACTCCCACCCTGGTCAACACCACACCTTGATCTACACCCCCAGTATGATCTGCACTCCCACCCTGTTCAACGCCACACCTTGATCTACACCACACCCTGATCTGCACCTACGCTCTGATCTACACCACACTCTGATCTACAGCTTCACCCTGATCTACACCCCATCCCGGTCTAAACTTCACCCTAATCTACACCTCCACCCTGATCTACACCACAGCCCTGATCTACTCCGCACCCTGATCTACACCCCGACATTGATCTACTCCCCACCCCGATCTACACCCCCATCCTGATCTACTCACGACTCTGATTTACCCCTTCACCCTGATCTACTCCCCACCCTGATCTACAGCCCCACCAAGATCTACACAACACCCTGATCTAATCTACGCCCCACCCTGATCAACACCTTCACTCTGATATACACCTCCACCCTGATCTACACCTTCATCTTGATCTACACCCATCCCTGATCCACACTTCTACCCAATCTACACCTTCACCCTGATCTACAGCACACCCTGATGTACAGCCCACACTGATCTGCACCTACACTCTGATCTAAAAGTTCACCCTGATCTACACTCCACCGTGGTCTACACACACCCTAATCTACACTTTCTCCCTGATCTACACCTTTACCCTGATCAACATCTTTACTCTGATCTACACGCTCACCCTGATATACACCACACCCTGATATACACCCCATGCTGATCTACACCGCTACCCTGATCTACACTTTACAATGCTCTACACTCCCACCCCACCCTGATATACACCTCTACCCAGATCTACACTTTCAGCCTGATCTACACACCACCCTTATCTACAGCACACACTGATCTGCACCCCAACCCTGATGTATAACTTCACCCTGATCTACACCCCAACCATGATCTACAGCCCCACCATGATTTACACACCACCCTGATTTACACACACCCTGATCTACACTCCCACCCTGAACTACACCCCACACTGATCTACACTCCACCCTAATCTGCACCTTCACCCTGATCTACACCCACACCCTGATTTACACCTTTACCTTGATCAACACCTTTACTCTGATCTACACGCTCACCCTGATATACATCCCACCCTGATATACACCCCACGCTGATCTACACCGCTACCCTGATCTACACTTTACAATGCTCTACTCTCCCACCCCACCCTGATATACACCTCTACCCAGATCTACACTTTCAGCCTGATCTACACACCACCCTTATCTACAGCACACACTGATCTGCACCCCAAACCTGATGTATACTTCACCCTGATCTACACCCCAACCATGATCTACAGCCCCACCATGATCTACACACCACCCTGATTTACAAACACCCTGATCTACACTCCCAACCTGAACTACACCCCACCCTGATCTACACTCCCTCCCTAATCTACGCCCTACCCTGATCTACGTCTCACCTTGGTCTACACCTCCACTCTGATCTGCACCCCACACTGATCTACACCTTCACCCTGATCTGCACCACACCCTGGTCTACACTCCACCCTAATCTACACCTTTACCCTGATCAACACCTTTACCCTAATCTACACTCTCACCCTGATATACACCCCACCTTGATCTACACCTTCACTCTGATATACACCTCCACACTGATCTACACCTTCATCTTGATCTACACGCCTCCCTGATCTACACCTCTACCCGGATCTACACCTTCACTCTGATCTACACACCATCCTGAGCTACAGCACACCCTGATCTACAGCCCAGACTGATCTGCACCCCTGCACTAATCTACACCTTCACCCTGACCTACAACCCCACCATAATCTACATTCCCACCCTGGTCAACACCACACCCTGATCTACACCCCACCCTGATCTGCACCTACATTCTGATCTACTCCACACTGTGGTCTACACACACCCTAATCTACACCTTTGCCCTGATCTACGCCTTTACCCTGATCAACACCTTTACTCTGATCTACACGCTCACCCTGATATACACCCCACTCTGATATACACACCACCCGGAACTACACCCCATCCTGATCAACACCCCACCCTGATCTACACTCCCTCCCGGATCTACAGCCCACCCTGATCTACACCTTACCCTGATCTACACCTCCACTCTGATTTACACTCCACCCTGATCTACACTTCCACCCTAATCTGCACCCCACCCTGATCTACTCCTCACCCTGATCTACACCTCCACTCTGATTTACACTCCACTCTGATCTACACTCCCACCCTGGTCTGAACCTCGACTGTGACCTACACCGCGACCCTGATCTGCACCTACACTCTGATCTAAAAGTTCACCCTGATCTACACCCCCACCCTGATCTACACCTTCACTCTGATATACACCTCCACCCTGATCTACACAATGACCTTGATCTACACCCCAACCTGATCTACGCCTCTGCCCGGATCTACACCTTCACCCTGATCTACACAACACCCTGTTCTACAGCACACCCTGATCTACAGCCTACATTGATCTGCACCCCACCCTGATCTACACCTTCATTCTGATATACACCTCCACCCTGATCTACACCTTCATCTTGATCTACACCCCTCCCTGATCTACACCTCTACCTGGATCTACACCTTCACCCTGATCTACAGCACACCCTGATCTGCACCCCTACACTGATCTACACCTTCACCCTGATCAACACCTTTACCCTGATCTACATCTTTACCTTGATCAACCCCTCCACTTTGATTTACCCCTTCACCCTGATCTATTCCCCACCCTGATCTACATCCCCACCAAGATCTACAGCCCACCCTGATCTACACCTCCACTCTGATTTATACCCCACCCTGATCTACACTTCCACCCTAATCTGCACCCCACCCTGATCTACTCCTCACCGTGATCTACACCTCCACTCTGATTTACACCCCACTCTGATCTACACTCCCACCCTGGTCTGAACCTCGACCTTGATCTACACCTCGACCCTGATCTGCACTTACACTCTGATCTAAAAGTTCACCCTGATGTACACCCCACCCTGATATACACCCCACCCTGATCTACACCACAACCCTGATCTACACCGTCACCCTGATCTACACCAACACCCTGATCTACACCTTCACTCTGATATACTCTTCCACCCTGATCTACACAATGACCTTGATCTACACCGCACCCTGATCTACACCTCTGCCTGGATCTACACCTTCACCCTGATTTACACACCACCCTGTTCTACAGCACACCCTCATCTACAGCCCACACTGATCTGCACCCCACCCTGATCTAAACCAACAATCTGATTTACACACCACCCTGATCTACACTCCCACCCTGAACTACACCCCACCCTGATCTACACCTCACCCTGATCTACATCTCACCCTGATCTACACCTCCACTCTGATCTACACGCCACCCTGATCAGTACCTACACTCTGATCTAAAAGTTCACACTGATCTACACCCCACCCTGATCTAAAAGTTCACACTGATCTACACCCCACCCTGATCTACACCTTCAACCTGATCTACACTCTCACCCTGATATACACCCCACCCTGATATATACCCCACCCTGATCTGCACCTACACTCTGATCTAAAAGTTCACCCTGATCAACACCACACTCTGATCTACAGCTTCACCCTGATCTACACCCCATCCTGGTCTAAACTTCACCCTAATCTACACCTCCACCCTGATCTACACCACAGCCCTGATCTACTCCGCACCCTGATCTACACCCCGATACTGATCTACTCCCCACCCCGATGTACACCCCCATCCTGATCTACTCACGACTCTGATTTACCCCTTCACCCTGATCTACTCCCCACCCTGATCTACAGACCCACCAAGATCTACACAACACCCTGATCTAATCTACGCCCCACCCTGATCAACACCTTCACTCTGATATACACCTCCACCCTGACCTACACCTTCATCTTGATCTACACCCATCCCTGATCTACACCTCTACCCGGATCTACACCTTCACCCTGATCTACAACACACCCTGTTGTTCAGCCCACACTGATCTGCACCCCTACACTGATCTACACCTTCACCCTGATCTACAACCCCATCATGATCTATATTCCCACCCCGGTCAACACCACACCCTGATCTACACCCCACCCTGATCTGCACCTACACTCTGATCTAAAAGTTCACCCTGATCTACACTCCACCGTGGTCTACACACACCCTAATCTACACTTTCTCCCTGATCTACACCTTTACCCTGATCAACATCTTTACTCTGATCTACATGCTCACCCTGATATACACCCCACCCTGATATACACCCCACGCTGATCTACACCGCTACCCTGATCTACACTTTACAATGCTCTACACTCCCACCCCACCCTGATATACACCTCTACCCAGATCTACACTTTCAGCCTGATCTACACACCACCCTTATCTACAGCACACCCTGATCTACAGCACACACTGATCTGCACCCCAACCCTGATGTATAAATTCGCCCTGATCTACACCCCAACCATGATCTACAGCCCCACCATGATCTACACACCACCCTGATTTACACACACCCTGATCTACCCTCCAACCCTGAACTACACCCCACCCTGATCTACATTCCCTCCCTAATCTACACCCCACCCTGATCTACGTCTCACCTTGATCTACACCTCCACTCTGATCTACACCCCACCCTGATCTGCACCTACACTCTAATTACAAAGTTTACTCTGATCTGCACCCCACCCTGATCTACACCTTCACCCTGATCTACACCACACCCTGGTCTACACTCCACCCTAATCTACACCTTTACCCTGATCAACACCTTTACCCTGATCTACACGGTCATCCTGATATACGCCCCACCCTGATATACACCCCACCCTGATCTGCACCCCTACCCTAATCTACACATTCACACTGATCTACACCACACCCTGGTCTACAGTCCATCCTAATCTACACCTTCACCCTGATCTACACCCCACCCTGATCTACACCTACACTCTGATCTAAAAGTTCACCCTGATCTACACCCAACCCTGATCTACACCTTCACCTGATCTACACCACACCCTGATCTACACCGCCACCCTGATCTACACCTTCACCCTGATCTATACTTCACCCTGATCTACACTTCACCCTGATCTACACTCCAACCCTCATCTACATCTTCACTCTGATATACACATCCACCCTGATCTACACCTTCACCTTGATCTACTCCTCACCATGATCGACACGTCTACCCAGATCTACACCTTCACCCTCATCTACACACCACCATGATCTACAGCGTCACCCTGATCTACACCCCACCCTTGTCTACACTCCAACCTAATATACATTCCACCCTGATCTACACCCCACCCCAATCTACACCGCACCCTGATCTACACCCTGACACTGATCTACTCCCCACTCTGATTTTCCCCTTCACCCTGATCTACACCCCACCCTGATCTACAGCCCTCCCAAGATCTACACACCACCCAGATCTGCACCCCTACCCTGATCTACACCCCACCCTGAGCAACACTCCACCCTGATCAACAACCCACTCTGATCTACACTTTACAATGCTCTACACTCCCACCCCACCCTGATCTACACCTCTACCCAGATCTACACCTTCACCCTGATCTACACACCACCCTGATCTACAGCACACCCTGATCTACAGCACACTCTGATCTGCACCCCTACCCTGATCTATACCTTCACCCTGATCTACACCCCCACCATGATCTATACTTCCACCCAGGTCTACACCACACCCTCATCTACACCCCACTCTGATCTGCACCTACACTCTGATCTAAAATTTCACCCTGACCTACACCCCACCCTGATCTACAGCTTCACCCTGATCTGCACCCCCACCCTGATCTACACCCCACCCTGAACAACACTCCACCCTGATCAACAACCCACTCTGATCTACACTCCCTCCCTGATCTATACCCCACACTGATCTGCACCGCACCCTGATCTGAACCAATACTCTGATTTGCACACCATCCTGATTTACACTCCTACCCTGAACTACACCCTACCCTGATCTACACTCCACCCTAATCTGCAACTTCACCCTGATCAACACCCAAACCCTGATCTACACCTTTACCCTGATCAACACCTTTACTCTGATCTACATGCTCACCCTGATATACATCCCACCCTGATATACACCGAAGCTTGATCAACACCGCCACCCTGATCTAGACCTTCACCCTGATCTATACTTCACCCTGATCTACACTCCCACCCTGATCTAAACCTTCACTCTGATATAAACCTCCACCCTGATCTACACCATCACCTTGATCTGCACCCGATTCTGGTCTACACCTCAACACGGATCTACACCTTCACTCTGATCAACACACCACCCTGATCTATAGTACATCCTGATCTACAGCCCACACTGATCTACACTGCTACCCTGATCTACACCTTCACGCTGATCTACACCCCCAGTATGATCTGCACTCCCACCCTGGTCAACGCCACACCTTGATCTACACCACACCCTGATCTGCGCCTACACTCTGATCTACACCACACTCTGATCTACAGCTTCACCCTGATCTACACCCCATCCTGGTCTAAACTTCACCCTAATCTACACCTCCACCCGGATCTACACCACAGCCCTGATCTACTCCGCACCCTGATCTACTCCCCACCCCGATCTACACCCCCATCCTGATCTACTCACGACTCAGATTTACCCCTTCATCCTGATCTACTCCCCACCCTGATCTACAGCCCCACCAAGATCTACACAACACCCTGATCTAATCTCCGCCCCACCCTGATCAACACCTTCACTCTGATATACACCTCCACCCTGATCTACACCTTCATCTTGATCTACACCCCTTCCTGATCCATACCTCTACCCGGATCTACACCTTCACCCTGATCTACAACCCCATCATGATCGACATTCCCACCCCGGTCAACACCACACCCTGATCTACACCCCACCCTGATCTGCACCTACACTCTGATCTAAAAGTTCACCCTGATCTACACTCCACCGTGGTCTACACGCACCCTAATCTACACTTTCTCCCTGATCTACACCTTTACCCTGATCAACATCTTTACTCTGATCTACACGCTCAGCCTGATATACACCCTACCCTGATATACACCCCACGCTGATCTGCACCGCTACCCTGATCTACACTTTACAATGCTCTACACTCCTACCCCACCCTGATATACACCTCTAAACAGATCTACACTTTCAGCCTGATCTACACACCACCCTTATCTACAGCACACACTGATCTGCACCCCAACCCTGATGTGTAACTTCACCCTGATCTACACCCCAACCATGATCTACAGCCCCACCATGATCTACACACCACCCTGATTTACACACACCCTGATCTACACTCCCACCCTGAACTACACCCCACCCTGATGTACATTCCCTCCCTAATCTACACCCCACCCTGATCTATGTCTCACCTTGATCTACACCTCCACTCTGATCTGCACCCCACCCTGATCTACACCTTCACCCTGATCTGCACCACACCCTGGTCTACACTCCACCCTAATCTACACCTTTACCCTGATCAACACTTTTACCCTAATGTACACTCTCACCCTGATATACACCCCACCTTGATCTACACCTTCACACTGATATACACCTCCACCCTGATCTACACCTTCATCTTGATCTACACGCCTCCCTGATCTACACCTCTACCCGGATCTACACCTTCACTCTGATCTACACACCACCCTGAGCTACAGCACACCCTGATCTACAGCCCACACTGATCTGCACCCCACCCTGATCTAAACCAACACTCTGATTACAAAGTTCACACTGATCTGCACCCCACCCTGATCTACACTCTCTCCCGGATCTACAGCCCACCCTGATCTACACCTTACCCTGATCTACACCTCCACTCTGATTTACACCCCACTCTGATCTACACTCCCACCCTGGTCTGAACCTCGACCGTGATCTACACCGCGACCCTGATCTGCACCTATACTCTGATCTAAAGGTTCACCCTGATCTACACCCCACCCTGATATACACCCCACCCTGATCTACACCGTCACCCTGATCTACACTCCCACCCTGATCTATACCTTCACTCTGATATACACCTCCACCCTGATCTACACAATGACCTTGATCTACACCCCACCCTGGTCTACACCTCTGCCCGGATCTACACCTTTACCCTGATCTACACAACAGCCTGTTCTACAGCACACCCTGATCTACACAATGATCTTGATCTACACCCCACCCTGATCTATACCTCTGCCCGGATCTACACCTTCACCCTGATCTACACAACACCCTGTTCTACAGCACACCCTGATCTACAGCCCACACTGATCTGCACCCCACCCTGATCTACATCTTCACCCTGATCTACACCACACCCTGGTCTACACTCCATCCTAATCTACACCTTCACCCTGATCAATACCCCCACTCTGATCTACACCTTTACCCTGATCAACACCTTTACCCTAATCTACACTCTCACCCTGATATACACCCCACCTTGATCTAAACCTCCACCCTGATCCACACCTTCATCTTGATCTACACGCCTCCCTGATCTACACCTCTACCCGGATCTACACCTTCACTCTGATCTACACACCACCTTGAGCTACAGCACACCCTGATCTACAGCCCACACTGATCTGCACCCCTGCACTGATCTATACCTTCACCCTGACCTACATCTCCACCATGATCTACATTCCCACCCTGGTCAACACCACACCCTGATCTACACCCCACCCTGACCTGCACCTGCACTCTGATCTACTCCACACCGTGGTCTACACACACCCTAATCTACACCTTTGCCCTGATCTACACCTTTACCCTGATCAACACCTTTATTCTGATCTACACGCTCACCCTGATATACACACCTTCCCGGATCTACAGCCCACCCTGATCTTCTCCTCACCCTGATCTACACCTCCACTCTGATTTACACCCCACTCTGATCTACACTCCAACCCTGGTCTGAACCTTGACCCTGATCTATACCTCCACCGTGATCTGCACCTACACTCTGATCTAAAAATTCACTCTGATCTACACCCCACCCTGATATACACCCCACATTGATCTACACCGCCACCCTGATCTACGCCTTCGCCCTGATCTATACCGCCACCCTGATTTACGCCTTCACTCTGATATACACTTCACCCTGTACTACACCTTCACTCTGATCAACACCTCTACCTGGATCTGCACCTTCTCCCTGATCTGCAGCACACCCTGATCTACAGCCCACACCCATCTGCACCCCTACACTGATCTGCACCTTCACTCTGATCTACAACCCCACCATGATCTACATTCCCACCCTGGTCAACACCATACCCTGATCTACACCCCACCCTGATCTGCACCTACACCCTGATCTACACACCACCCTAATCTACACTTCCACCCTGATCTACACCGTACCCTGATCTACACCCCGACACTGATCTACTCCGCACTCTGATTTTACCTTTCACCCTGATCTACATCCCACCCTGATCTACAGCCCTCCCAAGATCTACACAGCACCCTGATCTACACTCCCTCCCTGTTCTACACTCCACCCTGATCTGCACCTCATCCTGATCTAAACCAACACTCTGATTTGCACATCACCCTGATCTACACTCCTACCCTGAACTACACCCCACCCTGATCTGCACTCCACCCTAATCTGCACCTTCACCCTGATCTACACACACACACCCTGATCTACACCTTTACCCTGTTCAACAACTTTACTCTGATCTACACGCTCACCCTGATATACATCCCACTCTGATATACATCCCACTCTGATATACACTGAACCTTGATCAACACCGCTACCCTGATCTACACTCCCGCCCTGATCTACACCTTCACTCTGATATACACTCCACCCTGATCTACATCATCACCTTGATCTGCACCCGACCCTGATCTACACCTCAACACGGATCTACACCTTCACTCTGATCAACACATCACCCTGATCTACAGCACATCCTGATCTACAGCCCACACTGATCTGCACCACTACCCTGATCTACACCTTAACCCTGATCCACACCCCCAATATGATCTGCACTCCCACCCTGGTCAACACCACACCCTGATCTACACCCCACCCTGATCTGCAGCTACACTCTGATCTAAAAGTTCACCCTGATCTACACCCCATTCTGGTCTAAACTCTACCCTAAACTACACCTCCACCCTTATCTACACCACAGCCCTGATCTACACTGCACCCTGATCTACACACCGACACTGATCTACTCCCCACCCTGATCTACTCCCCACCCTGGTCTACACCACCACCCTGATCTACTCACGACTCTGATTTACCCCTTCACCCTGATCTACTCCCCACCCTGATCTACAGCCCCACCAAGATCTACACACCACCCTGATTTACACACCACCCTGATCTGCACTCCCACCCTGAACTACACCCCACCCTGATCTACACTCCCTCCCTAATCTACACCCCACCCTGATCTACGCCTCACCTTCATCTACACCTCCACTCTGATCTGCACCCCACCCTGATCTGCACCTACACTCTGATCTAAAGGTTCACACTGATCTGCACCCCACCCTGATCTACACATTCACCCTGATCTACACCACACTCTGGTCTACACTCCGCCGTAATCTACACCTTCACCCTGATCAACACCCCCACCCTGATCTACACCTTTACCCTGTGCAACACCTTTACCCTGATCTACACTCTCACCCTGATATACACCCCACCCTGATGCCACCCCACCCTGATCTATACCTTCACTCTGATCTACACCTCCACCCTGATCTACACCTTCATCTTGATCTACACCCCTCCCTGATCTACACTCCACCCTAATCTATACCTTCACCCTGATCTACACACCACCCTGATCAACAGCCCGCCCTGATCTACACCTCACCCTGATCTAAACCAACACTCTGATTTACACACCAACCTGATCTAAACCAACACTCTGATTTACACACCAACCTGATCTACACTCCCACCCTGAACTACACCCAACCCTGATCAACACTCCCTCCCTAATCTACACTCCACCCTGATCTATGCCTCACCTTGATCTACACCTCCATTCTGATCTTCACCCCACCCTGATCTGCACCTACACTCTGGTCTAAAAGTTCACACTGATCTACACCCCACCCTGATCTACACCTTCGCCCTGATCTACACCACACCCTGGTCTACACTCCACCCTAATCTACACCTTCACCCTGAACTACACCCCCACCCTGATCTACACCTTTACCCTGATATACACACCACTCTGATATACACCCCACCCTGATCTACACCTTCACTCTGATATACACATCCACCCTGATCTACACCTTCATCTTTATCTACACCCCTCCCTGATCTACACCTCTACCCGGATCTACACCTTCACCCTGATCTACACACCACCCTGATCTACAGCACACCCTGATCTACAGCCCACACTGATCTACACCTCTACACTGATCTACACCTTCACCTTGATCTACAACTTAACCATGATCTACATTCCCACCCTGGTCAACACCACACCCTGAACTACACCACACCCTGATCTGAACCTACACTCTGATCTAAAAGTTCACCCTGATCTACTCCCTACTCTGATCTACAGCTTCGCCCTGATCTACACCCCACCCTGATCTACACATTCACCCTAATCTACACCTTCACCCTGATCTACACCTTTTCCCTGATCGACCCCTTTACTCTGATCTACACGCTCACCCTGATATACACCCCACCCTGATATACACCCCACCTTGATCTACACCGCCACCCTGATCTTCGCCTTTACCCTGATCTACACCGCCACCCTGATCTACGCCTTCACTCTGATATACACTTCACCCTGTTCTACACCTTCACTCTGATCTACACCTCTACCCGGATGTGCACCTTCACCCTGATCTACACACCACCCTGATCTACAGCACACCCTGATCTACAGCCCACACTCATCTGCACCCCTACATTGATCTGCACCTTCACCCGGATCTACACCCCCACTATTATCTACACTCCCACCCTGGTCTACACCACATCCTAATCTACACCCCACCCTGATCTACACCTACACTCTGATCTAAAAGATTACCCTGATCTCCACCCCACCCCGATCTATACCCTCACCCTGATCTACACCACACACTGGTCTACACACTACCCTAATCTACACCTTCATCCTGATCTACACCCGATCCTGATTGACACCTTTACCCTGATCAACACCTTGACTCTGACCTACACGCTCATGCTGATATACACTCACCCTGATCTACACATTCACTCTGATCTACAGTTTACAATGCTCTACACTCCCACCCCACCCTGATTTACACCTCTACCCCGATCTACACCTCTACACCAATCTACACCTTCACCCTGATCTACACACCACCCTGATATTCAGCACACCCTGATCTACAGCACACACTGATCTGCACCCCTACCCTGATTTATACCTTCACCCTGATCTACACCCCCACCATGATCTACACTCCCACCCAGGTCTACACCACACCCTGATCGACAACCCACCCTGATCTGCACCTACACTCTGATCTAAAAGTTCACCCAGATCTACACCCAACCCTCATCTACAGCTTCACCCTGATCTACACCCCACCCTGTTCTGCACCCCAGCCCTGATCTACACCGCACCCTGATCTACACCCCGACACTGATCTACTTCCCACCCTGAACTACTCCCCACCCTGAACTACACCCCCACCCTGATCTACTCCTCACCCTGATCTACAGCCCCACCAAGTTCTACACACCACCCTGATTTACACACCACCCTGATCTACACTCCCACCCTGAACTACACCCCACCCTGATCTACACTCCCTCACTAATCTACACCCCATCCTGATCTACGCCTCAGCTTCATCTACACCTCCACTCTGATCTGCACCCCACCCTGATCAGCACCTACACTCTGATCTAAAAGTTCACACTGATCTGCACCCCACCCTGATCTACACCTTCTCTCTGATATACAGCGCCACCCTGATCTACACCTTCATCTTGATCTACACCCCTCCCTGATCTACACCTCCACCCGGATCTACACCTTCACCCTGATCTGCAGCACACCCTGATCTACAGCCCACACTGATCTGCACCCCTACACTGATCTACACCTTTACCCTGATCTACACCTCCAGCATGATCTACACTCCCACCCTGGTCTACAGCAGACCTAATCTAAACCCCACCCTGATCTGCACCTATACTCTGATCTAAAAGTTCACCCTGATCTACACCCCACCATGAACTACACATTCACCCTGATCTACACGACACTGTGGTCTACACACACCCTAATCTACACCTTTACCCTGATCTAAATCCCACCCTGATCTACACCTTTACCCTGATCAACACCTTTACTCTGATCTGCACACTCACTCTGATATACACCCCACCCTGATATACACCCCACCCTGATCTACACCCCACCCTGATCTACATTCCCTCTCTGATCTACAGCCCACCCTGATATACACCCCACCCTGATCTACACCCCACCCTGATCTACATTCCCTCTCTGATCTACAGCCCACCCTGATCTACCCCTCACCCTGATCTACACCCCACCCTGATGTACACCGCCACCCTGATCTACACCTTCACCCTGATCTACACTTCACCCTGATCTACACCTTCTCTCTGATCTATACCTCCACCCTGATCTACACCTTCACCCTGTTCTACACCTTCTCTCTGATCTATACCTCCACCCTGATCTACACCTTCACCCTGTTCTGCTGCACACCCTGATCTACAGCCCACACTGATCTGCACCCCACCCTTATCTAAACCAACACTCTGATTTACACACCACCCTGATCTACACTCCCACCCTGAACTACACCCCACCCTGATCTACGCCCACCCTAATCTACACCCCATCCTGATCTACACCTCCACCCTGATCTGCACCTACCATCTGATCAAAAAGTTCACCCTGATCTACACCCAACCCTGATCTACACCTTCACCCTCATCTACACCGCACCCTGATCTACACACCACCCTGATCTATACTTCCACACTGATCTACTCCCCCATCCTTTTCTACACACCCACCCTGATCTACACCCTCACCTTATTCTACAACACACACTGTTCTACACACCCACCCTGATCTACACACCCACCATGATCTACACCCTCACCTTGTTCTACACCACACACTGTTCAACACCCCCACCCTGATCCACACACCCACCATGATCTACACCCTCACCTTGTTCTACAACACACACTGTTCTACACGCCCACCCTGATCTACACACCCACCCTGATCTACACCCCACTCTGATCTACAACTTCACCCTGATCTACAACCCCACCATTATCTACACACCTCCCTGATCTACACCCCCCTGATCTCCACCCACACCCTGATCTACACTCCACCCTGATCTACAACCCCACCCTGTTCTACAGTCGCTCTCTGATCTACACTCCCACCCCAAAATACACCTTCACACTGATCTACACTCCACCCTGATCGACACCTCAACCTTCTCTACACCTCCACCCTATTCTGCACACCCACACTGATCTACACCCCCACCCTGATCTTCACCCCACCCTGATATACAGCCTCACCCAGGTCTACGCTCCCACCCTCATCTACAGCTTTACCCTGATCTACACGCCCACCCTGAAACGCACCCCACCTGGATCTACACCCCACCTTGATCTACACCCCACCTTGATCTACATCCCACCTGATCTACAACACCACCCTGATCTATACCTTCACCCTGATCTAAACCCCAACCAAACCTATACCCCCATCCTGATCTACACCTTTACCCTGATCAACACCTTTAACCTGATCTACACGAGCACCCTGATATACACCTTCACCCTGATATACACCCCACCCTGATCTACACCCCCAACTTGATCTGCAACTCTACCCGGATCTACACCTTCAGCTTGATTTACATCCCACCCTGATCTCCAACTCTACCCCGATCTACACCTCCACCCTGATCTACACACCACCCTGATCTACAGCACACCCTGATCTACAGCCCACTCTGAACTGCACCCCTACCCTGACCTACACCTTCACCCTGATCTACACCCCCACCATGATCTACACTCTCACCCTGATCTACACCACACCCTGATCTACACTCCACCCTAATCTGCACCTACACGCTGATCTAAAAGTTCACCCTGATCTACAACACACCCTGATCTACACCCCAGCCCTGATATACACTGCACCCTGTTCTATAACTCCACCCAGATCTACACGCCACCCTGATATACCCCTTCACCCTGATCTACTCCCGACGCTGATCTACACCCCCACCAAGATCTACACACCACCCTGATCTACGTCCCACCTTAATCTACACCCCCACCCTGATCTACACCCCGCCTTGATGAACACCCCACCCTGATCTACACCTCCACTCTGATATACACCCCATCCTGATCTACACATCCACCCTGATGTACACATGACCCTGATCTACACCTTCACCCTGATCTACACCCCCATCATGATCTACACTCCAACCTTGATGTACACCCCCACCTGGATCAAAACTCACCCTTATCTACACCTCCACCCTGACCTGCACACCCACACTGATCAACACCCCCACCCTGATATGCAGCTTCACTCGGATCTACACCACACCCTCATCTACAGCTTTACCCTAATCTACACGCCCACCCTCATCTACACGCCCACCCTGATCTACACCCCACCTTGATCTGCAACTCACCCTGATCTACACCCCACCCTGATCTACACACCACCCTGATCTACACCTTACCCCGATCTAAACCTCACCCTGAACGACACTTCCACCCTGATCTACACCCCCATCCTTCTCTACACATCCACCCTGATCTACACCCGCACAATGATCTACACCCCACCCTGATCTACACATTCACCTTGTTCTACAACACATACAGTTCTACACACCCACCCTGATCTACACCCGCACAATGATCTATACCCCACCCTGATCTACACCCCACCCTGATCTACACCCACACCCTGATCTACACCTCACCCTGATCTATAACCCCACCATGTTCTACACCCGCTCCCTGATCTACACTCCCACCCCAATATACACCTTCATACTGGTCTACACCCCACCCTGATGTACACATGACCCTGATCTACACCTTCACCCTGATCTACACCCCCATCATGATCTACACTCCAACCTTGATGTACACCCCCACCTGGATCAAAACTCACCCTTATCTACACCTCCACCCTGACCTGCACACCCACACTGATCAACACCCCCACCCTGATATGCAGCTTCACTCGGATCTACACCACACCCTCATCTACAGCTTTACCCTAATCTACACGCCCACCCTCATCTACACGCCCACCCTGATCTACACCTTACCCCGATCTACACCTCACCCTGAACGACACTTCCACCCTGATCTACACCCCCATCCTTCTCTACACATCCACCCTGATCTACACCCGCACAATGATCTACACCCCACCCTGATCTACACATTCACCTTGTTCTACAACACATACAGTTCTACACACCCACCCTGATCTACACCCGCACAATGATCTATACCCCACCCTGATCTACACCCCACCCTGATCTACACCCACACCCTGATCTACACCTCACCCTGATCTATAACCCCACCATGTTCTACACCCGCTCCCTGATCTACACTCCCACCCCAATATACACCTTCATACTGGTCTACACCCCACCCTGATCTACACCTCACCCTTATCTAAACCTCCACCCTGATCTACACCTCCACCCTGATCTACACACCACCCTGACCTACACTTTCACCCTAATCTACACACCACCCTGATGTACACCTCCACTGTGATTTACACCCCACCCTGCTCTAAACTCCCTCCCTGATCTACACCTCCACCCTGATCTACACCACATCCTGATCTACACCCCACCCTGATCTGCACCTACACTCTGATCTAAAGGTTCACCCTGATCTACAACCCACCCTGATCTATTCGGATTCTGGTCTACACTCCACCTTAATCTACACCTCCACCCTGATCTACACCCCAGCCGTCATCTACACTGCACCCTGCTCTACACCCCCACACTGATCTACTCCCCACCCTGATCTACTCTCCACCCTGATCTACACTCCCACGCTGATCTACACCCCACCCTGATCTACACTCCACCCTGATCTACACCTTCACACTGATCTACACCCGACCCTGAATCAACACCCCACCCTCTTCTACACCCACTCCCTGATCTACACCTCACCCTTATCTACACCTCCACCCTGATCTGCACACCCACACTGATGTGCACTCCCACCCGATCTACAACTTCAGCCTGATGTACACCCCACCCTGGTCTACACTCCAACCAAATCTACACCTCCACCATGATCTGCACCCCAGCCTTGATCTACACTGCACCCTGATCTACACCCCGACACTGATCTACTCTCCACCCTGATCCACTCTCCACCCTGAACTACACCCCCACCCTGATTTACCCCTTCACCCTGACCTACTCCCCACCCTGATCTACAGCCCCACCAAAATCTACACACCACCCTGATCTACACCCCAACATAGATCTACATCCCAACCCTGATCTACACCTCAGCATGATCTGATTTACACACCAACCTGATCTACACTCCTACCTTGAACTAGACCACACCCTGATCTACACTCCCACCCTAATCTACACCACACCCTGATCTACACCTCACCCTGATCTTCACCTCCACTGTGATTTACACTCCACATTGATCTACACTCCCACCCTGATCTAAACCTCGACCCTGATCTACACCTCCACCCTGATCAGCACCTACACTCTGATCTAAAAGTTGACCCTGATCTACACCCAACCCTGAGCTACATCTTCACCCTGATCTACACCACACCCTGATCTACACCCCCACCCTGATCTACACCTTTACCCTGATCAACACCTTTACCCTGATCTACACGCTCACCCTGATATACACCCCACCCTGATATACACCCCACCCTGATCTACACCTTCACCCTGATCTACATTTCACCGTGATCTACACCCCCACCCTGATCTACACATTCACTCTGATATACACCTCCACCCTGATCTACACCTTCACCTTGATCTGCACCCCACGCTGATCTACACCTCTACCCAGATCTACATCTTCACCCTGATCTACACAGCACTCTGTTCTACAACACACCCTAATATACAGCCCACACTGATCTGCACCCCTACCCTGATCTACACCTTCACCCTGATATACACCACATCCTGATCTACACCCCACCCTGATCTGCACCTACACTCTGATCTAAAGGTTCACCCTGATCTACAACCCACCCTGATCTATTCGGATTCTGGTCTACACTCCACCTTAATCTACACCTCCACCCTGATCTACACCCCAGCCGTCATCTACACTGCACCCTGCTCTACACCCCCACACTGATCTACTCCCCACCCTGATCTACTCTCCACCCTGATCTACACTCCCACGCTGATCTACACCCCACCCTGATCTACACTCCACCCTGATCTACACCTTCACACTGATCTACACCCGACCCTGAATCAACACCCCACCCTCTTCTACACCCACTCCCTGATCTACACCTCACCCTTATCTACACCTCCACCCTGATCTGCACACCCACACTGATGTGCACTCCCACCCTGATCTACAACTTCAGCCTGCTGTACACCCCACCCTGGTCTACACTCCAACCAAATCTACACCTCCACCATGATCTGCACCCCAGCCTTGATCTACACTGCACCCTGATCTACACCCCGACACTGATCTACTCTCCACCCTGATCCACTCTCCACCCTGAACTACACCCCCACCCTGATTTACCCCTTCACCCTGACCTACTCCCCACCCTGATCTACAGCCCCACCAAAATCTACACACCACCCTGATCTACACCCCAACATAGATCTACATCCCAACCCTGATCTACACCTCAGCATGATCTGATTTACACACCAACCTGATCTACACTCCTACCTTGAACTAGACCACACCCTGATCTACACTCCCACCCTAATCTACACCACACCCTGATCTACACCTCACCCTGATCTTCACCTCCACTGTGATTTACACTCCACATTGATCTACACTCCCACCCTGATCTAAACCTCGACCCTGATCTACACCTCCACCCTGATCAGCACCTACACTCTGATCTAAAAGTTGACCCTGATCTACACCACACCCTGATCTACACCCCCACCCTGATCTACACCTTTACCCTGAACAACACCTTTACCCTGATCTACACGCTCACCCTGATATACACCCCACCCTGATATACACCCCACCCTGATCTACACCTTCACCCTGATCTACATTTCACCGTGATCTACACCCCCACCCTGATCTACACATTCACTCTGATATACACCTCCACCCTGATCTACACCTTCACCTTGATCTGCACCCCACGCTGATCTACACCTCTACCCAGATCTACATCTTCACCCTGATCTACACAGCACCCTGTTCTACAACACACCCTAATATACAGCCCACACTGATCTGCACCCCTACCCTGATCTACACCTTCACCCTGATATACACCCCCACTATGATCTACAGTCCCACTCTGGTCTACACCACACCCTGAACTACACCCCACCCTGGTCTGCACCTACACTCTGATCTAAAAGTTCACCCTGATCTACACCCCACCCTGATCTACACCTTCACCCTGATCTACAACCCACCCTGGTCTACACTCCACCCTAATCTACACCTCCACCCTGATCTGCACACCCACACTGATGTGCACTCCCACCCTGATCTACAACTTCAGCCTGATGTACACCCCACCCTGGTCTACACGCCACCCAAATCTACACCTCCACCATGATCTGAACCCCAGCCCTGATCTACACTGCACCCTGATCTACACCCCGACACTGATCTACTCTCCACCCTGATCTACTCCCCACCCTGAACTACACCCCCACTCTGATTTACCCCTTCACCCTGACCTACTCCCCACCCTGATCTACAGCCCCACCAAAATCTACACACCACCCTGATCTACACCCCAACCTTGATCTACATCCCAACCCTGATCTACACCCCACACTGATCTACAGCCCACCCTGATCTACACCTCAGCATGATCTGATTTACACACCACCCTGATCTACACTCCTACCTTGAACTAGACCACACCCTGATCTACACCTCACCCTGATCTACACCTCCACTGTGATTTACACTCCACACTGATCTACACTCCCACCCTGATCTAAACCTCGACCCTGATCTACACCTCCACCCTGATCAGCAGCTACACTCTGATCTAAAAGTTGACCCTGATCTACACCCAACCCTGAGCTACATCTTCACCCTGATCTACACCACACCCTGATCTACACCCCCACCCTGATCTACACCTTCACCCTGATCTACACCCCCACCCTGATCTACACCCCACCCTGATATACACCCCACCCTGATCTACACCTTCACCCTGATCTACATTTCACCGTGATCTACACCCCCACCCTGATCTACACCTTCACTCTGATATACACCTCCACCCTGATCTACACCTTCACCTTGATCTGCACCCCACGCTGATCTACACCTCTACCCAGATCTACATCTTCACCCTGATCTACACAGCACCCTGTTCTACAACACACCCTAATATACAGCCCACACTGATCTGCACTCCTACCCTGATCTACACCTTCACCCTGATATACACCCCCACTATGATCTACACTCTCACTCTGGTCTACACCACACCCTGAACTACACCCCACCCTGATCTGCACCTACACTCTGATCTAAAAGTTCACCCTGATCTACACCTCACCCTGATCTACACCTTCACCCTGATCTACAACCCACCCTGGTCTACACTCCACCCTAATCTACACCTCCACCCTGATCTGCACACCCACACTGATGTGCACTCCCACCCTGATCTACAACTTCAGCCTGATGTACACCCCACCCTGGTCTACATGCCACCCAAATCTACACCTCCACCATGATCTGCACCCCAGCCCTGATCTACACTGCACCCTGATCTACACCCCGACACTGATCTACTCTCCACCCTGATCTACTCCCCACCCTGAACTACACCCCCACTCTGATTTACCCCTTCACCCTGACCTACTCCCCACCCTGATCTACAGCCCCACCAAAATCTACACACCACCCTGATCTACACCCCAAGCTTGATCTACATCCCAACCCTGATCTACACCCCACACTGATCTACAGCCCACCCTGATTTACACCTCAGCATGATCTGATTTACACACTACCCTGATCTACACTCCTACCTTGAACTAGACCACACCCTGATCTACACTCCCACCCTAATCTACACCACACCCTGATCTACACCTCACCCTGATCTACACCTCCACTGTGATTTACACTCCACATTGATCTACACTCCCACCCTGATCTACACTCCCACCCTGATCTAAACCTCGACCCTGATCTACACCTCCACCCTGATCAGCACCTACACTCTGATCTAAAGTTTGACCCTGATCTACACCCAAACCTGAGCTACATCTTCACCCTGATCTACACCACACCCTGGTCTACACTCCACCTTAATCTACACCTTCACCCTGATCTGCACTCCCACCCTGATCTACACCTTTACCCTGATCAACACCTTTACCCTGATCTACACGCTCACCCTGATATACACCCCACCCTGATATACACCTTCACATTGATCTACATTTCACCGTGATTTACACCCCCACCCTGATCTACACCTTCACTCTGATATACACCTCCATCCTGATCTACACCTTCACCTTGATCTGTACCCCACGCTGATCTACACCTCTACCCAGATCTACATCTTCACCCTGATCTACACAGCACCCTGTTCTACAACACACCCTAATATACAGCCCACGCTGATCTGCACCCCTACCCTGATCTACACCTTCACCCTGATATACACCCCCACTATTATCTACACTCCCACTCTGGTCTACACCATACCCTGAACTACACCCCACCCTGATCTGCACCTACACTCTGATCCAAAAGTTCACCCTGATCTACACCCCACCATGATCTACACCTTCACCCTTATCTACAACCCACCCTGATCTACACTCCACCCTAACCTACACCTACACCCTGATCTACACCCCAGCCCTGATCTACACCGCACCCTGATCTACACCCCAACACTGATCTACTCCCCACCCTGATCTACTCCCCAACCTGATCTGCACCCCCAACCTGGTTTACCCCTTCACTCTGATCTACTCCCAACCCTGATCTACAGCACCACCAAGACCTACACATCACCATATTCTACACCCCCACCCTGATCAACATCCCATCCTGATCAACACCCCACCCTGATCTGCAACTCTACCCGTATCTACACCTTCACCCTGATCTACAGCACACCCTGATCTACAGCTCCACTCTGATTTACACTCCATCCTGATCTACACATCCACCCTGATGTACACATGACCCTGATCTAAACCTTCACCTTGATCTACATCCCACCCTGATCTACACCACACCCTGATCTACAGCGCACACTGATCTGCTCCCCTACCCTGATCTACACCTTCACTCTGATCTACACCCCCATCATGATCTACACTCCAACCTTGATGTACACACCAACCGTGATCAAAACTCACCCTTATCTACACCTCCACCCTGATATGCACACCCACACTGATCAACACCCCCACCCTGATCTTCACCCCACCCTGATATACAGCTTCACTCGGATCTACACGCCCACCCTCATCTACACGCCCACCCTGATCTACACCCCACCTTGATCTGCAACTCACCCTGATCTACATCCCACCCTGATCTACACACCACCCTGATCTAAACCTTACCCCGATCTACACCTCACCCTGAATGACACTTCCACCCTGATCTACACCCCCATCCTTTTCTACACAACCACCCTGATCTACACCCGCACAATGATCTACACCCCCACCCTGATCTACACATTCACCTTGTTCTACAACACACACAGTTCTACACTCCCACTCTGGTCTACACCATACCCTGAACTACACCCCACCCTGATCTGCACCTACACTCTGATCTAAAAGTTCACCCTGATCTACACCCCACCCTGATCTACACCTTCACCCTTATCTACAACCCACCCTGATCTACACTCCACCCTAATCTACACCTACACCCTGATCTACACCCCAGCCCTGATCTACACCGCACCCTGATCTACACCCCAACACTTATTTACTCCCCACCCTGATCTACTCCCCAACCTGATCTGCACCCCCAACCTGGTTTACCCCTTCACTCTGATCTACTCCCAACCCTGATCTACAGCACCACCAAGATCTACACATCACCATATTCTACACCCCCACCCTGATCTACACCCCACCCTGATCAACATCCCATCCTGATCAACACCCCACCCTGATCTGCAACTCTACCCGTATCTACACCTTCACGCTGATCTACAGCACACCCTGATCTACAGCTCCACTCTGATTTACACTCCATCCTGATCTACACATCCACCCTGATGTACACATGACCCTGATCTAAACCTTCACCTTGATCTACATCCCACCCTGATCTACACCACACCCTGATCTACAGCGCACACTGATCTGCTCCCCTACCCTGATCTACACCTTCACCCTGATCTACACCCCCATCATGATCTACACTCCAACCTTGATGTACACACCAACCGTGATCAAAACTCACCCTTATCTACACCTCCACCCTGATATGCACACCCACACTGATCAACACCCTCACCCTGATCTTCACTCCACCCTGATATCCAGCTTCACTCGGATCTACACGCCCACCCTCATCTACACGCCCACCCTGATCTACACCCCACCTTGATCTGCAATTCACCCTGATCTACATCCCACCCTGATCTATACACCACCCTGATCTAAACCTTACCCCGATCTACACCTCACCCTGAATGACGCTTCCTCCCTGATCTACACCCCCATCCTTTTCTACACAACCTCCCTGATCTACACCCGCACAATGATCTACACCCCCACCCTGCTCTACACATTCACCTTGTTCTACAACACACACAGTTCTACACACCCAACCTGATCTACACCCGCACAATGATCTACACACCACCCTGATCTACACCCCCATCCTTTTCTACACAACCTCCCTGATCTACACCCGCACAATGATCTACACCCCCACCCTGCTCTACACATTCACCTTGTTCTACAACACACACAGTTCTACACACCCACCCTGATCTACACCCGCACAATGATCTACACACCACCCTGATCTACACCCCACCCTGATCTACACCCACACCCTGATCTACACCTCACCCTGATCTATAACCCCACCCTGTTCTACACCCGCTCCTTGATCTACGCTCCCACCCCAATATACACCTTCATACTGATCTACACCCCACCCTTATCTACACCTCCACCCTAATCTACACCCCAGCCCTCATCTGCATTGCACCCTGATCTACACCCCCACACTGAACTACTCCCTGCCCTGATCTACTCTCCACCCTGATCTACACTCCCACCCTGATCTACACCTCACTGTGAACTACACCCAAACTCTGATCTAAACATTCACCCTGATCTACACTCCACCCTGATCTACACCTTCACACTGATCTACACCCGACCCTGAATCAACACCCCACCCTCTTCTACACCCGCTCCCTGATCTACACCTCACCCTTATCTATACCTCCATCCTGATCTGCACACCCACACTGATGTGCACCCCCACCCTGATCTACACCTTCACCCTAATGTACACCCCAACCTGGTCTACACTCCACCCAAAACTACACCTCCACCCTGATCTGCACCCCAGCCCTGATCTACACTGCATCCTGATCTGCACCCAGACACTGATCTACGCACCACCCTGATCTACACCTCAAACTTGATCTACATCCCAACCCTGATCTACACCCCACCCTGATCTACTCCTCACCATGATCTGATTTACACAACACCCTGATCTACATTCCTACCTTGAACTAGACCACACCCTGATCTACACTCCCACCCTAATCTACACCACACCCTCATCTGCACCTCACCCTGATCTACACCTCCACTGTGATTTACACTCCACACTGATCTACACTCCCACCCTGATCTAAACCTCGACCCTGATCTACACCTCCACCCTGATCAGCACCTACACTCTGATCTAAAAGTTGACCCTGATCTACACCCCACCCTGGTCTACACTCCACCCTAATCTACACCTTCACCCTGATCTACACCCCCACCCTGATCTACACCTTTACCCTGATCAACATTTTACCCTGATCTACACACTTACCCTGATATACACCCCACCCTGATATACACCCCACCCTGATCTACACCTTCACCCTGATCTACATTTCACCCTGATCTACACCTCACCCTGATCTGCACCTTCACTCTGATATACACCTCCACCCTGATTTACACCTTCACCTTGATCTACACCCCACGCTGATCTACACCTCTACCCAGATCTACATCTTCACCCTGATCTACACAGCACCCTGTTCTACAACACACCCTAATATACAGCTCACACTGCTCTGCACCCGTACCCTGATCTACACCTTCACCCTGATATACACCCCCACTATGATCTACACTCCCACTCTGGTCTACACCACACCCTGAACTACACCCCACCCTGATCTGCACCTACACTCTGATCTAAAAGTTCACCCTGATCTACAACCCACCCTCGTGTACACTCCACCCTAATCTACACCTCCACCCTGAACTACACCCCAGCCCTGATCTACACCGCACCCTGATCTACACCCCAACACTGATCTACTCCCCACCATGATCTACTTCCCAACCTGATCTAAACCCCTGAAGCACCTTCAATTACTCCAAAAGACTAAGGTTTGGTAAAATACTGAAAGGCTTTTATTCGCTGTACAATACGACCTCCACAGTGAGTGTCTGCTCCCGGACTGAGGGGGAGAGGCAAGGCGAACACCTTTATACAGGACTCTGTGAGAGGAGCCACAGGGGCAGTCAGCAGAGGTGTGTGTCCAGACAGGTAACTGAGTTGCAACATATATACATGGTTTACCATATTCACCCTCCTTTTTTTAAAAAGAGTCCTGCGGGGTGAAGTGACTGACAATAATTACAAGAAGTATATTTACAGGTTAAGTCCATCAGGCGGTCAAGTCCGTCGCTGTGATCTACGTAGCACCGGCGATGGCGGTTGTGCTGGCTCCGGCCTGACTTCAGGTGCCAGCACGTTAGGTGTCGGTAATCCCTCGTGCGTGTGCATCGCGCCCAGTATGGGAGTGTCGTGTGGTGTCTGCATAGGGTTTGGGGTGCATGGTGTCTCGTAGGTACATACATTGGTAGGTACGGGGTCAATAGTCACCACGGAGTGTTCAGGGTAGGGGCCCGGAGCTCCTGCGGGCGCCAGGTTGCGGATGGAGACCGTGTCCTCCCGCCCATCAGGTAAAACCACGTAGGCATACTGGGGGTTCGCATGAAGTAAGTGAACCCTCTCGACCATCGGGGAGTATTTATTGCTCCTCGCATGTTTCCGGAGCAGCACTGGCCCCAAGGATGTCAGCCAAGATGGTAGGGTGGTTCCAGTGGTCGATTTTCGGGAAAAAGAAAAGAGCTGCTCATGAGGGTTGGCATTGGTGGCCGTGCATAACAGGGAGCGGATGGAGTGGAGTGCCTCGGGAAGGACCTCCTGCCAGCGGGAGACCGGCAGTCCCTTTGACCTGAGGGCTAAGAGTGTGGCTTTCCACACCATGGCATTCTCCTTCTCTACCTGTCCATTCCCCCGGGGATTATAGCTCGTGGTCCTACTGGTTGCAATTCCCCTAGCCAGTAGATAGTGGCGCAGCTCGTCACTCATAAACGAGGACCCTCTGTCACTGTGGATATAGCATGGGTATCCGAACAGAGTGAAAAGCTTGCGCAGGGTTTTTATAACTGACTTGGTAGTGGTGTCGGGGCAGGGGATGGCGAAGGGGAACCGCGAGTACTCGTCAATTACGTTAAGAAAGTACACATTGCGGTCGGTGGAGGGAAGGGGGCCCTTAAAGTCAACACTCAGTCACTCAAAGGGCCGGGTGGCCTTGATGAGTGGTGCCTTTTCAGGTCGGTAGAAGTGCGGTTTGCACTCTGCGCAGATTTGGCAGTCCCTGGTCATCATCCTGATCTCTTCAGGGGAGTAAGGCAGGTTCCGGGCTTTCACGAAGTGGAAAAGCCGGGTGACTCCCGGGTGGCAAAGGTGTACATGTAGGGCGTATAGCCGGTCGATCTGCGCGCTGGCACATGTTCCCCGGGATAGGGCATCGGAGGGCTCGTTGAGCTTCCCAGGCCTGTACATGATGTCATAGTTGTAGGAGGAGAGTTCGATTCTCCACCTCAGAATTTTACCATTTTTGATTTTGCTCCGCTGCTGATTATTAAACATGAACGCGACTGAGCGCTGGTCAGTTAGCAGGGTGAACCTTTTGCCGGCAAGATAGTGCCTCCAGTGCCTTATAGCTTCCATTATGGCCTGGGCCTCTTTCTCTACCGCAGAGTGCCGAATTTCAGGGCCTTGAAGGGTACGGGAGAAGAACGCCACTGGTCTTCCTACCTGGTTGAGGGTAGCAGCCAGCGCAAAGTCGGAGGTGTCACTCTACTTGGAAGAGAATGGCCTCATCCACCGCATGCATTGCTGATTTGGCAATGTCCCCTTTTATGCGGTTGAAGGCAGTGTGGGCCGCGGCAGAGAGGAGGAATGTGGTGGACTTGACCAGAGGGCGGGCATTGTCTGCATAGTTAGAGACCCATTGGGCGTAATATGAAAAGAAGCCCAGGCACCTTTTGAGGGCTCTGAGGGTATTGGGAAGAGGGAGTTCCAACAGGGGGCGCATACGGTCGGGGTCAGGGCCAATGACTCCATTCTCCATGACACACCCAAGGATAGCAAGTCGGGTGGTCCCAAATACACACTTGCCCTTGTTATAGGTGAGGTTGAAAGATTTGGCCGCTTGGAGAAATTTTTGGAGGTTGTTGTCGTGATCCTGCTGGTCGTGACCGCGGGTGGTGATGTTATCCAGATATGGGAACGTGG